>NC_133658.1:370091471-370399611 GCF_037893015.1 Macrotis lagotis
GAAATTATTTAACATTATTACTACCTATGTGACCTCTCAGTAAGACACTTAACCATCCTCATCAGTAGGATGAAGGAACTGGCATCTGAGGTCCTACCCAGTCCTAAATCAATGATTCCTCATCATCATCATTCCTGATGTCATATTTTTTCACTGCTTTTGATAATTTTACTGAATTTTTCTCCTTCTTCTCTTTCTTCTTTTCCCCCTAAACTCCTTGTTTGAAGAGATGGATCTGGGAGGGATACAAACGGAAATCCAGACAATATAAAAATAAAACAGATCAATGAAATAAAACTTAAAATGTACTTGGAACTATTACGGACACTATCTTGAAAACACATCAATCATACAGGTTGCATCAGATTGGTCAAAATTTTTCCAAGAGAACAGATATATAGCAAAGAAAGTTTGTCTGAGTCAGATCCTATAATTTCAGTGAAATCTGACTTACTGGCTTATCCTTGATAGTGGGACTAGATACACAAAGGTAGAGCTTTCCATCTTCTTCAATACAAGCATCAATCAAAGCCTGAACAGAGCTTTCATCTTGGAAAAGCAAAAATGCATACCCTGAGAGGGAGAAGGAAAAAAGAGATGACTGGTAGTATCTTCCCAGGATTCAAATTTATACTATAGCTTAACAATAAATCATAACTATGATACCAGTGCAGATGACGATGGCATTTAATCTGACTTTGTTTCCTCTTATGTAATAAGGGGATAATATTTGTACTACAATCCGTACAGAGCTGTTGTGAGGAAAGCTCCTTGCAAAATTTTATGGAAATACTATACTCAATTCACATTGGATTAGGCTTGAAAATGTGAAAGGAGAAGAAAATCCAAAAAGAAACTTAAAGAAAATCCAAGTCAAGTTTTACAACTGGAAATCTGTTAATATTGTGTAAAGTTCCTAATGAATCCCTCCCTCCCTCCCTCCTTTAATGGAGCACCTTTTAAAATAAAAGTTATATTCAAAATCTATGAGGAAACTTTTCAGAAGACATTTGTTGTAAAAACCAAAGCCTAATCAGGAAATATGTATAATTCAGAGACAGCAAGTACAGTGTGATAGAAAGAAAAAAAAAAACCCTTAAATCTTGAAAATCTGGAGTTTAGCCTCTGCTATACCACTGAACTTCAGAATAATATTTTAACTATATGCCTCACAGTTATTTTAAAGAAAACCCTTTATGATTCTAATAGCAGTGTAGAAATGTGAATTATTAAAAATGAAGCATTTTATCATAATGTTAACAGTTGAAGAATTCTTTTAAAAATTAAAAAATATACAATATTTCAAAACTTGAAAAAATACCTTTAGGAGGAAAGTAGGATTTGCTTTCTGCTTTATGAGGCCAGTCCACAATCAAAGGGCCAAAACGACGAAAACTGGCTGTGATTTCATCTAATTAAAAGCAAAACAAAGAAGTGTGAGAAATTTTAAAGCTCTGAAAAGGTTTTCAAATAATTTTTAACAATTATTTTGAATGCTATACATTTATTCCATGTTATCCATTTGGAGAGCCGGCTAATTCGTGGAGGAATTTACATTTAAGTTCAGAAAATATAGATAGATATGCCCAAGTAAGAAAACAACAGTTATTTGTGGATGATGAGAGCAGAAGAGGGTACTCTGAAAATGGAGAGAGAATATATTCAATATACAAAACTTGTCATTTTATCCCTTGCAGATGTTAACAAAATAGATTTTTTTCTCACTGGATTTCACAATATTATCTACAGCCTGTCTCTATCCTATTTTAAATGATTCTTCCATTTGTTACAGAGTGATAGTGAGTTATCAACACACCAAAAAAGATAAAAAACAAAATAATATCACAACATTCATTTATACTTAATTCAAACTGCCACTCTTGTTCTCATTATCTAAACTTGACCCTTACACAAATGTGAAAGCAACATTAAAATTACCTACTTAAGTTCAATATGAATACAGAAAATGAACGACTTTCTCCAACTCTAAACTTTTGAAATGAACGGTGAAAATTTCTAATTTTTAAGATGTGATAATTGTTCCATTTCTAATTTAAATTTATAAACTAAATCCAAATAATACAATACACAAGTCTGACTATGGTACTCCCATCTTCAAAGCCTTCCAATAGCTACATATTGCTTGTAGAATAAGAATAAAATAAAAGGATTCCCAGTTTGACTCCAATCTTTCTTTTTGATCTTATTTCAATCTGCTTCTCTCAGTGCTCTATATTCCAACTTCTCTGGATTATTTGCTCTTTCCTGATTTTGTACTAGACAATTTCACCTCTGTATATTACACAGTTTACCATCCCTGGAATGCACTCTTTCCACGGAGAAAGCCTGTAAGGTCCCTTCCAGCTCTAGATTTATGACTATATCATCTGTTTAATGAAGTCCTCTTCTTTCAAGGCTTTGTGCCATTCTTCCCAAGGAAGTCTTCCCAGATTCTCTCAGCAGAGAATTCCTCTCACTTCATAGAGCAGGCACTTAAAATTTGTTGACTGATTTAGACTCATGGTTCTGCTCTAGTATCATAGTACATTTATTTGTGCATGCTTTATGCCCCTATTAAAAGGTAAAGCACTTAATGGCAGTAACTACCATTTTTCATGTTATCCCCAATATCTAGCATAATGCCTTCCTTGCACAAAGTAGGCATGTAATAGAGCTTTGCTAAATAAAAAATAATTATGTAAGAAATATGTGTGATATATGAATAAGGTGGGAGTTTGAATAGGAGTCTGTGAGGTCTCTGCCAAGTCTCAAGGCTCTGTGCCCTTTCCTTTCAGAATTTCAATTCTCCTAATCAGTACCCCTCCCTGCCCCCCATCCCTTCAACCCCCAAAGTTCTCTAGCTTTTGCCTAGTCTTACCTGGAGTCAGGCCTTAGTGCCACTTCTAGACCATCTTTCCTCATTTGAATCTAAACTGTTTTAGAACAAGATCTCTTTTGCTAGTTTATAGTTATATTCCTTGTTCTCAGCACTGTACTTACCATACTCTCCAAAGGTTTAACAAATACTTTAGGATTCTATAAGTCTAACCAAAATCTGGTAGATTTCTCATTTTTAAAATTTATTAACTGTTCTATTTCCATTTGAAAAGGTGAAAACCAAAGCACAATAATAAAATAAATTCATCTGACTACAACATCTATGCTCAAAAATCTTCAGTAAATCTACTCTTTCCTCTTTGGATTTAGATTTTTCAACCAGTTGGAACTATCTACTGTGTAAGGCACTGACTGCACTAGAGACTAGCCTTATAAAAAGATATAGGACAGCAAAATTCAAGAAGCTAACAAGTTAATTAGGGGAATAGGAAATATATATAAAAAAGAACAGTAGCAGATAAAAAATTTTAAATGCCAAACAGTCCAAGTTTGGGATTGGGGGAGGAACTCTTGTAGCTTAGGGGAAATTTCAGGAACAGGTGAGACTTCTGCTAGGTTGTAAAGGAAGAGTAGAATGTTAAGTAAGCCGAGAATAGAAGGGAGAACATTATAATCAGAGGGTAATAGCATAAAAAAAAAATCCTGGGGTAAAAATGCACATGGGTAGATAGGGCAATTTGACAGCAGCAGAAAATTCTCTTAGAACAAGGTAAATAAAATAAGCCTAGAGAGCTAAATTCAGGTTTACACTTCATTGAACAGTATTCCCATTTTGTCCAAAGATATAAGCTTGGGGAATCTTTTCCCTCAGTGAGAACAGCATTGCCTACATTATTTCATCAATTTTATTGAATTTGAGGTAATCAATCCACTGTAACACTGAACAATGGCAAGAGAAAAAGAGGGAAGGGAAAAATTCCATAACTAGAAATGAAGTACAAAAGAGTTAGACATTGCTGGAGTTAGTTTGAAACCACTAAAAACTTGGAAAATGTTACCTACCAGGCTTTACTATTTTCCTAAGAACAATGCCCCATTTTAGCTGACATCCAGCATCCTGCTCCCAATCTGTATCTAAATTAACCACATTGTATCATGTGCCCTGGTCAGAATGTTAATGGAAAGACACAGATCTGATGTTAGGGCTGAATAACCAAAATACTACTATGATCCAAGAAACATAAAAAGGTTAAGAGTTTATAGGTATGCAAATACTAAGAGTCACATGGAACTGCAAGTATAGTTCAGTCAGACCCTTCTCTAGTTACCCATTGCTTCCTCCCAGATATTTATCCATGTCAGCCCCATCATTCCCTTTTCCATTCTAACCTCTCCTTCCACTCTGCCCTACTCTATTGCTAACAAATTGCCCTTCATCTTATACCTCTTCCTGTCCTGTCCTTGCATCAATGGAAACCTGCTCCCTCCTCACCAAAGACAATTTCTGGCAACACCCTCCAGAACTAGATTGATCTCATTCTAACATACTGGATCAGAAGGAGAAGGTATGCTTTTTATTACTCACACATACTTGCTCTCTTCTTACTATTACTGAGCAAACCTCCCTTGTAGTTCAGTCGATTCACATATATCATCCTTCACAGATTCTAGTGGCTCATACTGTCAATCTCTGAGTAGTTTCTCATATAGAAAAGAATATAACAGCTGCCTCATAGAAGCTGGCTCTTTTTCTCAATCCCAAACCCTGCTGCTTATACTTAAGGCCTTAAATATACAAGCTGATGTTGCAAGTATCAAATGAAATCATATTTGTTAAAACCCTTAGTACAGTGCCTGGCCTGTAGTAGACACTATAAAAAAAAATGCTATTATTCCTTTCCCTTTCCCTTTATCAATTACTTCCTATTTATCCTGAACATAGCTTGTTTGTATATAATTATTTACAAGTTGTTTCCTGCATTAGATTGTGAGTTCCTCCAGGGCAGGAACTGTCTTTTGCTTTTCTTTGTATCCCTTATACTTAAGACAATGTCTGATATATAGGAGGTACTTAACAAATGTTTATTGTCTAAATTTTTTAAAGCATTATAAGTAAATGCTATTATAATCCATTTTGAAGGGTACATACACATCTACCTACACTGAGGTAGTACAAAAATAATTTGAACAGCTACAATTTTTCTTCTACACTAATTTAATAAAAAACAATTGTAGGTACTAATTCAGGCACACCTATACTACTGAGCACCATTTCTAAACATACCTTCATCAATGTCAGGAGGCAATCCACCCACAAAAACCTTGCGGGAATATCGTTCCACTCTTTCCCCATTTTGATGAGTGAAGCAGTGAGGTGACCCTAAGCCACTATGTAGGGGCTGATCCCCACGTCCATCATCCAAAAACCCATCTTCCATTGGAAACAGTGAAGATTGGCCTGGAAGAGAGAATATGAAAGATGCTAACAGAAAAAAAAGTATCCAGGGCCCCACACGTAAACCATATGAAAAATTCTAATTTGATAAAACTGCTCTTATACTTGTTGAATAGGAAACAAAATTGCTCTTAAATTTCCACCTTATATTCCTAATTCTTTGAGAAAGGAAATGAATAATTATATAAAAGGCTACATGATTACTCCACTGGAATACAGAAACTCTGAGTTAAAGCATTGTAAGAAGGGCACCTTTTTGTGAGTGTCTGGCACTAGATGGCTACAATTTTGCCAGAACTCCACAGATATTGCCAATTTAGATGTGTCTCTGGTATCCTTTACTGGACAATTGCAACCTTGATGAGATAAAGTTTTTCAGAAACCCAAGATCTCATTAAAAAAAAAACATTTTCAATATAAAATGATATTTAAAATGAACAGCAAATTAATTATTTGGATAAGAGAAAATTTTTCTTAATTTACTTAAAGGATATATAGCAGAAGGAAGAGCTACTATGTAAGCCTACTGTGCCTGGCCTGACCAAATTAACATTTTTCTAGATACTATTAAAGGAAAAGTTTTCAGCTGAATTGTTTAACTCTTTTCTAACTAAGAAATTTAATTCTAAAATATGAACATTAAATTTATTATTTGAAAATTAAATCATTCAGAATTTATGTTGGGGCATCTAGGTGGCACAGTGGATAGAGCACCGTCCCTGGAGTCAGAAGTCCCTGAGTTCAAATCCAGTTTCAGACACTTAATAATTACCTAGCTGTGTGGCCTTGGGCAAGCCACTTAACCCCAATGCCTTGCAAAAACTAAAAAAAAAAACAAAACAAAACCCCAAAATAAAAACAAACAACAAAAAAAAGCAGAATTTATGTGAAATTGGCCAAAGTTATGTCTAACATCTGTAATGTTCACTTGAAAGCAAAACAAAAAATTTAGCCCATTAATAAAAATACTAAAATAGAAGAAGCAAGATGTATTACAAATCACTAAAGGCAAGCTTTGTTTTAGCACTAGTAACCCTGACAGTTTATTAATGGATTAAATTCCTAGGAATACTGTCACAAGAACTCTCTTTTGCTACAAATGTTTTCTTTTAATTTTCTTTATGTAAATTTATATTGTAAGAATCTATCCCATAACTTCTGATCTCTAGAGATATTTACATATGTCAAATAACTACAACTTTCTTTTTAGTTATTTTCAGTGTCTTGATTTTTTTTATATGTTAAGACAGCTAAAAAATTATTTAATGGATATTACTGTCAAATTAGAGATAAGAAATAATGACATAGTTACCTAAAAATCCTTCTAGGAAAAAATTCTTTAAATTTGTTCACTTATTAATATTTCTGGATATTTTTCTTGTGTTTATGTAACTACACTCAAGTCAGAGATCCACGCCATAAGATAATAATCATTGTTCAGCTCTTGGTTCGAAAACAAGGAGTTATGAAAGATTAAAAGATTATTTTAAAAAATAACTAGTTGTGCAGGGCGTAGTGTACACACCTGTAATCCCAGCTACCAGATAGGTTGAGAATGGTGGAGCACTAGAGCTCAGGAATTTTGAACTGCAGTAATCTAAAGTTGATTGAGTCATTCCCCAATAATCCTGACATAAATAAGGCAAGCCCTGAGGTCATCAGGCTTCCTTAAGTCAGAAATGGGTCAAAGCTCCCATACCAATTAATAGAAAAAGACAAATTACACTTTCAGCCTCGACCAAATAGGGAGATTCAGTCTCAAAAAACAAACAAAAACAAGAAACACACAATTATACCCCAAGTATTGAATCAACTATAAAAGTATTGTAAAATCTCTTTTTTATCTAACTCAGGCATTATGTGGCAAGGATTTACATAGTTTTTTTTTTACAGAGTAGGTTATACATACTTTGCACATTAATGCATAGAGGGAGAGACAGGATTGGACTTCAACAATTCAGAGTATGGCCAGTGGTGCTGCCTCAAAAGTCTATTGTTAAATTTTCAATGAGAGCATTTACACTTTGGAAATGAACAAACAAATTACAAATAAGGGCTTGATTTGTTTTTGTTGATTTCTAGACTTTAGAAAATAATGGGAAAAATTAATAATGCAGACTAAATTAAAATGTTATACACATAAACATATAACATATTTTGAGAGCTGACAATTTAACATTTACCAGCTTATTTCTGACAGAAGGCTAGGATTTATTCAAACATTTCGGTGTTCTTTTGGGTATTTACTACAGAGTTTTTCAAAAACTAATCACTATGTTCTTTTAGGAAAAAAGTATCATTGAATATAATAATTTTTTGTGAAATCTTAACCAACATTATGTAGTTAAAAAATTACTTTTAAAGGCAGTTACTTTTGAAAAAAGTTGCTTTGAAAAGAAAGTAGAATAAATTATTAAATATATGGATGATGATTATTTTAAAAATCAATACCTTGCCATTCTGTTTTATAAAGTTAATTTAATTTGCAAAAATTGTTCTCTCACATAATACTGCAGTACAACAACTAAGCTTGGATAAAAGTGAGGTTTTCTCTTTTTTATAAGGACTAAGCAAATTTAGTGATTTGTCATGATAAAATTTATACATTAGAAAGTTAAAAATAGTAATATTACCTCGCCTTCGCCCATATGTCCTTGCTGCATGTCAAATGAGAAAAAAAACAACCTTTCAAACATTGTTATAAGTAACAAGTATGCTTTCATGTTATGAAATTACCATGAATGTTTGACCATATTTCTCACTCTTTGACTGCAGTAGCTCAGAATAATTTCGAACATTACAATGCAAATCTAGGCATTAGTTTTCATAAAAAAATTTTCAAAAACAAGTTCATATCCCTCCAACTCTCTACCCCTACATACTTTAACATGTTCAAAAATAATCCTCTTGGAAGGGATGTGGGAAATCTGGGAGACTAATACATTGTTGGTAGAGCTGTGAACTTATCCAACCTTTCTGGAGAGCAATTTGGAATTATGCCCAAAGGGCAACAAAAACATGCATATGCCTTGATCTAGCAATACCACTACTGGGTCTATACAGTGAAGAGATTATGCAAAAGGGTAAAAACATCACTTAGACAAAAATATTCATAGCCCTGTTTGTGGTGGCAAAGAATTGGAAATTAAGTGAATGTCCTTCAATTTGGGAATAGTTTAACAAACTGTGGTGTTTGTGTGTGTATATATGTTCTATTAGAAACCAGGACGGATGGAAATTCAAGGAAGCCTGGAAGGATTTGCATGAACTGATGCTGAGCAAGATGAGCAGAATAAGTAAAACACTGTACACCCTAACAGCAATATGGGGGTGTTGATCAACCTTGATGGACTTGATCATTCCATCAATGTAACAATCAGGGAAAACTTTTTGGGCTTATCTGGGATGGAGAATACCATCTGTATCCAGAGAAAGAATTGTGGAGTTTGAACAAAGACTATTACCTTTAATTTTGAAAAAGAAAACATTATCTTATGTATTTTGCTATCTCTTATACTTTATTTTTCTTCTTTAAGGCTATGATTTCTCTCTTGTCACATTCAACTTAGATCATGGAAACAATGTAAAACCTAACAGATTGCCTTCTGAGGGGGGTTGGGGGAAGGGAAGCAAGATCAGGGGAAAAATTGTAAAACTCAAAATAAAAACCTTTCTTAAAAAATATCCTTGGGGCGGCTAGGTGGTGCAGTGAATAGAGCACCGGCCCTGGAGTCAGGAGTACCTGGGTTCAAATCCGGTCTCAGACACTTAATAATTACCTAGCCTTGTGGCCTTGGGCAAGCCACTTAACCCCATTTGCCTTGCAAAAACCTAAAAAAAAAATCCTCATTATCCTCATATCAGCAACTCTGCTATGATAATCAGATGTCCAAGAAAAAATTACATGTGTTCTTAATACTATTCTTACTTTTAAACTTTTCTCACAGGTCCCTGCCTACCAGCAATTTAGTGATATCACAGTACTTTATTCATCTTTTCTTTCATGCAAGATATTCATCAATTTTCATATATAACCATAACTACCTCTCAACTGACTAAAGGGAAGACAATATTAATAACTCCAATGATCAAACCATCCTCAAACCCCATTCTTTTGCGGAAGCTTGAAATTTTATGCTTTATCAAACCTAAAATCATAAACAGAGAGCAGTAAAGTTCATAGTTGTGTGATTTTTATCTCAAAAAGACCTATAGATAATAAAGCAGCAAAGCAAGTTACCTAAAAGTGGATGAGCAATTCCTAAATATTTGAATTGAGTACATAAAAGTCTCTCTACAACATATTTAACAAGGACCATTTATCCTTTTCTTAAAGACTTTAAAAAAGATGGGAGAAGAAAGAATAATTTTCAAGACATCCCATTCCACTACTTGAAAACTCAATTTTGGAGGGGGAAAGTAATCTGTGATATCCTATCCTGAATACTGAATAGCACTGGCAAATATTACTCCAATTTAATCTACTCCCAACAACCACCATAAAATTGTCCTCTAGTTTACACATATGAGGCACTTTTACCATTAGAAGTTGCAGCACCTTCAACTTAATTAGGCAACACAGGAAGTCTGGGAATGTAGAGTGTTATTCAAGAATGTTTTAGCAACTACAGTCTTAGATTTTGACTATGTCCATATAAGCAATGGACAGAGACATTTGTTTCCAAATATCTAGTAAATAATATCAAATAAAAAGATATATCAAACTGAACTAAGAAGCACCAAGGAGCTAATGGTAACAAAAATAGCATTTGTGATAAAATACATTTTAGTTAATCAAGAAGAGCACTGCCATTAGATAGATATAAGGATGGATAGATGGATGGATGAATCTAACAAATTAAAACAAAATGAGATCTACTGGCCAATTTTTAGGTCTGAAAATAAGGTCTTAAATTTATAATTTTCTTTATTCTTTTTTTTGCCAGGTAGACAAAGATTCAAAACTAAAAGTATAAAATAATTCATTCATATTCTTGTTTCAAACACTAAGAGTTTAATGCCAAATCAATTCTATGAAGTTCTTGGGTTCGTGATTTTTAGCTAATCAAATCTTTAACAGCTATGGAAGCAAACAGAAAACCTGAATATAAATATGCCTTTTCTAAACTAAGTTTTATTATAAAAAATTGTTCCCATTTTCAATTACTTCAAAGATAAACACTGCACTAGAAGAATATTTCTGTAGGGAGCAAAGACTAAAGAGATCTCAAATTTCTAAACTCTATAAAACAAAACCTATAGTAAAACTTCACAAAAAATCTAGTGCTTAAACATTTTAATCAAGTTTTGCCACTTTATTAATGTGTTTAGAATTGTTCCTATTTTGTCTATTTTAATTTATACTTGAATCTCCCCAAATTAAGATAGTATGCTTGTGAAATTAACTGGCACCAACTTTTTTTTTTTCAGAAACAATCATTCATTCTAAACTCATAACTATCAAATGTTCTTGCCCTCTAAATACTGCATATCTAGCAAAAAGAAAGGCTGCTTACATACTTATATCTTACTAAGTACCTATTATTTACTTTAAGGAAATATTTTTTGGAGGGGTAGGGTGAACAGTTGTAGTCAAATATCAGCTGAAAAATTCTAATCAAGAAAAGTAACCACTAAAAGAAGGAAAAAGAATCATCTTCTCGGTCAAGCATCCTACAAACTTCATCAGTTAGAACTGAAGTGATGTCTTTTGAATAAGAGGCTTTTCCCCCATTATTTATAAATTTATTTTTGTTTTTTAAATTCTTTAATTTTGGGCAAGAAATATGACTGAAATTTAATATTTATATCATGCCTAAAAATTTCTGATAAACAGAACATCATCACAAAAAGGATACAGAAAAACTCTGAAGATTTGTTACTATATTATTTTATAGTCAGTCAATAAACATTTATTTTGTATTTACTATGTGACAAGCACAGTGCTAAGAAATGTCCAGTAAGGCAAAAGACAGTCCCTGCTGTCAAGGAGCTCATAGTCTAATGGAGGAGACAAGATGCAGACAACTCTGTATAACAAACTATATAAGAGAATCAAGAGGGAAAGCAGTAGAATTAAGGGGGAATCAGGAAAAGTTTCCTATAGAATTTGGAACTTCAGTTGGGACTTGAACAAGGAAGGGGAAAGATGAGGAAGGAGAGTATTCCATGTACTGGGGACAGTAAAAGAAAATGGCTGGAGTTGAGAGATGGACGGTCTTGTTTGAAGAACAGCAAGGAAATAGATGTGACAGGATCATAGAATACATGATGTATGCAAAGTATAAAGAAGTTTGAAAAGGTAGAAGTGGCCAGGTTATGAAGACCTTTAAAAAGAGGATTGTATATTCTATCCTGGGTGATAGTGACTCAGTAGTTTACTGTCTCAATCGAAGGGGTGGAAAGGTAGGAGAAGGGAGAGAGAGAGAACGAGCGAGTGAACCCTAACATGAATATTTCTGGTTTTATAAGTTTTGGTATAATAGGTAATTTTGGAGAGGAAACTTGATAGAATAATTGAAATAGAGAATAAAAGAACAGCAAAATACCCCCCCCACACACACACACAAGTAAAGATGATTGCTTCTGCATAGAGGCAGGAACAATCTTACTGCTCTCTGAGGCAGTACTCCATAAAATATACTAAGCAAAA
The DNA here is from genome assembly GCF_037893015.1 of Macrotis lagotis. Classification (NCBI taxonomy): domain Eukaryota; kingdom Metazoa; phylum Chordata; class Mammalia; order Peramelemorphia; family Peramelidae; genus Macrotis; species Macrotis lagotis. The sequence goes on from NC_133658.1 coordinate 370,103,417, forward strand.
GAAAACGAACACTCAGCTCATCCTGATCCTTCTCATATTACCTAGTATTTCAAAAAGTGGCTAACAAAAGGCATTATGTCATTTCTCTCTAGGAGTAAGGGAAGATCACAGATTTCCTTAGTGAGGTACAAATCAAAGCCACTGAAATTAGCTCATGACATGTTATAGAATCAGATTTGGAAGTAGCCTTAGGTGAGCTTAGTTCACCTGTATCTCTATAGCATCAGAGTTAGAAACACTTTTGAAATCCTTTTCCTTTAAGTCCAAAGGTACCACCCCACCCTATGACACATTCAGCTGAAAGAGTTATCTTCTATCTTCCAATTTAACTAGAGCCAGTTTGATAGAATCACATCTCCCTTCTACTCCTCTCATTTGTGTAAATTTAATTATGCTTCCCCTCTATTAGACTATGATGTCCTTGAGAATAGAGACTATCAGTTTTCATCTTTGCAGTTTCAATACTCAGCACAGTACTTTTAAATATAGAAGAGATTTAGTAAACATTTGATGACTTTAAATGTATACAGAATCACTTTCAAAATTCTGTCTCACATAGCTTAGTTGATTGTAGTTCCATAATTTTTCAAATTTTCTTCATCTACTTTTCTCCATCTGTACCCTAGAGATACTAATCACCTCTCACAGAATTGCAAATGGATGTTTAAAAATGTCTGCAGTTTTGAGTTCTTTCTATTGCTAAAAGCAAAGGAAAAAAACCCAACCCAATGAATCATAGCTTGTTTTTCAAGATTCCTTATTTTTCAAAACAACACTGAAATAAGTGAAATGATACCAATACTAAAGCACAATATGCTCAACAAAGCCTTTAAAGGTTTCCAGAGGTACATGATTTAGTATGTGAAAGAATTTAAAAGAACATTTTGATTACCATGATAACAGCTATCTATTAAATCACTCACATTTAAACCCAGAATACACACAAATTGTTGAAGGTCAAATTACAATGCAAGAAACAAAAACTAAATAAATCAATCACAGATTTTCAGAGGCTATCTAGTCTGATCATATATGTACTAGAACATCATCTTTAATATCTTAACAAGTGATCATTCATCCTTTCCTTTAAGACTTTTAAAGAAGGAGAATTCAGAGGTAACCCAGGGCACTACTAAATAACTATTAGGAAGTTTTTTCTTTGTTATAGGAAGACCCAAATCTGCTTCTTGACAACTTAATACCCACTACTCCTAGTTTCAGTCCCCCTGGGGCAAAACAGAACAAATCTAGTAAGTCTTTCACCAAACACTCTTTCAATTACTTGAGGCCAGTCCATCTTCTCTTTTCCAGGCTAAAGATTAATCAAAATGTATTTATTTAACACCTACTTTGTGCCAGACACTATGCTTAAGTCCCTACTTCCAAAAAGCTTAATATCAGCCTTTAATGATACCACCTTGAGCCCCTACAACATCTTGACTGCCTCTATTTAGATGCCCTTCAGTTTTTTCAAATGTTAACTCCTTCTCAAAATTGTTACATGCCAAGAATACTAACTGGTTATTTTATATTTCATATTTTCATTAAATAAATGAAATGAGCTAAAATTGAAATTTAAAAGACATGGAATATAAGGAAAAATTGGGAGAACACTGGCTAGAGGGTAGATTTGAAATTGGTTTCTCTAAAGGAACTTAAAAAATAGAATAGGTTTTTTTTGCTTCCCTAAAAATTCTTTTTTAATATAAATTTTCTTTTTATTGCCATTAACATCATAAAATATAGCATTCACCCTCCCGTCTCCATCTGAAAATTCAAAATTCTATTAGGCATTTTGATATCTTTTGTTCATTTAAGATTCTATGACTCAAATATTGATAATTCTAAGTTTTCCTCAGAATCTATACTGTCTCTACTTAACCATGTCCTTTATAACTCCTGTATGGTCTATCCAAACAAAATGAAAAGACATGACTCTACTTTAAATAGAATCAATTGTCATATTCAAAGTATTATAATGAATATGTTAAATTATGTTCAATATTGTTGAATGAAACATTGAGGTTCCACAAAAACATGTTAAGTGGGAAAAACATAACCTAACATAATAGATTCTATAGGAAAAATGACACAGATGGGTAACCAAACAAGAGTAGGATTTTGCATTTTTATATTAAAGTTTATCTAATAATGATTGTTCAGGTCAGTCATCTAATACTCATTTTATAGATGTAGCATGAAGCATAAAAACTTTCAATACAAGCCTTAAAATCTATCAGCCACACAATATCTGATGGAAATTGTGGCAGAGAAGGCAGTATCATTGGTCAGGACTACTCTTTTTGGTCTTTTTTTTTTTTGTTTTCTTCGATAACGAAGGACAAGAACCAAACAACACACATATCTATATCTATATCTATATCTATATAAAATGAAGAGATATGAAAATGTACACATTGCTATAAAATAACTTTTTTACAGGGCTTCAATTGAACAAAAGATTTTCTTAACTTTTGTATAAGATGTAATAGTGATGTAGGATCTAGGTTTTGTAAAGTATCGGTACTGATTTTAAGATGAAGCTGAAAATGACTAGATGATCTATTCCAACTCTAAATTCTATGAACTCCTATGGCCAAAATCAATAGGCCCTTTACCATGATTTGATTCTATAAACAAGCTAGTTTGTTGCTTAGTCTGGAACTAATGTCAGGATTAGAAGGGGAATTATTCCTGTAAATTTTAGGACAGCTCTGTCAGAACTACAGTGAAAAAAGGTAAAAGAGAATAAACATTTATTAAAACAAGTGCTAGAAACTGTGCTAAATGTTTTAGAGATATAATTCATTTGAAACAGTCAAGTATTTCCAAAATAATAACAGTGGTATAGGAAAAATATTTTCTTAACAGAATAAGCAGATGGACTTCTATTACAAAAAATAAAAAACAAAACTCAGTCACTTGAGAAATATTAAAGAAAGCTGGCCTCTACTTATCTTAGTGTCTCTTAGTGCTGATTTACAAAAAGACTATCTTTTTTTTAGTGCAAGTATTTATTATCTGATTTTACAGATGAACAATCAATCATTAGATATTTATTAAGGACCTACCATGTGTATAGCACTCTGTTAGGAAGAAACTGGAATGGGAGAAGGGAACTTTGGAGTTAAATGATATGCCTGATATAAAACAGAGATTTATAACTATATTTCAGACCCTAGATTCAAACTTAAGTTTTTCAATTCAAAATCCAGCAAGCTTTCCACAACACATCTACTGTCTAATAATAAGCGTTAAGATTTAAATGGCAACTCTCAAAGTGAGTTTCCTCATTCCTCTAGTCAAGCCTACTGAGGGAGGTAATTCCAATGCAGGTAATCATTTTCTCTGCATCTTACAGTCTTAGAGGAGTGAATGAGTATGGCTTCAGATAAACTGACTTGTGGGAAAGATCTTAACTTGGAAAGGCTAAGGTTACTCATTACATGCTGGGCCATCAGCACTCATCTTCACTTTGTCTTGCCATTGGACACTGACAGCTCTGGAGGAGAGAGTAAAGCTGACTTTGCATAGCTCTACCTCTACTCAAAACCAATTCAGAAACAAGTCAAGACATCAAACTGGTGACATTAGTCTTCTTTGAGAATAAAAGATAAACAAGAGTCTCAGAGAGCCGGCCCAGAACTTTTAATGATAAAGGTCTGAAGATCTTTGTGCTTTCACATAAACTGAATAATTAGCTTCTAAAAACTAATAATCATTAACAATTAGATCCAATTACAAATTAAAATAAAAATATGATATATAAAGTCAAATATGTGAAACCTAGAAATGTTACAAAAATCAATACTTCAGGTAAGCTTTCATTTCATTAGTTTGGGTATAATGCCAGTAACACAGAAAATAAACCCTCAGGTATCATGGGTGGCTGTGGATGAGAAAAACGAATTATTTGATAGACAATCTTTTAGCAACTACCACTATGCTTTTTAAAGCTTTATCTTCGGGCAGCTAGGTGGTGTAGTGGATAGAGCACCAGTCCTGGAGTCAGGAGGACCTGAGTTCAAAAGTAGCCTCACAAGTGTGACCTTGGGCAAGTCATTTAATCCATTGCCTATAAAAAATTTTAAAGATAAATAAGAATTATGAAAAACTGAAAATTTATGGCCTCCACAGCAGTAAGAATGAAAAAAATAGAAAACTGAAACCATGGTAACAAGTCTCATTAAAGAAACAAAAAAGAAAATAGTTTATTGGAATACAAATGCACAGAAATTAAAGACTGTAAGAAAGTTAAAAGAATAGTTTAAAAAGAAAGGCTTTATCTTCAGTAGACTAGATTAGAGACACAGATACATACTTGAAGTTTTCCAATTTGTAGGACCTGAATGAGTTTGTGCTCTACCGACATAGCCTTTGAAAAGAAAAATCAAACTAATCATATTACTTTCCTTTTTTAGAAATTTAGTCCCAATAAGTTCCAGGGGCTTCCTAATACCTCCAGAATCAAATATACAGTCTTGTACAACTTTTAAATCCCTATCTTTCCAGTCTTCTTAAACTTTGTTCTCTCTACATACGTTATGATCTAGTTGTGCTGGTCTCTGCTGTTCCTTGAATAAATTCCCATTTTTGTAACCCTCTGTATTTTCAACAGTCTTCCTAGTCTAGAATTTTCTCACTCCACATCTCTGCTTCCAGTTTTAAATTTCAGCTAAAAGCTCACCTTCTTCAAGAAGCCTTTCCTTATCCCCCTTAAAGACTTTCCTGAGATGACCTCCATTTTGTCAGGTATTATCTTGCTTGTACATAATAGTTATTTCCTCCATTAAAATAGAATTCCTTGAAGGTTGGAGTGTTTTGGACTTTCTTTGTGTCTCCAGGGCTTAACTCTGAGTCCCACAAATAGTAATCCTAAACACTGCTTCATCAATTTGACTTAACCTAGACTGATTTTTATTTGGGGAGGGATGGAGGGGATGAGGAGAAGAGAGAAAAGGCAATCTTACTTTCCTAATATTTAATACTCAATGATTTAAGAAATCACAAATCTACATAAAAATTTTACTAACAGCAACATTTATATGTTTTAACCTCTGTAAAAACTTTTTACATCAATTTTATTTGAGCTTCACAACCACCCAGTGAGGTACAACTATTAATAATAGTGCAATTATTATTATCCCTATTTCACAGAGAAGAAACTGGAGCTCTGTGATCCCAAGTGACTTGACCTGATAAAGTTACCTAGCTATTAATTGTGTTAACAGAATTCAGTACAGTATTCAAATCCAGGTGTTAACTTTTAAGATCCATAATCTATGCACTATACCATGTTGGTTTCCTAGTAGTATTTAGCAATAGTTAATTATTATGGAGTTATACTCTCATTTTAGGCAGAATGGACTGAAAACAAAACTGTGTTTAATCATGAGATGCAAAATAATTTAGAACTTCAAGATACCTTAAAAATCAGCTAATGTTACTCCCAGATGAGGAAATGGCAGTTGAAATTCAAATTCAACATTTACTTAGCACCTTTTATATCCAAAAAACACTGAGAAACAACCCCAAGGTCTTACAGCAAATTAGGAGAATCAAATTTAGAATTCTTTAACACACAAATCCATTATGTCACATTATCTTCTATTTTTATTTCTAATCAAGAGAAAAATAGATCCACAATCAACTAATAGAACTAGAAAATCAAAAAACTAGGACTAATATTTTAGCTACCAACATTTACTAAACAACATTGCTAAGGACTGTTCCAGTCCTCCAAAAGCTTGTAGTTTTAAACAAATGCAAAAACTGAAGTCTAGATATTTAAATTATTTTAAGTTCCCTTATCAGGAGCCTCCTATACCAGGAAAATCACTAATCTGGCATCCTCTTTCATGTCTTCTCAGTCCCTGTCCTCCCTCCCAAAAAAGACTTTTACCTTAATGCCTAAGTAAAGTTCATTGGGAAAAGAACATAGTTATTGTATGTGGACTTGATGGTGACAGTATTGTAATGCCAAAAGGAGAGAATCTGGTGTTCCAGGAAAACTAATCCTTCTAGAAAAGGAAAACACCTGAGAGTAGGCCCAGAGAAAATGTGGGATGTTGCTAAACTGGACTCTGTGCCCCACATGCCTTTGCTTTGACTTTTTTTCCTATCTCTAAAATGTCCTTCCAGCACCTAATATATAACAGTTAACATTTATATAGAGTTTTAAGGTTTGCTAAGTGCTTTACATATATTATTTCATTTCCCTGTTTTAATTCCTATCCATTCTTTTAAGATACAATTCAAATACAACTTTTTCGAGGAAGACTTCCTAACTTTCAAAGGCATGTAACATAAAATATTGTATATTTATCTGTGTTCATGTATCATACCTATCAATTTCTGTGAGGAAAGGAACCATATCTTATTTTAAAATTTTTATCTCTCCCAGAATTTACTACAGTGCTCTGAAACAAGCATAAAATGTTCATTAAATCAATGAAATACAGCAAAATGGAAATATAAGTATATTCATCTAAGGGTAGTAGATAATAAAGGACTTAAGTTTTGATGAGATATACAATGGAAAGTCATTAGAAGAGCTTAAGGACAGAAGCATGCATTAAACATAAAGGTTTACTTTGTTTTATTAGTAAATAAAATTTTAAATTATTGCTACATCTTCCCTCCTAAGAACTAAATATCATATGTAGCATTTCCAAATATCATAATAAATATATCTCAAAAAATAAGCAATTTTCTTTTTGATTTACATGTGTGGTTTTATTGGTGTAGAAATGTAAATGAGGAAATGCCAAAGCTCTTACCTACAACTGTATAAAATCACAAGAATCTTCTCGCTAACCTCAGTCTCTTCCTTAAAATCTATATACTTAAGATGAAACAAATTACAAAAGGTGTTTTTCACTCTTCTAGATTGAAATGCAATACTCACACTCAAGCACCTCATATTGCATTTTTGGTTACTCTCATTCTCCTCCCCACTCCCACACATCAAGAAAATAAATAAACAAATAAACAAACAAATAAATAAAAAGATCCTCTTGTTCTCCAAGGTGAAATGTGGATTCTACTGGTGATCCCTTGAGCCATCAGGGTTCTATAAGTCTTCTGTTATACTATTCACTATTTTTATTTTCTAAATTCTGAGATTTGTAAAATTCCAGTAAGAATTTGTGATACTACTTAAATGCAAAGAATGGATTCAAAAGGGCTGTGGAAGGATGAGGACATTTCTCCAGAATTAAGGGTTATTTTAAGGCTCTACTTAACCCAAAAAGCTGCAACAAAATATATAGAGAGAACTATCTATTTCTGTAAAGAATGGAAGCTCAGGGTCAGATGAGGCCTTTCCCTCCTCTCTCAAAGATTTTGTGCTCCATAGTCACTCTGAAGATGACTCATCAAGAAACCACCTCTGCTTCACATTAAATAGCAAGTTCTCTCTGGGTCACAGAAAAGCAAAAAATGTTCTCTACTCTTCCTTGGTTTCGTTTTACATTTATTTTTATTTATTTATTTATTTTAGGTTTTTGCAAGGCAAATGGGGTTAAGTGGCTTGCCCAAGGCCACACAGCTAGGTAATTATTAAGTGTCTGAGACAGGATTTGAACCTAGGTACTCCTGACCCCAAGGCTCATGCTTTATCCACTACGCCACCTAGCCACCCCTGTTGTTTTATATTTATAATTGTTAAATTTTTGACTTAAAAATGAAGATCAATGCATGTGAATTTTTATATTGTGCTTCCTTTTGGAGTTTTCATAACAGTTTTAAGATATATACTTCTTCATTAACAAATATTCAAAGCTTCATTACATAAATGAAAGATAGCATTTACCTATCACTCAATATATATCGGGAAAATATTTTTTTTTTAATTTAAACCAGAATCCTTACAAAAAAAAAGAACCATTGTTTGATTAATGATGTTTAAAAACATGGTAATTTAACACAGTTATAGCAAATAAAGTCAATACCACATTCAGGGGAACTGTTCTTTTCCTCATCACATTAGAGAGAAACCGAATATCTTACATACTCCAACATTGCCTCCGGGATTTTTAGTGATACTAGCAATAAGTTTGCCTTTTCTGGTTTCAAATACTTGATTACATAATTAGCCATTATTCAAGTAGATTCAATTAACAATTATCAAATGCTTACTGTAACAATCTAGTAACAGTCAGAGGGCTGGACTGAGAGTCAGGAAGATCTGGGATCCAATCTGTCTGATAATTTGATCATTAGCAAATCACTTATTACCTACCATTATATAGAATTATTATGAAACTAATAATGTAGTATGGAAAATGCTTTGCAAACTTTAAAATACCATATAAATGCCATGTAACTCTTATTAAGTCCATTGCACATTATCAGGGATTAAAGACATGAAACAAGGATCAACCATCATGCCACACTTCTTTATGAAAATGCCAATTTAGCAAACATTTTTAAGATTACAATTACAGAATGGGATTTATATTGTTGTTCTGGAGGAGGACCAATGACATCAGGAGGGTGCTGTGAAATGGATTAAAGTAAAACAGAGTTGTGCAAAAGCATCAGACTCATTCTCTCCTCCAGGGTCATCTAAGTCCAGTGGGTAAGACACAGGTTAGGACTACTGGAGAAGATCTAAGATGCAGAGGGAAACTTTGGTCTTTTTAATCTAAATTCTTTCTCAGATCTCAGTGGAAGTTATATCCATTCAGTGAGAAGTAACATGGTAAAGCAGAACTTTAAAGTTAAAAGATCTTGGTTCTGGTCACAACTCTTGCCAATGATTTGTTTTGTAGCCTTTTGCAAATAAATTATTTCTTCTACAAAATAATTATCTCTTGAAAGAAATAACATATAAATGATGCTTTGAAAATTTGAAAGTGCTTTCTAAATGTCAGTTATTTCTTATTTTCAGGAAGTTAGGTGGCACAAAGAGTGGTGGGCCTGGAGTTAGGAAGACTCCTGGGTTCAAATCTAGCCTCAGTCACTTACAAGCTGTGTGACTCTGGGCAAGTCACTTCAACCTCTATGCCTCAGTCTCCTCATCTGTAAAATAAGGTGAAGGAAATAACAAATGACTCCACTATTTCCAACAAGAAAACTCCAATGGGGTCATGAAGAGTTGTACGTAATTCAGCAACAATTCTAATATTCCTAATATATAAAACTAGAAGTGTAGTATAGATCTTAATAATTTTGTTTAGCTCTGATATGCTATGATTCTATATATCATTAAGGAATTTTTATTTCTTTTAATTGCTAGCAAAATCTAACAATTCAATCTTTTCCCAAATCTCTATGGCAATTTTTCTGTAATACTTTGAAGTGAATGAAAATTAGTATCCTAAAATTATTTTAAATCTTCAAAAACACTAAGTAATTGACATAAAATGTATTTTCTGATTCATCTGCATGTAGAACTACTATACTTCCTCATGAGCTACTAATTTTTTTAGATCATTGAACTTCACTAACTTAAGACAATTAGCACTTACCATTAATAAGCAGAGAACTATCAGATCCTGGATATGAATAGTTTAGACGACCTGAAGGTAAAAGAAGGCCATTACTAAATTCATTTTTTGTAAAATTGGTGCTCAAATAGCTAAGATATACTATATTGAAAACTACAAATTCTTCATATACTAAGATATAAATAAGCTATATCTGGGAAGGAATTTTTGTTTTGTTTTGTTTTGAAACTAATGATAATTTTGAGACCTGTAAAGAAATGGCTAATAATTCTTCTCATATCAGATAGCAATCATAACAAGTGTAGGTCAATGGGCATATCAATTAAACTTTTACATAAAATTTTAAAGTAGAATAATCAGATAAATTCTTTTCCAAAAGTGAAGAAATAAGATCACTGATTATTTCCAAATCTCTTCAAGATATACTTTTCCACAAACTATTTCCAACACTTACAAATTACAAACTCATGGCTCAAATTACATATATAACCTACATTTTTTTTCTCTCACAGGGATACTTTTTTAAAATTTCTGTGTGCATTTTTTGCCTTAATGTAAATATCATATAGGAGTGTGATTGTGGCACATGACTCAATACAAAGGCTTATCTAAACATTTTGGCATTCTTTATATTTTAAATATTAATTTTTATTCATGAACTGGAGCAAATATAAGGTCAATTCAAACCTTTGGAAAAAATTCAAAATTAATAATTTTCTAAAGCATAAAATTTCCCTTTCTCTGATCATTCTAAATTTACAGGTTCAGATTATATATGGTGTTCTTCATTTTTCTAGAATTAATAATTTTGCTCAGTTACATTTATGTTTTGGCAAAATAGCTAACAAAATGAGTCTGATAAGAGTAAATTAAACAAAATAAAAAGTATTCCTAGTCTATGGGCAGAGACTACATAAAATTTTGTAATGTCACTATGATCACATTTCCCAGTTCTACATATTTAGGTTCCCTAAGTGCAAGTGATAGAAAATAATCAACATTCAAATCTGCTTTGACAAGGGAGTCAATACAAGAAAATTTTGGCCCCAGTATCTTGTAACTTCCAAGGTACTGCAGAAATTTTAAAAGTATCTTAGGTAGTTCTAGCCACACTAGGGAACCCTAATTATAGAATTCACTTCCAGAGCACAACCAGACTCCCCAAGGGTATGAGGAGTGGGAAAAAATGACACTCTTGCAGAGTAAATATTATACCCTCAAAAACATCTTTACATACTAACGTAATCTTCAAAGTAATGAATTTCAGTGAATTAAATCTCTGTTTTTAGCAACAGCATAGATCTTATGATTTGTCAAATATATAAGTACCTTTGGGGAGAATGAGTTTAGGAACAAGACTGATGCCTGTTTCAATCTGAGTAAAATGGATTCTGAAATTTCTTTATACAAGCTGCAGCCAACTCTGGATCCAAACACAGAGAAAGCAACTTAAACAACCTATATAACTATGCAACCTCCCTGCTTATGAAATTTTAGATAAAATATTTGCTATTGACAATTCTGTTCTAAAGATTTGGGGGGGGGTACCTAAATAGGTTAAAAATAAAAATATAATCACTGAGAAGATATCCAATTTTAAAGAAATCTCATTACAAGAGATTTAACCATTGTTCTTCCCTGCAAAAGTAATTTGAATTTAGCTAAATGAGATTTTAATTAGTTTGATGGTCATAGAGTAATAGGAATAAAAATGCCCACTTATCAAAGTTGTTTTTCCCTTGAAGACTACTGAAGCATTTATTTTAAGAATGAAACCAAAATGAAGCTAAATTTTTGCTCCTCAGTCTTAGGAAAAAATTTTTGCTTACATTCAGAAATGACACCAGGAGTATCATTTACACTCTTCTTAGGGCAACTCTTTTTAAAATCAAGTCTTTCTAAACTATTCTAATGAGTTTGGATTACAAACTCATAAGAATACAAACTCTGAGTATTGTATAGAGTTGGATGAAGGGAGACTGTTATTTTTACACTTAAATTATTACTCCTTTATGATTTCAACTCCATTATTTTGCCAAAAACATAATCAATGGAATCAAAACTTTTTCCTAACCTTTCCTAATGCCCTCCTCAAGTCATTCTTTCCTTTCCTCACTAGTCTTCAAACTAAGATCAAAAACGTATCATTCATCCCCACTAGCTTGATTGTACCCCGCACTTCTGAAAATTTTCTATTTATGTCCATGATGACTACTATATGTGTGTATATATATATATATATATATATATATATCATACTTAATATTCTAAGTTCAGACTTTAAAATTTTACAGAAGTTCAACATTCTCCCTTGTTCCTCTCACCTCTCTATTGTTATAATCATTCTAATCTGTGTAAGTCAATTTTACTCTCTCTCTCTCTTTTCTCTTCTCCCTAGCTAAAAGAAATAAATTACTACCACCACCCTTCATCTTAGATAGTCTCCCTTATTCTATCAGCTTAACACATTCATCAATCCAAGTCCTTTATTGGATCCATATCCTCAAACAATTTTTCTTCCAGAAAACAGACTTCCTAATATAAGGTTGGCAGAACTATCAATTGTTCTAACATTTCTGGAAAACAATTTGGAATAATGTAAGAAAAGTGACTGAATCATTTATGTTCTTTGATCCAGAGATACTACTGCTAGCATATACTTCAAGGATATCAAAGACAGATATAAAGGTTTCATATATATCAATGGTCAGGTCAACACTTTTGTGATATTAAAAAATCGAAACCAAAGTGGTTGAATATTGATAAGGAAACTGCTAAACAAATTATGTCGTGTGTGTGTGTAGGGGGAAGCAATACAGGATAAAATAGAAAAAAAAGCCCTGAACACTCTGTAATTTTATTAATCAATCTATATCTATGGAAAGAATTAAGGTAATAATGTACCATCATTTTAAGGTAATACACCTCCTTTCATTAGATAGGCAGAGTACTATGGGGCTAGAATGAGGCCAAAGGATAGGACTAAACTGACAAGGGAAGGGAAAAAAGACAGAGAGAATGCCTAAATAAGCTTCTCTAATTGGAGTGTTTGGGAACATTTTCCTACTGAATTCCACATATCTTTTTTAATATGTAAGTCTTTAACCTTTAAAGTTAAATATTTCAATTATTTCTATATATTAGATTATAACTCCTTGGGGCAGCTAGGTGGTTCAGTAGATAGGCCCCTGGAATCATGAAGTCCTGAGGTCAAATTGAACCTCAGACACTTACTAGCAATATGCTCCTGGGCAAGTCACTTAACCCTGATTTTCTCCTAAAAAAAAAAACCCCTAACAACAAATAAACACTTTGAAAATCCATTTCTTTGTTATGTATTCCTATTTTTTGGAAATTATGACTTCAATGACAATTAAATTCATTTTTAACATTAAGTTTTTGAAATGTATACGTTAAATTAAAAAAAAATAATTTCAAAATCAGAATGTAACTTGACATTTGTGTTTAATTAAATTTGCTAATATATCCCCAGAAGTCATTATATACAAATGAAATGCCAATCAGTGCTCAAGAAATCTCTTCCTATAAATTGGCAGATAAAAAAAATCTATTAAATCAAACCAATTTTCTACTTACATATATTTAAAATCAAAAAGATATTCCTACAGAAAAATCCTCACAAAGTATTGCAAAATTTTGACAAGTGAAGAGTTAATTTAATATGGAGTACAGTTTCATAGCTTTATTAGATTTCACTTTAGTGTATTATCAAAACTATACTCTAAAAAAAATTAGCCAACAGTAATAGTGAAGGATTCCCTCCAACCTCTCCCTTTTCCATCTATTTTATGCCAGCTCTACCCTGAACTAGACCATAGGTTAGACCCACTACTGACATCAAAATTTTGTCAGAGGTACCTGAAAAAGTATGTCAGGCTCATAAAGTATGTATCAAATTTACTTTCTACTTTATAAATTTTCTAAATGTATTTGTATAAATCAAACTTATAACCCAAAATGTTTATATAACATAGAATTAGAGTTCAAATAATTTGTTCAAAATTTCTGTTACAGCTTGTTGCCTTTCTTCAATAGACAATAGCTTTTAATCTTTTATCCAACTATTTTGACATTTATACTTACTTAACATCAAAACTAAAGAAAAACTAGCAAATATTTATCAACATACTTTTTTTTTCATATGTTGAGCTTCTTTCACTAAAACTATCCCATATTCTTACTAAACACTGTTCCCAAAAACTTCATTCTGATACATATTCTCATCTCCCACTAAAAATTTTACACACTGCCAAAAGTCAAATCTACTTAGAAGCAAAGACACTTTCCTCATCCACAAGACAAAGAAAAGGACTTATCAGGAAGGGATACTTAAATCCTTAAGAGTGGGTATAGAAAAATATTCTCTCTGGTCTTAACCTGGAAAAGGCACATGGTTTCAAATATTTAAGATTTGAAGCAATAGGACAAAGTTGAAAATCAGCAGGAGCAGAGCCCAATTAAATATTCCTAAGCTTAAAACTTGGTAAACAACAAAAATAAGCCAATGGGCAAGGCATGCTCTTTTTTTAATCACTTCACAGGAGTCAGCAGGACTATGGATATTTACATCTCCACAAATATTAAAAAAGCAGCAACAAATTGAGACTTTAAATCAGTAATTAAAAGGAATTTAAAGATAAACAACAAGTATGCATAGTCATTAGCAGTCAATTTAGGTCTGTCAAGACTGAGAAACCAATACCTGACAGAAAAGTGACAGATTAAAATATATAGAATAGGACATACATTTTTTGAATATGGCCAATGTGGGATTTGTTTTGCTGATTTTGCATATTTGTTACACAGTTATTCCCACCCACCCCCTTCTTTCTCATGTGTGTGAAAGGATGGAAGGAGAAGAGAGGAGGAAAAGAAAATAAGTGTTTGTTAATTTTTTTAACAAAATGAAATTTAAAAAATTAAGGAGAAACTAGATAATAGTGTCACAAATAACTGGAAAACTGTTATCTGAACTTCTGAATAGTTTATAAAAAAGGGCTAGTTAGGAGCGGCTAGGTGGCGCAGTGGATACAGCACCTACCCTGGAGTCATGAGTACCTGAGTTCAAATGCGGCACTTAATAATAACCTAGCTGTGTGGCTTTGGGCAAGCCACTTTAACCCCATTGCCTTGCAGAAAAAGGGGGGGGGGGCTAGTCATAAGCTTATTAAATTCCTATAGATTATGTCATTTTTAAAAGATAAAGACCTTTAGAGATAAAACATATTGGTACATTCTTCAAATGAATCCAGAAGCAAAATTATAGATTTCCCCAGTTGACCATAAAAACCATAAAGAATAAAAGATTACTTCCTTTGTAACCAGTATTTTCCAAAAACAGAGCACCACTCCCACACAGAGAAAAGTCATGTCAATTCCATACCAAACAGCTCTTACAAAAAATTCAAGGTTCTGGTACTGATACTAATATTCAAAGTTGAAGAACAATTTAAAAATCCATTATTTATGCTTGTTTACAAGTCAAATAAGACTAATCATTTGTTTTATCTAAATGCCCTGCTTTCATGGTCCTAGGAGGTAGATGTCATTATTATTATCATCATTTTACAGTTGAGGAAACTGAGGCAAACAGAGGTTTTCCCCACCCCCCCGCCCCCCAGGGTCACACAGCTAGGAAATTCCCGAGGTTACCTTTGAGCTTAAGTTTTTCTCATTCCAGGCCCAGGCCTCTAACCACTGTCATGGCCCAATATACACAGTAACTTCCTCCATCTCAATCAGGAAGAGACTAGAGCTTGTAGAGTTCGCAACAGCTACTGGACAGAAGGGAGCACCAATTTGATATAGAGTAGGTTTCTTTATAAGGCAGAAATGTGGAGATTTCCTACAAAAAATTAAAGCTCAACTAAGAAAAATCTAACTTTAATCTTTAACATGGATTAACTTTTTACATCTCTCCCAGGACAAGTTATGCCACAGTAATGCTACGGCACTCAGGCTCATGTGACAAATTCACCATTCTTCAGACTGATGCCAAAACAACCTCTATTATGCATAAATTTGGTCATGCTGCTCTTCTGCTCCAAGTTCTTCAGAGGTTCCTGAATGAGCAACATTCAAGCTTTTTTGCTGGCATTGAAGCCCTCCACAACTTGGCATGCCCCCAAGTTTCTCACATTCATTGCCCTTCAGAGTCAACTATTGCCCCAAATATGACCTGTACTTCCATGACTCCCTATATGGCTCACACTGTTTCCTAAGTCTGTAGCATCCTCACTGTACCTATTGAATTCTTACTCCCCTTTTAAAGTCCAACTTAAATTATGCCATCTCTTCCACAAAATTTTCCTAATTTCCCATCATCAATAATGATCTCTCCACCCAAACCCCACAGACAATTTGATTTTGCACTTCTTTAATATGCTTCTGGATTACTATGAAGTATAACTGTGTATTTTTGTCTTAGGCCTCTACCTCACTATCATATCTACAGAAGCAGGATATGTTGATTTCCTAACAATATCTCATTTCACATAGTACTTTAGGCTTTACAATGGACTTCACTCATAGCAGTCCTTAAGGAAGGCTATCATAGCATTACCCTCATTTTAGAGATTAGCATCTAAAGTGCATGGAAGATTTGTGACTTGATTAGAACAGGGTTCCATCCCATCCTGATTCCAAGCCCAGTGCCCATGCAATTATATTAGTTCTTAACTAGCTTATATTTCAACTTCAAATCTACCCATTAACAGCTATCACAATATGTCACTTACTATATACACATTTAATTATGTTTGTTGATCTAAAAAAAAGGCAAATCCACATAAGGTGAATGAGCTATAACTAGCAACTTGGCACCTGGAACAAATTCAATAAGGAATGAGTGTGGGAGCAATACAATCAGTCCCATATATGGTCCTATATTAGAAAGAGACAACATAAGAATGAGAACAGGGGTTGGGATGGAGAAGAGCCCACCAAACAGCACTGGCAAAACTGATCTGATTATAGTTTAAGGTTATAGATCTATAGTCACTGGAGCATATTGAAAAAGGTAAGCAGGTGTAGTGATGGAGAGATGACTAGTGAGGAAATTATGAATGTGAGGTAGCCTAAGAGGGTGAAATGAAGAACTTTCCCTGAAGCAGTTCTTGGAGAAGCTGTCACTAATCATGAGAATGGGTTCCAGGATAGTAGTACTTTCAGGGTATTTGGTGTGTATGGTGAGAAGGGTGTGAAGAGGTAAGTGTTACTTTACTCTAAAAAGAAATCCTGAAAAAAGATGAGTGTTCCATCAAAGACATAAAATACACAAAGATGACGGTCTAGGGCACATGAAAAGGAGAGGGAAATATTAGGCCTGTTGGATGGAGGGGTGATAGGCATGCCCTCTGGGATAAAAAATCATGCCTTCCCAGGACACTGGTCTCTAGGGCAGAATCTCAATCTCCCAGTTGATAGCTATATGCTGTTGTCAAACTGTCAAAACTACAAAACTCTTTTGGCCTTAGATCTAGAACAAAAAGAGTTATTGAAACAGATCATCTGGTAAAGTAGGCACTATCCAGTTCTAACTTTCGATGAATTCCATAGGCAGAGCAAGTTACAAGCACCACAATTTAAGTCAAGGCTTCTTTTATGTCACAGTACCACTTCTTCCTCTTCAATTTCTGGATACATGGGAAGGCCTGGTGTAAACTAACAACATCTAATTATGGCTTTACCAAGTACTTCCACAGTCAATTAATCAGTAACAGAAGTCATTTCTTGGTACAAATAGCTAGAGTACTAAAGATAGTGTGTAATTCAATCAGAATATAAGCTCAATAGTGAATATTTTTCTTCAGCAAGGTTTTTTTCTCCAGAATAAGTTATTTTTATTTGCTTTTAGCTTCTCAGGAACTAAAAAAACAAACAAATAAAACAAGCCTCTACTAATTAGTTGACTTCTCCTTCCCTTTCCCTATATGCAGAAACTGACATCATCACAGCCTCTTTTAAAGAGGCTAGGGAGCCAGGTTCCCTTCAGAGCCTCACTAATGTTCTTAATAGGATGGTTACCTGGTGACACCTGGAACTAAGCAAATCTTGTTTTTAGCAAGAAGTCATAACACGTAACTTAAAAATCAATCTTCAAGTCTAATAAAGCCAGATATGGCATAGATAAATGAAATCTCTACTCAAAAAGCACATTTTAAGCTTGTTACAGTTCCTTCACCAAACCATTTGCCATTAACGAGCAACAATTTGACTGATTGAGTTTTATAAATCATAATGGAGAAGGAAGAGGATAAAGTATAAAAAAACAATTCAAACTGGGTACATCGTCTCTTTTTTTTTAGGTTTGTTTTTTTTTTTTTTGCAAGGCAAATGGAGTTAAGTGGTTTGCCCAAGGCCACACAGCTAGGTAATTATTAAGTGTCTGAGACCGGATTTGAACCCAGGTACTCCTGACTCCAGGGCCGGTGCTTTATCCACTGCGCCACCTAGCCGCACCTACATAGTCTCTTAATAACAATAATAAACTATATACAGATTTTAGGTAGAAAGCTCTATCACAAAGTAATAATTTGATAGCCATGGTTGTTCAACCGATCCTACCTTCCTATTGCCAAATAAAATGCAAAAAAATTCTTGACTATAAGAACTATAAAGTCAGATGCCTATGCATTACAAGCTTCCCTTCCTATGAAAGTTAGCAAACAAGATTTGCCAAGATTATATGACAGAATCAATGGAAAACAAAGATTTGGGCTATTCCCTGTCAGATTAATTCCAGCACAAAGAGTTTTTATTTAACCCTAATTAATATCCAATTCTATCTTAGGAAAGGTACAATTAGAATTTCAAGATCCTCTAAGAACTCACAGTTTATGTGGAGGTCAACAAATTAGCAAGGTATCCCATCTCTTATTATTGTAATGAATATCCAATATATCATGGGTTTATCAAAATCTGCTGTCTCCTTTCCAAGAGGTGATGGATACCAGATGTACAATAAAAAGTATGCATTATAAAAAAGAACTAACAGTTTAGAAGATATAAAATGTGACAAAATAAAAATTACAGACAATATGGGTAAACAAACAATTACACATAAGTCTCAAGGATGCCATTAGAGATACTATAGCTATGAGAAAAAAAAAGTTGGTCATATAACCAACTGTAAGAAACAATCAATGGATCTCCTATATAGTCCTCTGATATCCATGCAATGTTAAGAGATCTAGATAAAGGTTTTGTATGATTCTCCTACAAAGGATTTACAAGAAGACATGGACAAGAATCACAAAGGATGATAAAGCATCTACTGTGATCTGCACCTCTGAAGGCTGTCCCCACATCAATAAAGTCACACAGATCAAATGAAACACTGAAGTAATCTAGATATAAGGGAAATTAGAGATGTCATTTTTATAAATTAAAAATTCCTGTAAATCTTCAAACATGACAAGTTTTAGAAAAATAAAAACAAAATATTCAAATTTTACCTCTGGGGGGAAATACTGCCATTTAATTTGTACATATGGTAAGATATATACAAAGATATTAAGGAATGAATATACAGTATTAATTACAAATAGAACACATAAAAAGAAGTTTGTCATTTTATCACTAATATTTATATGAAAATTATCATTTTTTCACTCTGATATATAGCATATCAAATCTTAGAATCCTGATAGGTCTTCAAATAAAATCATTAAATCACAATGGCCATGAAATCCAACATTTAATTCTTACTGAAAGTCCTGCTGTATCCCACAAAATAGTTTTAATACAAAATGAATTGCCCAAAAAAGGCAAAGTGTTTACGTAATGCTTATATTCAAATGTTCTAAACTTAAATCAACTATATTTTACTGCCAACATGCAATCACTAAAGGCAACAATGAAACAAGACTTTGAGAATGGAAATCATGTATTCCTTGATCAAAAACAAATTCCTCATTTGAAGTTTTAAAATCGTGTGATGCTGAACTGTATTGTGAAGTGACTTATTTTTATGCCGTACTCCATCAATTTAGCATAATAATCAAGCAGCAAACATTTGGTGATATACAATATTATCCCTCTCTATATAGGTATATATCTATCTATATACAATGCATAATATATATGTTAAAGGCATCATATGTATATTTCAACATGCATATTATGCTAATATATATCATATACTGTGCATCCATTAAATATTTTTGCAATATATATATACCTATACTATACATATTATATATTTTAATATATTATAAATTCACATTGTACATGATATATACATAGAACATGATATACATGCTATAAATACACATATATTTGTGTATAGATAGATATATGTTAGAGATAGAAATAGAACAATCTCAAGGGTCAAGCATATTTACCATAATTTTTATACACAAAATTTATGAATAGGAGAAAAAATGTAAATTTCTAGGTTTCTTCCAGACTTTTATGGTAGGCAGTTACAAAACATTAGATCAACATCTAGAAATATAATATGAAGTACTGAAACAACATCAAAATTCAGTATTTAGGTGCTAAAGTCATTTAACAGGAATGCTTTAACCCAATCAAAACCAAGTTCACAAACAACACTTACTTAGGATCCTCTTTGGGATTTTAACCCAAAGAATACCACAATACAATCTGGAATGGTATTATCAACTTTAGTAATCAACAATTACAATCTAGTAAAAACTCTGTCTGTATAGAACACTGCCTCTCTAAAAAAATCATATCACTCTCTTTGAAAGCAAACAAGATAGTAGATAATGCCCAGTTTCAATTAATTGAGAGCTAGCCAAAAATCTCCCTCTAAGTGATAAAAACAAAGTATACACCAAATCTTATTTTATACTTCCTTTTTTCTCACCCACAGGATTACCTCAAAAAGGAATCCCAGATTCCATCAGACAGGCAGACACAGCAACACTAATCAAAGGCCCAAAGAAAAGGAAATTTTCGGATGTTCCATTACAGCAGCAACATGTGGGGGCATGTAGGAAGAAAGAAATAAAAACATACTTCTTTCCTAAGCATCTACTTTACAAGTTAATTACTACTTTGATATGTTCCTTATGGTATAATTTATGATGATCTTAACTACTGGGTGAATATCCACTTTTGAGCATTTTTGAGAACTCCCCTATGATGGGTTGAATCATTTGGTATCATCCAAACTGTTCAAGAAAGAGCCAGATGAGTTCAGGAAGTGTAGCCACATGAAGCCCATGTTACAGCTTTTAATTTTGCTTTTGGCTCCAAAATATGCAGATACATAGAATGATGAAATGTTAGAAATAAAGGAAGGGTACAGATCATCTAGTCTACAACCTGTTTATTTTATACTCAATAATCAACAAGCATTTAATAAGTGTCTATTATACGCCACACACTATGCTAGGAAAGAAACTGACGTCAGAGAAATAAAGTTTCTGCTCATATGACAGAGACAGTTGAGGAAAGAGCTAGAAACTTCCAGTTTAGTCTTCTTTACCAGCTGTTCCCAAATTAGACTTCTTGTTGTTTCCTTCACACATTTATTATTTTTTTTAAAGCTCAATAAAATATTAAACAATTAATTAAACTACAACTATTCTGGAAAAATAAGTAAGAACACAGGCTTGGATGAGGGTTTATATCTTTCTATTAGACATTTGCCCCCATATGAAAATGGGTAAGTCATTTAACCTCAGAATTTATTTATCTATTAAACAGGGATAATGATATTCTGATTTCCTACTCTACAAAGTTGTGAGGAATGTGCAACACAGGCATGAGGTCTTTTTTATCAAGACCATTTAATGGAAAAAGCTGCATCACAAAATTTAATGATGGACACAGAGCACCTGATCAAAAGAATAAATATGTAATTGAAAGAGAAAAGAAAGAAATTCTAAGGAAAAATTAAGAGTTAGAAGGAACTTCAGAGAACAAAGGCCAGATTCCCCATTTTTTTTAAAAAGGAGACCAAGGAAGGGCACAAGTGCCTTTTTAAAGGTCAAATAAGTATTTAGTAGCAGTTCTCTTAAGGAAGAGAAGAAATAAAGATAACCATTTTTGAAAGGACTGATATTCTGAATCTGTTTATCTAGATCATCAGTGAAAATGAATTACCTTTGCAAGAAAGTGTGAAATACTAACCACTAAGTGCCTATACATATACTAGCCACTGCACTAAATGCTAGAGAGCTGGAGATACCAAGATAAAATCCCTGCTCTTGAGAAGCTTGAGGAGACATGTTTGTCTGTGTGTTTGCATTGAGTATATGTATGTATATATGCATGCATGTGTGTTGCATGCACAATCTGTGTTACATTTGCACACACGTATACATTATAGTGCAGGTGCATATATCTCTGTGCATATGTATGTGATATATATGCACACACATATATCACAAAAGCATTCACTGTAGTGGTAAGGGCATTAGCAAATGGGGAAAGTTATGTAGGAGATGGTGCTGAGTGGGTGAGGAGAATAAAGTATAATAAAGTTGGAAAGGCAGTTTGGGGTCAAGGTATGAAGAGATTTGGAGTTTGGATAGGGGAGTAATGCAGTCAAACTTTAGGAAAATCTCTTTAGTAGCTTCACGAATGAAGGCTTTGAGTGGGGAGAAAGGAAACAGAACAATTACAAGGCCATAACAACTATCCAAGCAAGTGAGTCTAATTTAGAGAAGGGGAGATATATATAAGAGATGTTGTATGACAGAAATAATATCCAACAACTCATATGATGATGAGTAAGAAATTGAAGATAAAGTCAAGGTTGCACACCTGGGGGACTAGAAAGATGGTGATGTCTTTGAAAAAAATGGGGATATTTGAAAGAAGAATAAATTTTATTTAAAAGATAAAAAGTTCTGGAGATGTCTTGGCCACATAATACGTGAGTTGTCTCTGGGACATCCAGTTTGACAAGTTTAATAGGTAGTTGGAGATGCACATCTGGGATTCAGTAGGAACTAGATATATAGATATAAAGAAGCATACTAGATAGAAGTCATGATATACCTGAAGAACTATCAAAGGAGAATGAAGAATAGCTAGACAGATAGAAGGAACGAATAGAGAGCTGTGTCATTAAAACACATGAAAAAAAGATTATCCAGGAGGAAAGGCTGGTCAACAATGTTAAATGAAGAGATCATGAAGATTGAGAAAAATGTCAGATTCATCAACTATGAGAGGAGAAAGAGGAAGAGAAAAGTAAAGAAGTGGGGGGGGGGTGAGAAAGGCAAGTAGGAGAAAGGAAGACAATAAAGTGGGGTGCAAGAGGATGTGAGAGAGGGAGAAGAAGAGAGACATCTCGTAAGTAATTCTGGAGATAGCAGGAGATAAATAAGGCAAGAAGTCAGATAGTAATATTTACTTCAAGTGAGAGTAAGAAGTAGCAATAAAGCAGCACAATGGCTAGACCTGGAGTCAGTAAAAACTGATCAAGACTGAAGGGGGGGATAACTATAAAGAATATAGAACTACAAAAAGTTGAGAGGGATAGCCAACATACTAAATGAGAGGATTTAAAAGGATCTTGGCTGAGATCAACAGTATATGCCCTGCAAAGAATAAGTATCAATATATTCAGAGACTAAAAAAAGAAGAGGATAAAACATTCATATTCTGAAACTAAAAGTGCACTTTTTCAAATATTTTAAAACCAAGATGAATAAAGTCTATGAAGCCTCTGACAATCAGGCACAATTTTGGAGTATCTGCGATGAAGAATATCATCTGTATTCAGAGAAAGAATTGTGGAGTTTGAACAAAGACTAAAGACTATTACCTTTAGTTTAAAAATAAAAACAAACAAAACTGTTCTTTTATTATGTAATTTTACTCTCTTATACTTTATGTTTCTTTCTTAAAGGATATGTTTTCTCTCTCATCACATTCAACTTAGATCAATGTTTACCATGGAAACAATGTAAAGACTAACAGACTGTCTTCTATGGGGGCTGGGGGGAGGGAAGCAAGATTAGGGGAAAAATGGTAAAATTAAAAATTAAAAAACAAAATCTTAAAAAAAAGGCTCAAGAACTTCCACAGACACTATAACATAGGTAGAAGAAAGTTTCTTTAAACCCTTTCTTTAGACAGTCAATTTCATGTAGGAAAGTAAATTAGAAGGAAAAAAAAGTCTAACAAATGATTATCTGCAGTTTTATAAACTTTATAAAGTATTATACAAATATGTTGTTGTTCATGCAGCCATTTTAGTTGTCTTTGTGAACCTTTTTGGTATCTTCATGGCAAAGATAACTGAAGTGGTTTGCTATTTCCTTCTCAAGCTCATTTTAGAGATGAGGAAGACATTTCTAAGAGTTAAGTGACCAGCCCAGGATCACACTACTAGATAATATCTGAAGTCACATTTGAACTCAGGTCGTCTTCCTCACTCCAGGCCTGGTACTCTATCCACTGCACCACCTAGCTGTACTCCTATACAAATATAGGAGAGAATTATTGTTAATTAACACAATTATGTTGCTAATTAATTCCACAATTCTTACTTGTCTCAAAAAAGAAACAAAGAAAACAAAGCTATCATTTCAAGTTAATCACAGAAAGTTAAGCTGTCCCTGATCTTCATGAAATAGGTTTTTTTTTGGATTTTAAAAATCAGCATGTTCTACCAGTTGGAATTTTTTGAGACTCTCACAATTCCTTCATTTAGTCTGAAGGCATTGTATTTGTAATTCTTTTGAAGAAGAAATTTGATTTCAAGTCAGTTCTTGTTATATGCTCCATTAAATTTCCCTTAAATATAAATGTCCATTTGAGCAGTTCTTGTCCCTTTTCAAATTATCTATGGCAAAAAGAATTAAATAGAGGAAAACCCGTCTCTATTTGTTCATAATGTGCACAATTATATGCTCTCCACCTATATGTGCTAGTTGTAAATATGACATTTTTTTCTTGTATGCAAGGAAAACTGAAAATCACCTATTTTCATCACTAATTCTCTTGAGGATTTATAATTAAATTTATTCATTAAATGCTTCAAATATATTATAGGATTATAAAGTCAGTTCAATTAGGTATCGTTAATTCCTATAGGTGATAACATAAATATAATCTTATAATCTTATAGGTGAGAATCTGTAAATATAAAAGCTTTATTATCTTTTACCACAGTTAAGTCAATTAGTCTCTGTAGTTTAATAAGGACTCTCTTTATCTGTTACAGTTTAAGTTTTAAGTAATTACAAAATTTTTGCATTAAAGAGTTACATTACATTACATCCAGAAATTCAGGTAGCATCATAAATCTCCAATGTTTTGAGTATATCAGTGGACTACAAGGAGGAGACTTCAATCGTTTTTGTTGCTGTTTTTGTTTTTTTTTAGGTTTTTGCAAGGCAAACAGGGTTAAGTGGCTTGCTCAAGGCCACACAGCTAGGTAATTATTAAGTGTCTGAGACTAGATTTGAACCCAGGTACTCCTGACTCCAGGGCTGGTGCTTTATCCACTATGTCACCTAGCCGCCCCAAGGAGACTTCAATCTTGATATGTGTATAATGTCGTAGATGTATGTATGGGCAGCTAGATGGCATGGTGGAAAGAGTACTAACCTTGGAGTCAGGAAGGACAGGAGTAAGAATTTGACCTCTGACACTTAACACTAACTAGCTGTGTGACCTTGGGCAAGTCATTTAACCCTGATTGCCTCATATCCAGGGTCATCTCCAGTCATCCTGATTCTTATCTGGTCACTGGATCCAGATGACTCTGTGAGGCTGGTGACTTAGTACAGCACCCCCTCCCTCAAATCCAATTCATGTGCTTACATCACCTCCCCTGATATCATGGTCTTTTTTGAGAATGAAGGACAAAGCATCATCATCATCATCATTATTATTACTATAGATTTATGTGTAGTACTCCCATGGAAAAGGAAAGGTTGAGTATAATTGAATAATAGCAGTTTGTATTAATATGATTTTGTATGAAAGAAAATTTACTATGATACCAGATCACAAGATAGTTTATTGTCCAAGTAAGCCAAATTCTTTCTTTTTTTTAAGCCAAATTCTTTCTAGGAATAAAGTTAGAAAATTTGAAGTAATCGTAATTGTCATTCTCCTTGAGCGACATAAAATATATCTTAAAAAAAAGGTAGTTGGGGGTGAAAAGATTAATCTGAAGTAAATGAAAGAAGTTTTGGTTTACTAAACTTTGAACTAAAATTCATTTTCTTGGACATGCTTTTTATAAATTTTTGTGCTTAGCAACAAAGAGGTACAGATGGATCATCAAGTGCCAACTCACATATGTACATATATATATATATATATATATATATATATATATATATATATATATATATATATATGTTTCAAACCAATTCCCAGCAATTAAAAATAGGAGCTCCAAAAATTACTGCATAAGGTAAGGAAAGGGAAAAAAATACATAAAGGTCCAAAACTCCTTCAGACATCAGGAGTAACACACAATGTCTTTGGAACATATCCTCCTCTCTTGAAATAACACTAAAAGAGCAGAGGTGAGCAAGAGATAACAAAGGTGTGGAGATGGCAATGTGCTTAACCATGCATTAAGACACACCCACAACATAATATTATACATATATCAAAATTGGAGTCAGTTCCCTGTGTTCCACTGATAAATGCAAAACACTGAATCTTTAGTGTGTCACCTGATTTCTAGATACAATTACTATCATTAATTCCAATGGAAAAATTCTGAAATTACTTAAAACTAAGCATACCAAATGAGTCCCTATAATAATATGAAAGTTGTATTTTCAAGTATATTATACAAAGCAGAAAATATTCCATAATATGTAGGAAAAAAAATATGCATAATGTTACCCTTTCCCCAATTAAGTCAATTAGTCTCTAAAAACAACTATAGAATTTTCATAAGTTACTTGTGCAGAATTTTTACTTTAGGTTTCTGGTGAATTACTGAAGAACAATTATAGATTATTAAGACACATAAGAAATCACCTATTTAATTTTGGTCTCTGATTACATTTATATATATTTTTCTGTTTCTTCCCTCAGACTCTGAATCTTCTGTTTCTATTCCATCCATATACTAAAGTGTTTCATTTCAGCTCACCCTTTTCTTCAAATCAAGTCCAGCTTCTTATCTATGCCCCATCCCCGAATATTACTTAATACATAAAGATATTCCCTACTATATGAAGTATAATAGGTTTTCAGGATTCATTTGGAAGATTATAATCTGTTTTAAAGCACTAAAAACAGATGTATGCACATGTGGCTTTAATCTATTTTATACTGCTGTTTCTAAGCAATAACTAACTTCTCCGCCTAGAACAAACCATAAGACATATCAAAACCATAACACTAACTAATCGTTTCTTCTACACTGGTAGAATAAGATTTCTTTCCAGGTAAAGAAAATACTTGATAAGCCTAATAAGACTGCAGCAGGGCAAAAACTACCATCTGCAGCATCCAAATTCTGAATTAAGTCTGTCCGTCTCTGTCTCTCTGTCTCTCTCTGTCTCTCTGTCTCTCTGTCTCTCTGTCTCTCTCTCTCTCTCTCTCTCTCTCTCTCTCTCTCTTGCTCTCGCTCTGGCTCTTAGCTCCTGAAGGCTGAGTATGCTGTAAAGAAGATGAAATTAAGTCTCTAGGGAAGGGCTTCTGCAGATCATCACTGGCATCGGTTATTCAGAAGGCAACACACAATCTCCTGGATAAAAATATCATACAGAAGTGGCAGCTGCCCAGAGAAAGGATATGGAGATAAGATATGAGGAGGACAAAAAAAAAAAAAAAAAAAAAAAAAAACGTGATGGAAGAAAACAAAACCTCACAGAGAGAAAAGGAAAAAATCCTTCAAGTTTTTAGTGCTATAAAAATAAACTATTATGAAAAGTTTATAAATATATACTGCAATATAATTATATATCACAAATTAGAGAGCATAGCTTATAAAGCAGAGGATTTAAATGTTTTTGTGGCAACTCTTATAAGCAACACAATTCTATGCATCAAGAAACTACTTCATGTTTTCCTCTGCAACTTTTAATCAAAACACAGAATAAAATAATTCTTGATTCTATTATTATTATGTCATTCTGAATTGTTAACATTTATGTAAAGAAATTCAATAATGGGAGCAACTTGGTGGTGCAAGGGATAGAACACCAAACCTGAAATCAGAAGGACCTGAGTTCAAATTCAGTCTCAGTCACTTAATAATTACTTAGCTGTGTGACCCTGAGCAAGTCTCTTAACTCTATTGCCTTAAATAAAAAAAATTTTTAAAGTAATTTGATAATAAACTCACACTATGAAGTGTATAGGGGGATAATAGGAATGTCACTTTTTGTGTTTGTGTATGTGGAGTTATCACTATATGAACTATAATTTTAAAGTAAAACAGAGGAAATAAATTCATGTTTTCAAAAAACTCAAATCACCTTAAAACTACAATTTTCCTTTTTAATTGCCATTTAACTTTGAATTTTCTTGTTAGGCATGGGCAATAAAGCCAAAAAGGAATCATATGCATATGAATTGCCAATGAAGGGTAAGGAGGAAAAACAAACAGAGTAACTTTAATTACTACTTGTAGAACATGCTGAAGTTATTTTTGGAAAGATCAGAATAGCAAAGCCAAAAAGATAAACACAAACTTGCCTTCACAGACACCATCTTTTAAAACCTCTGAAATTAATTTTATTTTAATAAAGTTTTCAGGACTTAAAAGTATTAGTCTAAAGAACATATTCATTACTGACCCAACAGAATCAATGCCCAGAATGTCCAGGGAGAAATACAGCACACAGAAAGGAATTAGATTCTTGGAGTAAGAAGTGAGCTGTGGCTAATTCAATTTTTAAAATATCTCCAAGCTGATTCTTAAAATAGAAACACTGTCATATTAAGTACATTTTCATGACTACTACAGGGTCCAGTTCTTTAAAGATTAACTTACCCATATCTACAATAGCTCTGTACAACTAAATCAGAATGGAAATCATAATAAGAACAGTCCAGAGCAAAACCTACTTTTTATTCATACTAGACTAATAACAAATATCAAATATTATAAAATAAGCTATTTGAGATAATAATTTCATATCACAACAAATCAACATTTTAACTCTATATATCATTAATTCTTAGATTTTTTGATCCTAAAAATGATATAGAAAAAATCATTTGATATGCATAGGATAGTTTAGGGCAGTTAGCAAAATACAATATTAAAATCAGGCTTGTGTGATAAGCATGAGAACACAGGTATTCGATAAAAAACTAAAGAGATATTTATGTTCATTATATTTTAGGCATCCCTTCTTCAGAATTAACTTTAGGCAACTTAATTTTGGCAATAGTAGGAAAGAGGAGAAAAAATTATAGCAAAAACACAAATATACTGGCTAAGGGAGAATAAACCTAGACTAAAAAAACGTAGCAGAGGCAATTTGTTTAATCTACTCATTATGATAAACCTATAGTATTAACTGCATGTAGACAGTAGGTAGAGCAGTAAACCTGGAATCAAGAAGACCTGAGTTCAAATAGAACCTTAGATCTTACTAGTTACATGACAGGTAAAAGTCACTTAATTCTCATTTGCCTCAGTTTCCTTATCTGTAAAATGGGGATAATAATAGCACTCAGGATTGTTGTGAGAATAAAATGAAATATTTTATAAGGTACTTTACAATACTTAGTGCCATATAAATGGTAGTTATTATTTACTATTCACTTACAACAATTGTTAAGTACTAGTTAGTGGTTCCCTACTTGATAGGTATAGATTATTTAGACCTAGAAGAGAAAGCATAGACATTTAGTTCAAAACCCTAATGTTAAAGGATGGGGAAGAGTGTAGAGGAAGAAGGAAACTGAAGCTCAAATAGATTCAGTGACTTTCCAAGGAATAAACATATAGTACTTAATTGCTTCTAAGACAACCTTTTAACTGTGCCTGCAACTTTATTTTTTAAAATTTTAATCATTAAATCACAACATGTAATTCTTATTGTAGTTAATGCACATTTATTGAGTAATTTTATAAGCATCTTACAATGAATTAGTTTTCCAATGAGCTTCATTTTAAATTACTAAATTATTCAAAAGACATTAGATATCTCTGAAGCATTTAGTAAAAACCCTCTTCAAAGTCCAAGGTCACAAAACTTTTAAATGGCATTCTTATTTTAGCATTATATAATATATATTTAAAAGAAACTTTTTAAGATATAGATATTATCATTCTTTTGAAAAACTAGTTTTATATAATAAACTAAGTCTCAAGAGAAATGTAAATCACCGAAATATATAGATGTTTAATTTATTAGAAGATTTGTTTGTATCAAAAATGGTTTTTATAAGGAGAAATTATTTCTGTTTCAGAGGGTTTAGAGTAATTTACAAACTGTTAAGACTTTTAGAGATCTTTAGAGATCAGCTATTTAAACCTGAATTTTAAAAAAATTTAAAAATTTAAAATTTAAAATTTAAAAATTTAAAAAAAAATTGGTGCCCAAACTGAAACTGCCCAAACTGAAACTAATTTAGACTAAAATAATTTATATTTCTCAATTTCCCGGTTTTAGTGCTCTTTCAGAAAACTGTACTTTAAAACAATTCTAAGATTATGAAACTTTTGTTTTAAATCATGACATGTTGTCCAGTTAAACAAACAATTAAAAAAACCCCAACTATAGACATTTAAACCACATCTGGTTTATGTTCACTATCTCAGATAAAGAAATCATCACTGTGCATGTTTTGTCTTAGATATGAAAAAAATCACATGTCAAATTGATAAAACTGAAAAATTGCAGTATATTATCTATCACATTTGCCATAGCAGGGCATTAGTTTTATAACATAGACATACTATTATTCTTAACTATTTATTAAAGGAAAATAGTTATATTTACCTTTAAGTGAATCATTTTCAGCTCTCATTATATCAATGAGTGAGCTCTCTAAAGAATGCATGTCAAATGTCCTTGGGCGCTCCTGAAAACAAAAACATTTACAAACTACTTTTAAAAAATATATTATTTGAATATTTTAAGTATGGCATAGACTGAAGTGGCAACTTTAGTCTTGTCCATGTAGAATCAAAAATAAGTTTCTTTGTAGGTAAGCCAAACTCTAATTGTTTGTTTTAATACTTATGAAACTTCAATTCTAAAAATGAACCAGCAAGAAGAATAAAATAAATCTGTCAATGATTTCATCAAAAGCACTATTATACATTCTACACAAACAATAGAAATTAAAAAGCCCTCAATTCTTCCTTAAGACTAAAGCTGGAATTTTTGTAATTGTTGTAATTCCAACAATAAGGTTTTTTTTCCCCTAATATCAAGCAACTGTTACTGTTTATTTAGTAGGGCTAAGTAGATACACTCCAGCATCTATGTCATCATAATTATATAGAGTTAGGCTTGTAGAGTGGGTAGGGAGTCAAGCCTCAGAATCAGGAAAACCTGTTTCAAGTCCTACGGTTGTGAGGCACTAGAAAAATCTACTAGCCCCAGTGTCCCCAGGGAAGGCTAAATGTCAGGCACCATGATGTGCTACAGGTGTACCTATCTGTACAGCTATCTGCACTGCTAAACACATTTCCTC
The DNA here is from genome assembly GCF_037893015.1 of Macrotis lagotis. Classification (NCBI taxonomy): domain Eukaryota; kingdom Metazoa; phylum Chordata; class Mammalia; order Peramelemorphia; family Peramelidae; genus Macrotis; species Macrotis lagotis. The sequence goes on from NC_133658.1 coordinate 370,134,457, forward strand.
AGCAAAGTTCCTCATAATAGGATCAACTGGTCCAAAAGACATTACAGCCCAATTTTCAGGGAACTTTAAATTTTACAAAGTATTATATGTTATCTGATATATGAGTCCAATAATAGCTCCCTGTTGAAGGCATCTTGATTTTATAGATGAGTGAATTAAGTCATTTAGCTTGTGTCAAAAGAAGGGACTCAAAGCTAGAACTTCCTGACAATAAGCCAAGAACTCTACCCTGCATGCTGCACTGCCTCCTTGAAGGTTATTTTTCACAGTGAATTTTTCCACAACTCGAAACTTTAAATTTTAAAGGCACAATGCTTTCAGGAATACTGAAAACTAAAATAAGAAATGATACCCTTATTTTACAGTCTCAAAAAAAGTAAAAATGAGATTGTTTTCTCTTTCATATAGTTAAGATTGTCCTTAAATAGAACACATTATCATTTTCTAAACAGACAGCAGAGATTAGAATTGTTTTATCTCTTTAGCCTTAATCAACTTTTAATCAACATAAGTTTCAAAAGCCACTATTACCCACTGTAACCACCTTGAACTTCTTATGATTTTAAAACAAACTATTGCAACTATTTTAAAGGAACATTCTCATAAGTCTATTTTTTTCCTGTTATTGACCAGCTGCTGCTATTTAACTGAACTAGGTAAACACATTTATAGCATCTGTTCAAAAAGTCATCCTTTTACAAGTATATATATTTGGATATTTTAAAATATATAAATCTTATATGTTCATAGTAGTGTACATACAGCATCTATTTTTCTTATTCTATACTGTTTCCTTTAGATTCTTCTTTCCATAACTCAGTTTGCTTTCAAATTCCCCTACTAGGAATTTAGGTTGCTTTCAATAATTTTACTATTAAAAATAACACAATAAACTAATAAATACAGTAACTAAATCCATCAACACTTTTCTATATTTGCACCAAGTCATTTTTCCATTCTTTGATCTTTAACTCATCAATTCATCTGATATTTGTTGTAGTATCTTTCCTATACTGGTATCCAATTTTCATAATAGGAATTATTGAATGATTTCTTTCTCTATCATTTCACATCAATAAGCTTTATTATATATCAGTCATTTATGCCAATTTACATTTTTATGGGATTCATATTCTCTTCCTTTGCTCTAGTTTTCTACTTTTTTTACCACTTAACAAATTGTCTTGATTGTTGTTCTCTAATATTATTCATTTGTTTTCAAGGTCAATAACCTAAATGGGAAGACAATGAAAACACGTGCTACTCCCACTATAAAAAATAAATTTAGTATGAGTTCTGAGTGCACTGGGACGTGATTTCAGTATCTTAATGCAAGCAGGAGCTAGTCTCATTATTCTGATGAAACCTCCAAGAAAAAGTAGGGATTTTGTAGGACAGTATGCTTGAGATTTGTTAGGCAGCTGTTCCCTCTAAGCTTTAACTAAAAGGTAGATAAATCTATGGAAACATCTTTCAAATTCAATGAGTATGTTGTCAGGCCCCCAAAAGCCCCCCAAAAAAGTTTTGTGTACAAAGGGTTGACAAAATTAAGAATTTAATAATACAAATGATTATACCTCAAGTCCTTTTTTCCTCAACTAGCAAAGTAATTATTTTTTTTTTTACTTTCCTTTTAAAAATGGCACTGGGGGGAAAAAACACCTACTGGACTATAATTCTAGCATAAGGAAAATTCATTCAATAGTGGATGAGGAATCCTAAAATATACAGTGCAAAAATTGCTTTGAATTTTTTTTTCTAGATGATGGAGGACAGAAAAACTAAAGCTTGCTGGCTTTGAAGGAAGATACAAAATTATTTCAAAATTATATTTTAAAAGTAAGCAGCAGAAAAATTTGCATCTACAGAACACACACACCTTCAATACAACTTTAAAGAAGAAACAAGAGTTTTATAGCTTATACTTTCCAAAGTCAATTCTTTCCCTTTTCATTTAATTCTATTTTCCTTTTTATTTCTCATAAAAACCAAAAACAAACTTTTCACTGATGAGTTTAATTATCCACTTGATCTATGAGTAATCTGCATTCTCTTTTTGATTTGATGTTAGTGTTCCCTTCTCCAGGATATTGACTGACTTTATCATACCTCCTTAAGCATCAGAACAACCCTGAATTTTGTTGCAGTTAAGAGTTAAGCCCAGGTCTGAACATTTCCCTCCCCTACTCAATACACTCTGGTGGTATACAAATATTGCCCATCCAATATAAACTTTTTTGGATTTTAAAAACATCTTTAACCTGGCCCTAACCTACTTTTTTTTTATCTTTATTATAAAGATTTTCCTAGTCTTAATGCTATTATTTGCAAATAGCACTCCATCCATTGCCCATAAGAGTGCCTTTGCCCTGACCCATGCCTGGAATGTCCTCCACTTTACTACTACCTCACAAAATCTCTTCCCTCAAGAACTGGTTTAAGACTGCTTTCCTCATGAAATCTTTCATGATCACCTCAGCTGATTGTATCCCGTCCCTCCCTAAAAGTACCCTGTATTTATTTTTTATTCATTCTCTATGTACATGCTCTCACATTAGCATATAAACTCCCTGAGGAATTATTTCTTTTTTTGTCTTCATATCCATAGCATCTAGAACAGAGCCTGGAACACATAATAAATGCTTACTGATTGATTTGTGTCATCTCTAGATAGGTAGGAGGATTGATTCACATTAGAAAGGGCTATTATCAGAGTAGATGAGAAAAGGATGTTTTTAGTTTCCTTTCTTTCAACTACTATTTTCATCCATTTTTCTGAAGTAAAGAAGATTTCAGTTATACAATTAGAAATCCATGAAGGTTAATAAAAGATGATAAGTCTGGTATAATCTCTCATAGTACCATAGAAGGTACCTTTAAATTTTTATAGGCTAGTTGGAGAGTAAAACAGCTACTGTAACATGACCTTTTCTGTATATGTCCTCTGAAATTTCTACATGGGACAAACAAGTAAGGAATGTAAGTATATTTTAAATATAGGTACATTTTAATTGTTCAGACTTTTCTTCTTTTGTATAAATTTTTCCCCTCTTCTATATATTACTATTATGTTGGCCAAAACAATTGAAATAAATGAGAAATGTATAACTTAAGACCATTCCTTTGTTAGAATAACAAAAGAAATCTTAACAATTTTGATTTCTGAGGTACCTTATGGAAAGTAGCAGTTTATCATTTTAGAAAAATGTTTTTAGACAAATATTTCATAAGCTAAAATGCTTAGAGAAGCCATCTCCAAAATAACTCACTAGTATTTCCCAATAAATTTCATGTAAAGATCTAAATTAATTAAACATATTTATTAAACATCTAACCTATGCAAGGTCTTATGAGGAGTATAAAGAAGAGTCAGGCAGTCCTTGTTTTCATATATCTAGCAACCTAAAGGAGATACAACGTGTATACCAATAATTAAAAAGGACCAAATCTTTCTTAAAAATTTTGCATCTTCCTGTATGCCTACAACAGGGACCTTAAGAATTTAATAAATGATCACTGACAAGAATTGAATAAAACATAGAGCATAAAAATATACCAACATATGAAAAAGATTCTGGAAGTTCAGAGAAGTGAGAGAATGCCTTCCACTAGGATCCATCAAGGGAAAATTTCAACAATTTGGCTTTGAATGAATAACAAAAGCTGACATAGTCTTTTTTTTTTTTAAAGATTTTTTGCAAGGCAAATGGAGTTAAGTGGCTTGCCCAAGGCCACACAGTTAGGTAATTATTAAGTGTCTGAGGCCGGATTTGAACTCAGGTACCTGACTCCAGGGCCGGTGCTCTATCCACTGCACTACCTAGCTGCCCCAAGTCTTTTAAAGTTTGCATAAAACTTTACCTACATTATCTTACTTGAATATCACAACTCTATGTGTTACATATAGATGTATTACCTCCATTTCAAAGATGAGAAGACTGGGCCTTGGACAGGGTTTTTTGCCCAACGTCCCATGAGAAGTAAATTCCAATAAAAGGGTTGGCATACAGATGAAGCTTAGAGAAATAGTCTGGAAATATAGCCCAGGAATCAGAGAAGGCATACAGACTTGAAAACAAAGAGTGTATTTGGGGAATACTTTTCACTTTTATGAATAAAAATGATGAGAGGTAAGGTCATAAATTTATATTTACATGGAGGACTGAGAAAAAAGTTTAGACTTCATTTGGTAGCTAATTAATCATTGAAAAATTTTAAGCAGAGAAGTGATATATAATAATCAATATTGTACTAATTTAGGAAGATTAATGCTATAAGTACTTAAAATGGATGGGGGAAGTCAGGGAGGGAATACCAGATGGTAAACTACAGTAATAATCAGAGCAAAGAGGGGCTGAATTAGCACCAGAAATAGAAAAACTCAGATGTAGAAAAAAAAAGTTCAGTGGAAGAAATGACTAGTGACTAGATATGGGGTCATCAAGAGGGAAAAATTAAAGATGATTCGTGAATGTGAAGACTAGAAGGATAGTGGTGTCATTGACTGACAGCAGCATACTAAAGTCACAAGAAAGAATGAGTGTTTTTGGTTTTGCTTGCTGTTGAAGGGAGAAGCAGGTTGGGAGGTGAGATGATTTAGATACCTGTGGGGCATTCAAGTGTAGTCATCAGGGACACAACTGAAAACTCAGGTCTGCCTAAATAGTTAGAGAGCATATTTGGTAGTCATATGCAGAGGTAATAGTAGAAAGTATAGGTGAGTAGGTGAGATTGGCAGAAAATAAAAGTAAGGAAGAAGAGGACCCAAAGAAAACAAACAGAATGAGTATTAAAGCTATAAGGAGAGAATTTAAAGGTTAATAATGTCAAGATCAAATGCTTACAGAAAGGTTAAAAAAGATGAGTCCTGAGAAAAAAGCATGAGATTTAGTGATTAAACTGTAATTTTTGTGAGACCAATTTCTACAATGTAGTAGGTTTTGAAGATTGTAAGGGAGGAGTGAATGGTCAGTGAGAGAGTTGAGATGGTGAATTTTCTAACAGAAGAAGAGTGACACAATTAAACCATGTTCACTAGTTTTCAAATTTTAACACTTTCACAGGATAAAAATACTTATGTCTTTACACTCTCACTTACTTTTCCTTTGAATATTTAGTGTTATAAGAATTTTTCCTCTTCCTAACCAAACTGCACCACTCAGCATAATCAACAGTTTATGGATGTATACAGAATTTTGAAAAATAAAATGCTTTGAAAAATAGTGAAATTTTTTTTATCCATTATTTTTCAAAGAAGACCATGACATCAGGGAGTTGATGCCATGACAAGCACATGAGTTAGATCTGAGTGATGGGGGTGCTATGCTAAGTCACCAGTCTCACTTTCTCCTCCAGAGTCATCTGGGTCCAGTGACCAGATTTGATTCAGGACTGGAGATGACCCCAGATGTAGGGCAATCAGGGTTAAGTGACTTGCCCAAGGTCACAGCTAGTTAAGTGGCAAGTGTCTGAGGCTAGATTCAAACTCATATCCTCCTGAATCCAAGGTCAGTGCTCTATCCACTGTGCTACCTACCTGTCCCTATGTGCTTTTAAAAATATATAAAAAAAGTTAAAGTTCCCTATTATCTAGATGCATAAAACAATTATCTGGTTACTCAATAACGCATCTTTTCAATGTCATCTCTTACTGACTTTTTTTTTGTCCAAGTTTTAGCCATTTCATAATTTTAGGATTAGCTAAAAGTAGCCAAAAATAATCCTGGGAAACAAGAACACAACAAAGTGATTTCTTTCTTTTCCATCCATATATATGTAGGTACCATTTAAAATATATGATGGTTTGATTTTCACAAGTATTTCTTTGTCCAATATTATTATTATCAACAAGTATGTTTTAAGTACTTGCTTTGTGCCATTCTGGAAATAAAGGGGGGAAACAATCTCTACTCTCAAGGAGCTCATAGTCTAATGGGGAAGACAATATGAAAAGAATCATATAAATAATAGATGAATTCAAAGTAAATGGGAGGAAATGATCTTAAGATAGCTTTCTTTGTAAATAATAAAGTTATGACAATTTACTCAATCTTTAGAACTTAATATCTAAAGAAAGAAGCTAACAAAAACCTGATACCTCATAAGCACTTTTATAACTGACCTCAAATGAAATTCAAGTATTCACTTGAAAATAGGAGAGTTATAAAAGGGACTGAAAACCAGAGAAATGGGAATTCAGAAGATATAAATTCTAATTTCTGTTTAAATCAGAATACTTTGTTTCTGCAGCTATCTGTATGTATAATCTTGAATTTCATTTGGCTCATTCTCCTAATTCAGTTTTATCATCTCCAAAATGGGGAGTATGAGGAAGAAAATTTCTAAGATTCTTTGTAGCTCTTATCTCCTAATTAAGTGATCACATTATCAGTGTCTTAAGCACTCTAGTTCATGTACTTCCAAGATTTAATATGATCATATGACTATGACATGGTAATGTTTCTCCTTCATTTTCAAAAAAGACCACAATATCAGGGAAGTGATGCTATGACCAGCACGTGAATTAATTTGAGTGAGAGGGTGCCATGACAAGCACATGAGTTAGATCTGAGTGAGGGGGATGCTATGCTAAGTCACCAATCTCACTTTTTCCTCCACAGTCTTCTGGATCCTGTGACCAGATGTGAGTCAGGATAACTGAAGAAGGCCCTGGATGTGAAAAAATTGGAGTTAAGTGACTTTCTCTAAGTCACACAGCTAATAAGAGTCAAGTATCTGAGTATGGATTCGAACCCCTGTCCTCCTGACTCCATGGCAAGTGCTCTATCCACTAATGCCATCTAGCTGCCCCTAAACCACAAATGTGACTGAGTAGATTCACTACTACCTAATATTAAATCGAAGAAAATTATGGTACAGATCAATAAAGTTAATGCTGCATTGTCTAAAAATATTTCCATACTGTTTTCATTCAACTATATTTAATATAAGCAGTTATATGAAAGGTTATTTTTAAATGATGCTATAAGAGATGAAAGGAACAATGTTTGTATAGGTTTTCATTTAGATTCACATAGGTTCTCATTTATTGAATTTTTAAAAATGAAATGAATAAAGAAAAAAGTATGCTAGTCTTAACCCACTGCTGCCTCTTTCTCTCAGTAACATAAAAAAAAGGGATGTGCTCCAAGGCAGCCAAAATTCATAACACAAATTTCCTACAGAGGGGGAAATCCAATATGAAAAGTCATGTTAAGGCCAGACAACATAGGAAAAAATATAAGACAAAGGGGAGAAGATAGGAAGATATTAAGGAAGGGGAAAGGGGTATTTCATTTTCTTTCTCCCTTTAAAAAATGTGACCCTTCCCTTCAACATGTCAGTTAAGTGATCTGCCTAAATTCTAAAAATTAACATATTTGTCTGTCACTCAGACATACTTGGGAATCGACCAGTATAGTGCTTAGTTGGATATATGTAATCTATATTCAATATGACTTTTAAAAAAAGGCATCGTTCATTTTCCAAACCTTATCTAAATAAATTTTATTTCATTGCCTAGTTCATTTCTATCATTAAATGAATATTTTAATAATGTATCTCTATAGCCTAACAGGTTTGTTTCTTCTGTCATTACCAAACATCCCTTCATAGCAACTGATAGAATATACAGCATTCTATTCATAAAGAATCAAAGAAAAGTGCAACAAAACATCTCCATATATACCAAAAAAAGAGTAACCATATATTTAATCCTTTGGTTCTATTTTGAGCACAGGTTTGGTTTTTATATATATATATATATATATATATATATATATACATACATACATACATACACACACACACACACACACACACATCAGAATGTTAGTACTGCTAGACCTAAAATTTGCCTTAGGAAAAACTAATGGCCAACTTTAGACAAAAATTATAGTTATTTTGGACTATAGTGAACAGCCTTGCTTTTTTATTCTTCCATCGATTATTTCACTACATAGCTCTTATACAGTGATAGCCAAAATTCCTTTAACCTTTAAATGTACTTAATTTTTCAGAGTCAAGTCAATATTAGTATTATCTAGTCCATTTTACAAATGTGATATTGTAGACTAGAGAGATGAAATAAACTTGTCCACAAGCAGTCAGCTAGATGAAGAAAAAGCTAAAATTAGAAATTAAATTTCCTCATTACTAAACACTACTGGTTTAGGCACTAAGACGTGTTCTGTTGCCTCATCTTTATTTCTAACTTCACTAAGTAACTGACACTGGTTGTTATTACCAAAAATTCACAAGGGAATGACTATTTCTCACCTAATGTTTATGTAGAGAAAATTACCATTCAAGGGCAGTTTCACAGTTCATTTCAACATTTATTAAGTACCTGCAATATGCAAGAGAAAAGTAAAACTTAACCCTGCCTCCCAAGTGCATATGCATAAGTAAAACCAAGACAAGGGGAGAATGTCAATAATTGGATTTTAGGAAGTGTAAAGGTCAGGAAAGATTTTGGAGAAGTAGGACCTATGGTGAACTTTGAAGGAAGATAAAGTTTCTAAAAATTAGAGATGAGGCATTCCATGCTGAGGGATGACTTCTGCAAATGCACCAAGGAAGGAAATGACAATGTCAAATTTCAAGAACTATCTAGTGATCCAATCTGACTGGATCATTACTTGGATAAATTGTAGTAATATGACTGAATTTGGATTATAGGAGGTCCTAAATGCCAGATTGATGACTTGGTATTTTATCCTAAAGACTATGAGGAGCACTGAGAATTTTTTACTTCAGGTAATGACATAATCAGATCTGCACTTTGGGACAATTATTTTGGTAACCATATGGAAGATTGATTGGAGAGAGGAAAAACTAGAAGCACAGAAATAAGGTGATGGCTCTGGGAATGGAGAAGAAATGAATGAAAGAGATTTTGTATAAGTATAATACACAAGGCTTGATGATGGACTGGTTGTAGAGGCAGAGGTAATGAGAAGGAAGAGAAAAAAGATGGCACCCAAGTTTACAAAATAGGATGACCAGAAAGATGAAGATTCTCTTAATACAGACTTCAAAGTCTGGATAAGGAATAGGTTTGGGCAGGAGAGGTAATCAGTTCTGCTTTAAACATGTTGACTTTGAGCAACAGGACATTTGATTATGGTTTCTGTATTACCTCTATCTGGTCTCTAGCTTTTCTTCTTATTGCCTACTTAATAAACTGTTACATTGTTACTTAACATTCCAAGCTAGGTGGTACAAGTGGATAGAATTCTAGGCCTGGCCTAAGTAGATCTGAATTCAAATCAAATCTCAGGTACTTATTAGATGTGACTTTAGACAAGTCATTTAACCTGCCTCATTTTCTACAACTATAAAAAAAGGGGATAAAAATGATACCTACCTCTTAGTTTTGAGGATTAAATGAGATAATATTTGTAAAAATCTCACAAAGTAGGCACTTAATAAATGCTTGTTTCCTCTTCTCCCACCCCCATCATAGGGTAGAGAACCAATATTTGAAACTCAAATCTATTTCACTACTTGTTAACAGGAAAAAGAGCTTATAGAAAAATAACTGAAATAATTATAAAAATCGACTTTAATGATTTGATGATGTCAACTGTCTTATAGCCTTCCCTTTATAATCCCATATTACAGATAACCAAGTTAATTGTATTATCTTGAAAATATAGCTCCATCAAAAGGAATAAACATGCAAAACTGGTAACAGTTTTCCTTCCTGAAAATGAGTCTTCTAATTTAGGGTTCATATGTTCTGAAAGAAAACTTTTGCCAGCTTCAAAATCTAAGTAATGAGCAATAAAGTTTTTTTGTTTGTTTGTTTCTATACTGACAAAATTTTCAAGTAGGTTATCATTCATCAATTTAACCAACACCTATGATTTTTTCTTATTTTCAATTTGTAAGCATTTAACAATGTTTAAGAAAGTAATAAAAGAAAAAGCAGTATTGCAGTCTTATCTACTATAGAAAACCGTCATTTTAAAGTTGATTGGATATAATGAGCAAATATAATACAAAAGTTTTCTGTCTTAAGCATCAGCTTTCCTGTACCTTCAGAACTTGAGGTACAAGAGAAAAAAAAATCAAATGTTGGGAAATTAATTTTCCAGCATTGTGAGAGGCAGGCATCAGAACTGTTTCACTTTGCTGCTGCTACTACTACTACTACTACTACTACTACTACTACTACTACTACTACTACTACTACTACTACTACTACTACTATTACTACTACTACTAATACTAAACATATCCTTCTACAAAAGAAAACCAAGAGGATGTAGACTGTCTCTTTCCAGAAGTAAACACCTTCAGTGTACATTCTGGGACACAGAACAGATAACAACGGATTGGGCCTAAAGTTGAAAAAAAGGGGTGGCTGGCTTTAAGAAAAATAAAAAGCCTTTTCTTACTGACTGAAAGCTTTACATGAAAGCAAAGGTCCATCGTTTTATTACTAACAGTCTACTAGTGTTGCCACAAGGAGGCAAATAACTTATCTGTGCAGGCATATAAACTATCTGTGAAAAATTAAAAATTAGGGTACATGCAGAAGAATTATACAAATTCTACAAAGGATACATTCAAGGGGTAATTCAGAAGAATTATAAAATGGAAAGAGAAGATGGGTCATGAGCTAACAAAGTCAACAGATGGAGAGTCAGGGTGCTCCCCTGTACCCTTGGCAAGAATAAAAGGAAGCCAGAAAGCCTCCAGTCTACTGGGAAAATACTTCCTGTGTTAAATTTATCCAAGAACATAGATAAGAGCTGCCCAGGATGGACAGGCATGGATTTATCACTGGTGGAAATTTCCAAATCAATGTGAGAACTTTGGTAATTTTACACTGCCCAAAATGATTTTATTAAATGACTATAAAATAGCATAAAAGTGCTTACAAAAGGTCATTTCAAATTGGCACATCCTTCTTGTAGTTTGCATGTGATAAGGATTTACCTCTGCGATCAAGAGGGACATTAAAAAAAACACTTTCAGTGGTTTCAAATTTCCCTTTGTTTCTTTACTTTCTTAATGGCTAAATTCACTACAAAGAAAAAAATGTACACTAAAGAGAAGACAATATATAGATAATATTAAAAATAAAATTAGGATATTTGCTGATATAACATTTTTAAATTTACTGAGAGATAAATTCAATTTCAATAACTATCAATTATAGTCTATTGTGGTTTGAGAAAAATCAAACTGGAAATCAATGAACCTATATAAAAATACTTAAGTTGCTCATGATTAGGTGGAGCTAATTTAATAAAAATGACAATTCTATCCCAAATTACATTACTTATTCAGTGCCATACCAATTTAATTACCAAATAACTATTTTACTAAACTAGAAAAAAATAGTAACAAAATTCATCTGGAGCAACAAAAGGTCAAGAACAGCAAAGGAACTGATGAAAAAAATGTAAAGGAAGGTGGCCTAGCTCTCTACCAAATCTAAAATTAACTATAAAGTGGCAGTCATCGCAACTACCTGGTACTGTTTAAAAACTAGAGTAATGGATTAGGATAAATTCAAAATAAACCACAGTAAATGTCTACAGTAATCTTCTGACAAACTCAAATACATCAGGTTCTGGGATAAGCACTCACTATCTGACAAAAATTTCTGGGAAAATTGCTAAACAGTATGGCAAAAACTAGGCATAGAGCCACATCTCACACCCTATACCAAAATATGGTCAAAATGGGCAAAGGATTTAGACATAAAGGGCAATACCATAGATAAATTAATAAACCAAGAAATACTCCATCTATCAGATCTATGAAAAGGGGGCAAATAAATTTTTGACCAAACAAGAAACAGTGTACATTGTAAAGTGCAAAATAAAGATTTTGATTATATTAAATTAAAATTTTTCTGCACTAATAAAATCAATGCTGCCAAAATTAAAAGGAAAGTAGAAAGCTGGAAAATAATCTTCATAACTAATAGTTCTGATAAAGGTTTCATTTCTAAAATATACATAGAATTGCATCACATTTTTAAGTTTATAAGTCATTTCCCAATCAATAAATGGTCAAAGGATAAATATAGACAGCTTTCAAATGAAGAAATTAAAGATATATATATATATATATATATATATGTAAACATATGAAAAAATACCCTAAATCATTATTGATTGGAGAAATGCAAAATAAAGCAACTGAGTTATCACCTCTTACCCATCAGCATGGCTAAGATGATAAAAAGGGAAAATGATCAGTATTGGAGAGGTTGTGGGAGAATTGGGACATTGATGCACTGCTGGTGGAGTTGTGAATGGATCCAACCATTCTGGAAAGCAATATGGAACTATGCCCAAAAAGCAATAAAACTGTTCATACTCTTTGACCCAGCAACTCCAATTCTAGGCCTATATCAAGAAGAAATAAAAAAATGGGAAAAGTCCCACATGTTCCAAAATACTCATAGCAGCTCTTTTTGTAACAGCAAAGAATCAGAAATCGAGGGGATGCTCATCAATTGGGGAATGGCTAAACAATTTATAATACATGAATACTATGGAATATTATGCTTCCATAAAAATCTATAAAGGGTTGGACTCTAGAGAAGCATGAAATGAGTCACAGGATCTGATGCACACATTAACAACAGCATTGTGAGATGATCCACCTTGATGGAAGCAGCTCCTCTCAGAAGTTCACAGAGCTAGGACAAACCTATGAGACCAGCTACAGACAATGCTATCCCTATCCAGAGGAAGAAAAACAAAACAAACAAAACCAAAAAAAACCCTTCAGAATATGATGAACACTCTATAAAAATTATCTTATGGATCTCTTTCCCTTAATCCTAATTCCTCATACCAAAAATGACTAATCTTTAAACATGTTTATCAAAAATATGTATGTACAATGTTAACCTGATTGTTCATCACTGAGGGGAGGGAGGGTGGCAGGAAATGTTTTAACTTAAGAAAATATAAATATGCATATGGATAAATGTTGAAAAAATGTTCATAACATATATTTGGAAAAATAAAGTATCAACTAAAAATACTTAAGTTAGATATACATATAAAGACAATGGAACCTTTGCATCTAACTTGCAACTGAAAACTTTCATGTCTTTTCTCCTCCCATTAGAATATGCATTCCTTAGAGCAAGGATTGTCTTTTTTTTTATTTCTATCTCCACTGTTTAGTACAATGCTTTGCACAAAAGGTTCAGATTATTAAACTATAATTTCCTCTTGTGAATGCCCCAACCCAAATGTGACATTCTAATTATACAAAATCTATATATTCACTATATTAAACGGTTCCAAGTTTTCATAATTTTCTTGCATTAAAGTGGCACTATTTGAATCTTCCATAAGGGTATTAAGGTGACTTGGGCTTTTGGAAGCTATACTAGCAATGTGAAAATATGTCCAAGGCTCTATACAAAACTCAGAAAAAATTCAAGCAAAGACTAGGCAACAGTGAGTATCTTTGCTTTATGTAGCATAAGAATCTTAATAACATAGTAGTATAATGTTTAAACTTCTAAAAAAAATCTTAAAAATTTTAATGAACAACTGTGATCATGAGTATAATAGATACTACTTAAAGTACCAATGTTTTTCAATTTTTCTCATCTACTGTAAACTTTTCAAAACCAAATCTTAAAAATATATTAAACATTTGCTTTTAAGAGTTTCTATGACCCAAGTTAATAACACTTTAAAATACATTCAGATTTTTTTGGTGGATTCTGAATATTTGGAGTTGATGTTTAACCAACTCACTGACTAAAAGAAAATGAACCAACATTAGGCTTCTTTTATGATTTTTGGCACTGGAAGATGGGGAGGGAAAGATGGAGAGAAGAAAAGGATCATTTAGGACAAGTTCAGTAGCTATAATTAAATACCACAGCTGGTCTCTGTGTTAAAAAAGACCTGAATTCAAGTTATGCATAGTACCATACTGACATTATGATATTTAGCAAGCAGTGCCTCAGGCAAATTCAACTGCTGGAAAGCTTAAATTTAATTATATTGAGAACCAGAAAAATTTAGTTCTTCAGAATAAGTTTTTCTGATTAAGTTTTCATCTTTGTGAAATGAGGAAGTTAGACTACTCTGGTTTTTTTTTAGGTTTTTGCAAGGCAAAAGGGGTTAAGTGGCTTGCCCAAGGCCACACAGCTAGGTAATTATTAAGTGTCTGAGACCAGATTTGAACCCAGGTACTCCTGACTCCAGGGCCGTTGCTTTATCCACTATGCCACTAGTCTTATCAATAAGGTCCTATGTGGCACAGTGTAGAAAGTGCTGGGTCTGGAATAAGCAGTCCCTGAGTTCAAATCTGATTTCAGATACTTACTAGACATGTGATCCTGGTTAAGTCACTTAAGCCCTGTTTCCCTCAGGGCTTAAAAAGAGCTGGAGAAGGAAATGGCATATCATTCCAGTATCTTTGCCAAGAAAACCCAAAATGGAGTAGTGAAGAATCAGAAATGTCTGAACAACAATAATCTTCTAAATTGGAAATTAAAGGGATAGTTAAACAAGTTATAGTATATGAATGATAGGGAATATAATTGTTCTATAAGAAACCAAAACTGGCAGGACTCTAGAGAAGCATGGGATGAATTATAAGAACTGATGCTGAGAACATTATACATATTAACAACAACATTGTGACTTGATCAACCTAGATGGAAGCAGCTCCTCTAGAGAACTAGGAACCTAGGAGACAGGTTATGGACAATGCTATCTCCATTCAGAGAAAGAAAAACAAAACAAAACAAAACAAAAACCCTTCAGAACCTGAATGAACACTACATATCCTTTTTTTAAAAATTCTTATGTATTTCTTTCCTATCTCATAGTTTTCTTTCTTATCCCTTATTCCTAATTCCTCATACTGAAAATGAATAAACTGTAAACATGCTAAACACAAATGTGTATGTACAATATTCACCTATTTGCTGCTGAGGGGAAAGGGGTGGGGAAGGAGGGTAGAAGGAAAAAATTGTTTAATTTACAGTCACATGACCAATATGGCTTAAAATAAAATCATAAATGCTAGCAGATATCACAAATTACTTTAAGACAAAATGACTACTTTGTCAGCTAAGAACTTGAATACTGACAAATGATGACAAATACACAGAACTACAAAACTGGTTGGGCAGTTAGAACACAATGGACAGGTCATGGGACCTAGAGTCAAGAAGACTCATCTTTCTGAGTTCAAATCTGCCAAAAAACACCTCCTAGCTTTGTGGCCATGGACAAGTCATTAACCTTGTTGATTTCAGCTTCCTCCTCTGTAAAATGAACTGGGGAAGGAAGTGACAAAACCACTCCAGTGTCTTTACAAAGAAAACCTCAAAAGGGATTATGAAGAGCTGTACACAACAGAAAATGATTGAATAGCAACATAAAACTGGTTATCTGCCCTGGTATGACAATTTGATTAACAGAAATATTAAAACTCATCTTCCTAAAAATTAAATTTTAGAGAAACTGTCAGTAATAAAATAAACCATCAATTATTTTTCAAATTAATGTTTTAGGGAATATTCTAAAATATTTTAATGAGCTTCATTTCAGATCATATTATTCTAATATATTGGGCATTGTTATAAACTAGTTTTTGGGAAAAGCTACTAGAAAAAATACACTTCATCTTTCTTACCATTTTTTTAACATAAAAAAACTTAAAACTGAATTTTAGTTCCACAAGACACTAAATAATTGATATATAAAGACAATTTGATATTTATTTAGTTTACAAATAATAAAATAACATTTTTTTAAAAATTAGGTATTATTAGGAATCCTCTATAAACATACTGTTTGAAGGTCAAAACTAGCTTCTAAAATTGAAAACTAAAATTCTTTCCAATGGTATTATAGTATATATCATTATCTACAAAAGGCAGATGATACCAGCAGGTATACTGTGGAACTTTATACAGGGTTTTACTGTACTTACAGCTAGACAACTAGTTGACAAAGTAATTTTTGGATATTTAAATTCAGTAAAGTCATGCATTAATAACTTTGAAATACCATTATGAGTATTAACAAGGAATTTTCTTGAAAGCTAATTAATAAACAAAGTAACAACTTCCTAGCTGTAATTAGTAGCAACTATGTTAACAAGCACTGAATAAATGAGTTTTTCTTGAAAGATGTTGTAGCAGATGTCATGTCATCCTCTATAGCTTTGCTAAGGAGGACAATAAAAAAAAAATATCCCCTAGCATACTATTCATCGGGGGAAAAATATACATTTTTACTTGCATTTAGATTTAATTAGTATAACTGCTATAGGAAAAAACATCTTAGCTGTTGAGTAGAATCCCTCTATTAATTTTCTCCATATATCCCCCAAACTATTGCTATACCTTCTAACTAATGGTCTGTTGTACCATTAAATTATTTTTTCCTAATCAACAGGAAAATAAAGATTTCAATATTCAAGTTTTAAAGAGTATAAAATACAGCAGCACTGATCAAAGTATCAAAAAAATGTATCCCCAGGGCAGCTAGTTGGTGCACTAGATAGAGTACCAGCTCTGGAGTCCAGAGGACCTGAGTTCAAATATGAACTCAAGACACTTAAAAATTACCAAGCTGTGTGACCTTGGGCAAGCTTTGCAAAAACCAAAAAAAAAAAAAAAAAGTATCCACAATTGCATTATAAACTGAAGTAACAATGATATCTTTCTCAGAAATCTGTAAATTTGTGATGTCATAGATATTAATCAACTGCCAACTAAAGAAATGTCACTAAAATAATAATTTCAAAGTATAATAGTTACAAGGGATCTTTAATATCTAGTTCAGCCAACTACCTAAAGCAAGAACACTCTGTACATCAAAATTCCAGAAAAAAAGCATAAAAGTTTATATGCAATTTATGTTATTAATAGTCCATGAAAGGCAAGAACCAAATTTATCCTGTCATCTTTCTACTTCCAGCAATTATAGTCAGTTTTTAACCTGTAGCAAATTTTTAATCCTAATCTTATCAGCACATTACTATTAGGCCTTCACCTTTGTCAGGTAGGATGAATTTAAAATAAAGATTTCACTTTGGGTGATTGTATCTGAGGGAATGCAAGTTGAATGGTTGAAAAGCAAACTCCTTTAAATATAGGGTTATTTTCTTTTTTTGTCTTTTTTCCTCCAGTCCTTGTAAATAATAGGTTCTTAATAAATA
The DNA here is from genome assembly GCF_037893015.1 of Macrotis lagotis. Lineage (NCBI taxonomy): Eukaryota > Metazoa > Chordata > Mammalia > Peramelemorphia > Peramelidae > Macrotis > Macrotis lagotis. Next base: position 370,151,635 of record NC_133658.1, read on the forward strand.
TGTGCTAAACTGGATACATATTAAAATGAGTTCTGTTAAGATGTCCAAGATCAAGATAAGAAATGCTTTGGAAAACATATCTATAATACCAACAATTCCCCTAAATCTTCATTCCCAACATTAAATAGTAATACTTTGGGGATTATTCATCCTTTTGAATGGCTACTGATCCCTACCCTATTAGTATGGGCTAACACATGTACAAATATACTACTCTTCCCTAACCCATTAGAGTGGTTGCACATGTATAAAGGAATTAGTCAAATTAATTAAACTGCAATTTTACTAGTAAACTAGTTCAGATTATTAAACTATAATTTCCTCTTGTGAATGCCCCAACCCAAATTTACTATAAAATGAATATCCAGCAATGTAGGAACATCATCATCATCATCATCACAACATTTCTGTATTACTTTAAGCTTTGCAAAGCACTTTATAAATATCTCATTTGATTCTCTGAGAGGCAGGTGCTATTATTCCCCATTTTACAGATGAAGAAACTGAGGTACAGAAAAGTTTTAACTGACTTGCCCAGGGACACACAGCAATAAATGTCTTCCTGACTTCAATTTTAACACACTATACACTGTACTATGCAGCTGTCAAATTCTACTTGATTAATTCAAAGTCTAAAATAAGTAGAGAGTAGTATTAACATGAGTTCTGCAGGTTTCCCCTTTAGCATTAAATACCATGATAATCTTTCCAATGCCACCATTATAATGCATCCATTTCATAAAACTATATATTACTTTTAAATTCTCCTATTGTTGCTTGAAATATTTCCTGTAGTGCATGAGAAATTTCCTAATATTAAACTGAATTACATGTATGGCTGCCTATTTCTTATATACTTTGAAACATGTTTCCTGTCAAAGTCAGCATCTCTAAAACAAAGACTTAAATGGTGATTAGAAGAAAGAATCTGAATTAGTGGTTGCAGCATTTCAACTGAACTTCTGAAGCAAAATACCATCAAGTTATTTGACCTGGTTCCTTCTTCTGCCTCTGTAATAACAACTGCCCAACAACCCCTCCCCCCACCAGCAAAAAGAACAGACTTTAACCAAGATTGCCCCAAAGCAATAATTACCCTGTGATGACTATAAGTATGATAATTCATCTGTCACCAAATACTAGTCCTATGACTAGCAAATTCCCATCACCTGTTATTTTCCCTATCCCCATATTACTTAATTATAGACTATCAAGAAATAAAGTTGTCAACAACCCCTTTTCATTCTCTATATGTACCATTTACACATGCCCCATTCCAATTCTGCCCAATCTTTCCACTTTGCCCTCTGAATTCCCTGTTCTGTAATAAAGGGAACCTTGTTGTTCAGTCATTTCAATCTTGTCTGACTGTGACTCTATTTAAGAGTTTTGTTGGCAGAGATAATGCAGTGGTTTGCATTTCCCCCTCAGTTCATTTTATAGATGAGGAAAACTGAGTCAAAAGGATTAAGTCACTTGCCCAGGGTCATAGATAGCAAGTGCCTGAGGCCAGATTTGAACTCAGGAAGATGAGTCTTCCTGACTCTATTCTGCACCCAAAATGAAGGCAAGGTAAGGGAATAGAATTTATTAAGTATGTGTGCTAAGTGTTTTACAAATATTTAGTCTTTTGATGCTCATAACAACAACTCTGGAAGGTGAGTGTTGTTATTATCCCCAGTTGAGGAAACTGAAGTAGACAGAGGTTAAATGACTTGCCTAGAGTTAAAGTTAATAAGTAGCTGAAGCAACATTTTAATTCACTTCTTCTTAAGACCCAGAATTCTATTCACTGTACCACTAGCTGCCTAATATCTAGCATGATTCTTTTGTCTAATTGCTTTCATTAAAACTAACCAACACTGCATCTCTTGCTATCTTTTTCACCACTGACTATAACCTCACATTACATACCCTTCTCCAACAAACACTAGTGCCTGTACTGCCACTTTTAAACTCCTTCTACCAACTCTCAATCAACCTCTCCTCCTTTTTAAAGTTCACCCTAATAAAAATGTTCCCCCTTATTTAGATCATGGTAGCTGTCATCTACCAAATATACATGTCATTATCTCTATTTTCTCAAATTCAATACCTAGATCATCTTCATCTTCTCTTCCTTATGTTGCTGCTCCTTCAAATATTCTAATATCCCAGTTCCTCAATCTCCTCAAATCCCAAAAACCTACTCTTCCACTCTTATCTCAGTTATACATAGAGATGGTCATACCGTGGCTTTCACCATTACCCACAAATGTTTTATTTCCTTAATCAAAAACTGTGATGTTCCTCAATCTGACAGTAACTTCCTATCACCCATCTTTTCTTATGCTACATCCCTACAAAACCTATTGATTCTCTTTGAGATCCCCAATCTTTCCATCCTATCAGGCCTACTCTGACCTCACTTTCCTTCCTTCCCAATTCTGATTCTACCAACTGAACTCTACGTTGCCCTGTACTCTCAACTCCTTTACCTCCTATGCTATATCATTATCCTCATCAAACATCAGCCCTGGATTTCCCCCACCATCTACCTACTGTATTCCTATGCATGGTATTGAATATAACTGGAGGAAGTCTAAACTAAATTGACTAAACTCAATACATGTGTTTTCTCATTTCAGTTGGAGTTTTCCTGAAGCAAGGTAATTCTTTGAGTCTTTCCTAATTGATTCTCAATCTCCACGGAAGCTATTCCAAAGTTCTTTTCAAGCCTCCCATGCCAGTCCATACTCTCTCTCAACTGAGAATCTTGTATATATTTAAAAAGCAAATCGGTACCATTTGCTCTGAGCACACTTTTCTTCTCAAAACCCCTAGACATCATTCCCAGTCTCTTCTTTATTCTAGTGTTTGATAAAATAGCACTTATCTTTGTCAAATCTAGTCTCTCTGTCAATTTCTAGATTCCATTACCTCTTCTCTAATCTTTAATCTCTACCTCCACCCAAGCCCAAGCTTCCCCAAACAAAACTCTGGACCCTGTTACGCCCTCCAGTTACCATCTTCTATCTTTCCTCCCTTTTAAAGGAAAATTTCTATTAAAAGCTGTCAACATAGTTGCCTCTACTTTTTGATCAAATCCCCTGTAGGTGTTGCCCAATACTTCAACCTCTTCTCTCTCTCTACACTTTCTCTCTTGGTTACTTCATCAACTTCCATAAATTTTACCATCATCTCTGTGATCCATATATTTAAATATTAGTCTTTTCCCTATGCTTCAGTCCTGAATTGTTCAGTCATGCAGTCATATCCAACTCTTTCTGATCCCATGAACACCAGAACTGTCTATGGGGTTTTCTTGGCAAAAAATATTGAAGTGCCTTGTCATTTCCTCCTTCAGTGGATTAAGGCAAACAGAGGTTAAGTGATTTGCCCAAGGTCATACAACTAGTAAGTGTCTAAGACTTTATTCCAATCCAGGTCTTCCTGACTCCAGGGCTCTTTGCAACTATAGAACATTTCAGACTGGGTGTTCAAACTCATCTCATCATATACTCCCCTCTAAACTCTCTTTTTCTATAGAAAATATCACCAATTCTTCCCATCTCCTGGCTCATAACTTAGGTGTTATCCAAAACTACCTATTCTCCTGCAACTCATTTATTCATAAAGTTTCCAAATTTTGCCATATTCTATCTCCACATCTCTGACATGCACTCCTCTATATTCACACAACCAACACTGTGATCAACATTAAAAAAAAAAAAAGACAAAAACCCCAACCCTATTCTCTGCAAGAAGGAAACAAGTAGGCCACTCGGATGTTAATTCATAAACAACTTCATTTTCAAAATTTTGAGAAGCACATGACAACCAATTCAAATATACAAATTTAAGCCCAACCAACAAAATTGCATCTAATGAATTTTTAATTTATAGTTAGCTCAAATTATTTGTGATTTTCAAAAGCATTAAAAATTTAAATTCAAAGTTTTTTGTTTGTTTTCTTTTAAACCTCTCACTCTGTAAAAGGTTTTTGAAATTTGGCAGTTCTCTTTCTAACCCTGTAAAAACTGAGATGTATGGGATAGACCTCCATTTTTCTCCTTTCAAAATAATACATAACTGATTCCAAAAGAAGATATAATTTATGTCATTACTTTTGGCACTAAGATTCAATCACAGTCTTGAATAGCAGATCTCTATCATATATTATTTTTTTTTTAATTCACCTAGAAAGAGATTTGGTAGGACAACAAAATTCAAACATTTCACTAGCCACACATGCAAAGAAGCAAAAATTTCAGGAAATATTATTTGATTTACTTCTTTTCTCAAACAGTTTTTATACCCAAACATTTTTTATCAAAGCCAAAACACCTGGGTATGGAAAACATACCACAAGGTCAAACAAGTTCACTATCAGGATATAGCAGCAATATGAAATTATTTATAAGGAATTAAACAAATTAAAAATAAATTAAACTATACCAAAACCTTAGTGCAGTTAAAATGCAGTGTCACCTTATACTTTAAAAATTTCAATAAAATAATTAATACTTCATAAAATTACCTTTGTAGTACGTTTCCTTTAAAAGATTCAACAACCAGGCATTAAAAGCTTCCCCTCTCCAATAACCTTCACATCCTTTGCATATTTTTGCTAATCATTAAAATTCTAAGATTATTGTACAGTTCAAGGATTAAAAATTCTTCCTAAAATCTACTACTAGAAGTCACCTGACAATATCAGCTAAGATAGGCCTACCATGAAAGAAAATGAAACAATTTAAGGTATTCATCTGATACTAGGTAGTCCATTAAAACTAGTCCTTTTAAAAGATTTTTCATCTTAAGGTACAACTAACACTAAAAAACATGGGCCTCTTTTTATCTAAAGATCTCTTACCCTTATTAAACTAGGTCATCCAACTTATGCTGACACTAGATCTAGAAATTGCAATTATTTTGCAATCTGTTTTTATCCTTGTTGAAAGATCCTCAAAAACCTCTCTCTCTCTCTCTCCCTCTCTCTCATACATCTGCTATTGAACTGACTTTCTCATTCACATGATCTAAGCCAATACTTCTTTCATGAAATAGTTTTAACCTACACAAACTATACTATTGCTCATTAATTCAAAATGTCAAACAACCTGCACTCCAGACAGTATAAGATTATATTGGTACAGAGAAAGCCAACAAGTGATATTAATTAGACCGGGTCTATTTTTAGTAGTGGTTTCTTTTTCTACAACCTAATACTGCATTCAAATTATGAGTAAATGAATTAAAGTCATCACAAAATTGTCATTCTGCTTTCTATTTCAGGGTACAAAGAATTAAGCATACTTAAGAAAACATTTAAATTATTTCCCATTCTGAATCCTTACTAGTTCAAGGTAGAGAATAGATTTTGCAATACAGGTTGTTTTTTTTTTTATTTAGTGCTACTGAACTTGTAAATTTAGACTTGTTCAAATAAATTGCCTCAGAGATCTTATATTTAAAACTTTAAATAGTAAGAAAATTGATGAAAAAATCACTTTCAATTTATTCTTATTTAACACTATAGTAAAACATGCCACTGTACTGGATCACTTATTCATTGTATTTTCAGAGAATGTTAATTGGCTTTAAAATGAAATATATTTAATGTATATAAATATCTACACATAGCTTTAAAATACAAATAACATTCTTATTACTACCTAAGACAGAAAAAAAGCTATCATTCTTAATTCAATTCAAGATGTCCTTATAATTCGGAAATATGATGTTGAAAACTACCTGATATTCATATCCATTTCAAAAGCTCATCTAAAGGAATATAATCAGAAAAGACTGATTACAATTATAAAATTATTAATGAATTAGCTAAGTTTTTGTTTTGAAATACTATTTTTCCTGCTACTACAAAAATTTATATTACATAAATGGATTACAAAACTAAAAGAATTGATAAGAACATACATAACTAAAAGCTCTTGGTCAAAAGATATATAATTTTATATTTTTTTCTAATTTTAATGTATTAATGGTGTAGAATCTCACCGGAAAAGGAAAAATGTTGTCAGCTCTGTTCAAACTATCTTCCATCCAAGATTTGGGAGCAAAAGCTGAGCTGGGCCGAGCATATTTCTGCAGCTGAATATGATTGCTTGCAAAATTTTTCTTCAGGGGTGAAATGGAGTTGAGAGGTGTTATTCCTCCATTGAGTCCTCTGCGGTGATCTCGGCCTTGGGAGCCTCCCCAACCACCATATCCACCGCCACCGGGGCTCCATGAAGAAGATGGTGTAGGTGAAGGACTTTGGTAGCTGCTCCACGGTGAGGGTGGCTTGTTGAGATTATTTGCCAAATGAGGCAGCTGATTAAAAGCAGCATTTCTGTGTGTAAATGGAGGTGGATGAGGACTAGCAGGAGACCTCCTCTGCTGCTGATGCTGATTGTGGTGATGTTGAAAATGAGGATGATGAGGGTGGTGCTGAGAAAGGGGTCCTATCTGAGGGGAAAAGCTGCCACCAAAGCCCGGGCTGACGTGATGCGGAAAATTTTGAAACAGCAGAGCACCATTATTAGCTGAAGCAGCAGGGACACCTCCCTGGTGAAAAAAACTTGCATCTTCATTGATTATTGTAGAGGAAGAAGGAGCAATAGCTGCTGACCAGTTACTGAAACCAGTAAGAGAGGATGCACTGGATGTTAAGGGCTGAGTTGAAGTACCTAACCCTGTGGCCTCTTGGTAGTCAAATCCTGTCAACACTGGTGATTCTATTCTTATTTTTTCCTTCCCATTGCCATTTTCTGAAGAGCTATCTCCTTGATTTTCTTCAGATTTAGCTTTCTCGGGTTCAGGTAGTATGCCTGCTTCCTGACCTTGACTGGGGGAAAGCTGCTGCTTTTCTAGAGAATCTTGCTGTTCCTGTTGCTGTTGCTGAGTTTTAGATTTTTCTGACCCCAGAATCTCATCCTGAATGTTATGGGCAGCTGGAGCAGGAAAGAGCCAAGCTGACCCAGCATTACTGCCATTGGCAGCTGTGTTATTATTTATAAAAGCAGCAGGGCTGGGGGTTGCATTTTGATGATGGTGTGGAGGCTGCAGATGTGGATGAAATCTGACTGGAAAAGCTGATTTATTCCCAGTATTGTTTTGCACCAGCACTCCAAACCCGTAATCCCCCATTTATTATTTTTATGATCTGAATTCTTACAACAAAAATGACAACCTAGTCAGCTTAAGTCTGCCTCCTTTCCTCCAACCCAAATTGAGTGTTTTAGAAATGTCTTATTATAGCTCAGTGATCCCAGCTTATCCCCACCCTAAATATTTCTGATTTGGAATTCTGGTATCTGAAAACCTAAAAAATCTCTCTTAAGATATGGACATGAGTCAAATTGTGTTTATTTCTAAGGGAGAGGGTAGGAAGGAGGGGGGGGAAATCAAGTCTTTGGTTAGTAAAATAGGTGGTTTCTTTTTCCAAAGGAAAATGCACATGAATGACAAAAACAGAGCTTCTTAAGCATTTATGGATGTAGAAGAATAAGCATTGCGCAGAGTAAAAAATATATCTATAATTTAACAATCATATGTTCTTCCTCAGCAGTTTTGACTCACCCACATATGAAATCTTTTAAGGGTTTAGGGGAGAAGATGTCTTTTCTTGGCAGCTCAAAAAAAATTTTTTTTTAAATCAGAAATAATTTAAGAACATTATATATTATATATTTATGTATAAAGATTTATGTTATGTGGAGAGAAAGAAAGAAATGGGGTGAATTCCTGGTTCCGGGAAATAAGATTTCAGTGGAGGAAATCAGCATTGAATAGGAATGGGAGGATGGCAGGAAGGTTTCTGCTGTTCTTGGTACTGTTTTTGCTCTTTCTGCTGCTCCTGGTGCAGTTTTTGCTCCTGGGGCTGTTTTTGTTGCTGCTGCTGCTGCTCTTCCTGCTCCTGGTGCAGTTCTTGCTGTTGCTGCTCCTGTTTTTCCTGCTTCTGGTCTCCCCCCCACCTCCTCTCCCCCATGAAATGGGCTGAAAACACCCGTTTCTCTCTAGGGGGGACAGAGATTAAAAAAGGATTAAAGCGATTCACTGCGGAGGGGAGGGGGGGCAAAACAATACGGGGGGCCTCAGCAGCCGCCGGCCGGGGTCTGCGGGGAAAATTGGGGCGATCTGGAAGGAAGGTCCTGCCGCTGCCGCTGCTGCTGCGGTCTCTGCCTCGTCCCCTCTCTGCGGCTCCGGGGTTTTTTTTCCCTCATGGGACCCGGGGGCGGTTTGTTCGGTTTCTCAGTTCGATTCTCCGCAGGAAAAAAAAAAACAACAACAACAACAAAAAAAACAAACAAACAAAAAAAACAAAACAAAAACAAAAAAACCAACACTGCGATTATTCTAATGGAGAAATGCCCCCCTTTCTTTCTTTTTTTGAAACAATTATTTACAGTTTTTCTCCTCACGGTTCCTGGGACGCCGCAGCCGCCGTCTTCCCTCCGCCCGGGGTCGGTGCCGTGTGTGCCGCGGCCTTCTCCTTCCTCTTCGGGTTCTCTTCTTCCTCCTCCTCCTCCTCCTCGGCTGTCTCCGCCGCCACCGCCTCCCGGTGCCGGTCTCCCTGCAGCCGCCGCCGACTCCTCCTCAGGACCGAGCCGAGTGAAATGACAACCAGCTGGAAAGACCGAGAGACACTTCCGGTTCGGGGAGGGAGGGGCGGGGCGCCACCGAAAGACCAATCTGTGAGCACATTCCGTGCTGGCCACACCCCCGTCCCCGTTTGGACACCGCCCAGGAAGGTCGAAAAAGAGGCCTCCGGTGACGCCCCGGCTCCCTGAGACCCGCCCATTAAGGTCATTGGTTGAGGTTCCCTTCCCCCACCCTCTCAGTAAGCTCGTCCCATCGCCATCTTAGATGAGGGCAAAAGAACCCGTTGCCGATTCCTCTCCCCGTTTCGGAGTTGACTGAGGAAGAGAGAGCCGGGTAGGAAAGCCTTAGCGTCCCGAGGCAGGGAGGCGGCGCGTTAAGGAGGCGACCCGACCACCTGCGAAAAGCCGGGGAGCGGCGCTTCCCGTAGTCAAGGTGGCGCCGCGGGCGTCACGTGCGCCCGTCCCGGCTCCGCCCCGGAGGGCTCGGGCCGGCGAGGCGGTGCCCGCCCTGCCCGCTCTGCCTGCGCAGCTGGAAAGGTCAGCGCTGCTCCCCAGCTGTGTGCCGCGCGCGGCGCTCGGGCCGGAGGCCGGGGACAGGGCCGACCCCGAGGCCCGGCGGAGAGGCAGCCGCCGCCTCCGGGGCCAGACCCGCGACGCCGGCGGCGAGCCCCGCGCCTGGATGTCGCCGAGAAGCCGGGCTGGGGCGGAGGCAGGCCCGGAGGGGCCCGCGCCCCGCAACCTTGAGGGCCTGGTTCCAAGGGCGCAGAAGCGCCAGGCACGGGCACCCCCAGCGCCGCCGCCGTGGTGGGCCCCAACCCTGCTCTGACTAATGCAGAATCCGCCGGGGAGGGGAGGGGAGGGGCCCAGCTCAAGGTCACGGGCTCCTGCGGAATGGCCTGCAGCCCCGGGGGGGGGGGGGGGGGGGCAGATCTTCTGGTGTCTGTGCCCCGATGACACAATATTAGAGATAAAAGGCCAGAAAGATCCCTGAGTGGGGGAGGGGAGGGGAGCGGGTCCTGCTGCCAGTTGTGAGGCCTCAAGGTGCAGTGGACCCCAAAAGGACCCATTCGGCCCAAATCCCTCCTTTTGTGTGGAAGGGAGCTAAGAAGGAATCGATTTGCCTGGTGTTTGCAACTAATTAGAAGTAATCCTTGTTCTAGAATCCGGATCTGGCGGCGCTTAGCCTCCTTCCAGTGCTCTTTCTACTATTCTACCTTAAAATGATCATCTATAAACACACATTTGAGGTTCCATTCGGGAGTTAAAGGCATAGACCCTGGACTGTAAGGTATTATGTGAAAGTTGTAAAAAATAGATACTTATTATTAGATCAACAACAAATTCAACCTACTTAACTCAAAGGGAGACCCAACTTCTGTAAGTGTCATTCTAAACCTTTTCTTTAAAAATTTAAAAGTTTTTGAGTCATCTATTACTAGTATATGATCCTACATCCTATTTCCCTGAGGTACCTAAGATATTAAAAATGACAAGAAAATCATTAGTGTCTTTTTTACCGTATCATCTTTGGAATACTTGCCAGAAACTGGGGAATCTTGATCAGTGAATCACACAGAGTTATAAGATCCCATACCATTCTAAATTTCCTTACCCAACGCAGAATATCAAAAAAAAAAAAAATTACCTAAAGTGTTCTTTAGTTCATTCTCATCCAGCCCTGAGGTATGGTATTATGCTAACTAAGAATATGCTCAAAAATCAGCAGTCAACTTGGTTTATATGAAACTAATTATATGTAAAAATATTGAAATTAGAATATTGCTTTGGAGTTGGTAGGTCAGGTACTTTCTGTAACAGAATTATAGGACTTAATGTTCTTGGTGTGAGTCTTAACTGGAATGTAATAGTTAGAAGACAGGTCTGGGCAGGTATTTGATCCAGCCCCCCTAGAGAGTAATACTAGTCAGTGTCCTCTGGAAATGCTAGTAAGTCTCCTGGGGCAGAGGGAAAGCTTATTTTAAAGCAAGGATTCTTAACATATTTCCACAGTCTAGTAGAAAGTGTAAAGACCCCTTCATAGAATGATGTTTTAAAATGCATAAAATAACATACATAGAATTACAAAAGAAAGGGTTAGTGAAAATAAAGATGTATTTTTTCCTTGATCCAAGGTCACACCTCCCCTCCCTTGAAATCTATCAAGTCCAAGATCACAGGTACAGATTATTGTTGTTGAGTCATTTCAGTTGTGTCAGATTCTTCCTGACCCCATTTGGGGTTTTCTTGGCAAATACACAGGAGTGGTTTGCTATTTCCTTCTCCAGCTCATTTTGTAGGTGAAGAAAATGAGGGTTAAGTGACTTGCCCAGGTTCACCCTTATTTCAAAGCAACTAGAAACACATTATTGTAATTCCAATCGATTTTTTCCCCCAAAATGCAAAAGTCCCTTACTAGTTTTTTGAGTTGGGGAAGAAAGGGACTAGAAGGGTTGAATTACTTCTCAAGCATCATACATTCTGAAGTTACTGAGAAGTTTTAAGTCATGACCCAATATAGCAGGTAATTAATGGGCAGGATACAAGTATCTTTAAACCAAATCGAGATAATACATTTTATTAAACTACTCATCCGGCATACATCCTGTTTTGCTTTTTGAAAGTATACATGTTTACTTAGGAAACTCAATAGTTTTCCAGCACCTAATTACTAGGTTATATTTTTTTCCTTTTGTTTTCTGTTTTGCAATCTATGCAAGCCCTCTAAATCTTAATTATTCCCCCCACCCCACTTTCCCAGTTACTATATTATTTTTCACATAGGTTTACAATTAACAATCCCTTTTGTCAAGGGAATGGTGAACCCAGTTCTTCTGATGAATTGTTTCTGAATAAATCTCCTGGAAGGACTAAGACCTAAGCATGCTTCATTTAAATTCAGGTACACCTTGGCAAAACATTAGCGTGAGGACTTAAATCAGCTAGAGCACTAGTTTAACTTATAAACAATGACATTAAACTCCCAAGTTGACATATCCTTGACTGGTTCTAGTCACCTGATGGGGACTGTACTGTTGACACAGATTACTCCATTCTGTTTGAATTGGATACGCTTCACTTCCTGTCTTAAAAGTATGGCAGAGTGATAGGACTGAATAGTTGCTTGAAGTTGGACTGAAAGACCAAATCATTTCCACCTTTTATACTTATAAAATCTATGGCAATAAAATGTATAAAATTATGTGAGTGAAGTTGTGTGAGTAGTGTTGAACACCAATGGAAGAATCCATACAATCACGCTGACTGGGTCTACTATGAACTGATCTTATCCATTCTCAATTGTACCCTTATTGCTTCACATCAAATTGTCTTTGATATCACACTCTACTCAGATGTTGTTTCAAACCTTCTCAAATCACAGTAATTTGTGTGCATATATACTTCCCTCACTCCCAAGAGTGCTCAGTGGAGAACCTGGACTCAGACATCATTGAAGAAAGAAAGACCATCATTTGGTATCTCCTTCCCTTGCCCAGTTCCACACTTCAAATCATTTCCCATCTTTTGCTGTACCCATTGATGATGATGATGTGGCCTTCTCAATAATGAAGAATTTGGGCTATGGATTCCATTTCCTCTTTTAGCCTTCCTTATCCCTTGGATCATTCTATTTTTCTCCCTGACTTTAAACCTCCAATATCTGTTGTCATCTCTGCCACCTTCAAATGTTCTTGTCCCTTCTTAAAAACAAACAAAAACAACCCTTTCATTTAACCCTATTTCTCTAAAGCTTAAGCTATCCTTTTTGTATCCATTCTCCATTTAACCAAACTTTACTGTCATTGCTTCATTGTTCACCTTCCTTATACTTCTCAAACCTTTGCAGACTGGTTTCTATCCCCACCATGAATCTAAAACTATTTTCTTCAAAGTCATCAGCAATTCCTTTTTGCTAAATCCAATGACATTTATTCAATCCTCTTTCTTGGTATAACATAGTAGCTTAATAAGTGCTCCTAAATGGAATAATTAGTTGACCTCAGAAAGAAGAGAATCATAACTTCTCTGGGCCTCATGTTTAAAATGAAAGATTTGAACTAGATGTGCTCTGAGGTCATTCCAGTTTAAAATCTATTATTTTATTAAAATAATTGAAAGAAAAGTAATAGTTTTAAAAGAAGCAAACAATCTAGTAGGCAGAATACTATTTAAAGTAATTAGATACACATTCTATGACTACTTATGGCCGTTGCTCAAGTCTTCAACATAGGTTAAATTACTGAATCTTTCTCTGTTTTCCCCCTAACTGATGCCCCAAACCAAGCCAGAAACTTTCTACAAGGACATCTTTTTTACTTAATAGTGTTTTAGTTCCTTTTCTAATTGCATGTAAAAATAGTTTTCAACATTTTTTCATGTAATTATTTTTCACTTTTTAAATTTTTTTTTGAATTTTACAATTTCCTCCAACCTTACTTCCCTCCCCCCACCCCCACAGAAGGCAGTCTGATAGCCTTTACATTGTTTCCATGCTATGCTTTGATCAAAATCATAAATTTTGAGAGAAATTTGAGAGAAAAATTATATCCTTAAGGAAAAAAATAAAATATAAAAGATAGCAAAATTATGTAATACCTAGGATAACTTTTTTTTTTAATTGAAGGTAAATAGTCTTTGGTCTTTGTTTAAACTCCACAATTCTTTCTTTGGATACAGATGGTATTCTTCATTGCAGATACCCTAAAATTGTCCCTGATTATCACACTGATGAAATGAACAAGACCATTAAGGTTGATCATCAACCCCATTCAACATTAATTTTTATAAGATTTTGAGTTCCTAATTTTTTGCCCTTCTTCCCTTTCCTTTCCCTTCCCCAAGACACCAAAAAATCTGATGTAACACATGTACAATCATGTTAAACATATTTTCACATTACTCATTTGAAAGAAGCATCAAAACAAAAGGGAAAACCCACAAGAAAGGGGAAAAAATGAAAATAGTCATGTACTACAACTTGTTCAGTCATTCCCTAATTGATGGACCTTCCCTCAATTTCCAGGTTTTTAGTCACCACATAAAGAGCTGCTATAAATATTTTTGTATATATGGGTCTTTTTCTCTTTTTTTTTTATGATCTCTAGGATACAGCTCTTATTGATATTGCTGAATCAAAGGGTATGCAGAGTTTCATGATTCTTTAGGTATGGAACATTTTTAAATAGTCTTTAATCAGACTCAAACCTGAAATTTTTCCTAAAAGTATTTATAGCAAGACAATATTATTTAGTTAATAAATAACTATTTAATTACTGCTAAATTTTAGTAGATAAAAATGCCAAATTTGTTTTCAGAAAGATCTGAGTTTAAATCCTGCCTCAGACTTTAGCTTTGGGACTGTGTTCAAGTCATTTTGTTTCTGTAGATCTTAGATTTCTCATCTGTAAAATGGAATGATAATTACACATATCTCACAAAGTTGGTGGAAGGACCAAAGATGATCATAAATAAAGTGCTTTGCAAACCTGAATGTTTATATATATATATATATATATATATATGTATGTATGTATATACATATATATATATGAAATGTCAGTTATTATTATAAACCTATCATTTAACTATAGTGGTGGCATAAGTTTAAGTTTTGTTCCATTAAGTAAATATTACAGAAATGGCACCTCTAAGTTTCTAAGCTGCCTAGTATACTAAATCATTAGGCAAGTATTTCTACCTTTTATAACCCCCTTTTGCTGACAGTCCACCTCTACTGATGAGAGTAGGCAAAAATATTCCAGAGTTCTTTTATGTTATCAGTATTATAGAAAAGATTTATCTTGAAAGATAAAGTACCAGGGAGTAACTTCTACTGCCAAACTCCAGCATCCTTATGTTGCCTAAAGGAAAGGGTCTGGTTTCCTTTGTTTCTTGGTACCTCAATAGTTGTGCTTTCCTCATCCTTTTTGCTACTATCCCCAGGATTAAATTCTGAGGTGAATGCTGGAGGGCAGTCTCTAATGGTTTGATATTTAAATCTTTTCCAAAGATATGTGTTGTAATAGAAAGAATTTATAGTTTAGTAGTAGATTATGATACATATTCAATTAGCTATTGGACAAAATAAAATCATAGAATCTAAGAATCATGTAGATAAAACAAAGTGACCTCAGAAACCTTCTGGTCAAACACTTATTTTATAATTGAGGAAACTGAGACCTGAGTAAGCTAAGTGACTTGCCCAAGGTCACACAGGTAGTTAATAGATTAGAAATAAACATAGCAGAGTGGTTAGAACAATCAATCAATAAGCATTTATTAAATGCTAATTATATGATTGGCCCTGTACTAAAACACTGATACAAATAAAAAGCAAAAGTAGTCTGTACCCTCTAGAAGCTTATATTCTAATGTTTGCAATTTTGAACTGAGGCCTGTGAAGCTTATTTTTAAGAAGATGTTTATAGCCATTTAAATATGATTCTTCAGGGGCAGCTAGGTGGCACAGTGGATAGAGCACCGGCCCTGGAGTCAGGAGTACCTGAGTTCAAATCCGGCCTCAGACACTTAATAATTACCTGTGTGGCCTTGGGCAAGCCACTTAACCCCATTGCCTACCAAAAACTAAAATAAATAAATAAATAAAATATGATTCTTCCTTTGTATTTTATTTCTATGCATTTAAAAACATTTTTTTAGTCAAAATTGCACTAGACTATCAATGGGGTCCATGACAAAAAAAAAAGTTAAGAAACCTTATATTAGAACTTTTCCCAAATAGAACAGACTGCCTTAAGAGATTTTTATTTTTCTGAGGTTGGAAGTAGGGGGTGCTTTCAAATGGTGCCTAGATGACCATGGACACAATGTTTGAAGAAAACAAAATAGCCTGAACTAGATGTCTTCCAACATTCTAAGGTTTTATATTTCTGTAAGATGTCTAGACTAATGTCTATGACTAATGGTGTACCTGAACCCTTGGTTTGGTGCTATCTTGATTTTATACTCTAAAGATAACATGTTGTCTGTGTGTGTTCATGTATATATGTTGGTATATAATTATATGTATATTTGTATATGAATATATATTTGTTGTGTGTATGTATATAAAATTGGAGAAATAATCTTTATTTGTCACTGAAGATGACTGTTTTAAATATTGGCAAAATGTAATATTGGCTTAAAATTCTTTGATCAAGACTACTTAAATTCCATGAATTGCTGTGTGCATTTAATACAGTGTTTTCATTTTATAGAGGAAGAATGGTCTCAGAGATTTTCTTTATATCATACCATGAATTAATAACATTCTTAACCTTATAACCCAAATTTCCTAATTCTTGGTCCATCACACAAATTTATAGCTAATTTTCAGCAATTCAACCTTTTATTTTCAATCTAGAGATTTACAATTTTTACAAGTAATTTGCAAGTGATTCTTTCTTAGTCTTTAGAAGTCTATAAACATAATACCTATTGGAAGGCTATCTTTGAGACTATATGTGAAATTTTGGGTAATGATATCAATTTGACTTCTGTTTATATCTTAGCTTGCATTTAGATTGTAATTAGCTTTACATTCTTATACTTTAAAGATTCAATGGTTCTATGATCTGATTAATGATGCACTTCCTCCAAAATTAAAAGATCAAAACCCATCCAGTGAATAAGTGAACTCTTGTTCATATCCTTCTCCCTAAATTCTCCATTTGGGGTCCACTCAGTTGCTGGTAATTTTCCTTTAGGTTATTTTACATTGCATGGGTACCAGGTACTAATCAGTTATTCATCTATTATCCTCACCAGCTTTCTTACATGAAGAAAAATTGGTCTGATTTTATAGAATAAAACATTTATGGAATATATATTTGTTCTTTCCTGAAAAAATAAAGGTCCAAGAAAGATTAATACAAAAAATATGAAAACTAGAACCATTTCCTTACAAACAACTGATTAAAAGATAAAAGAGGCATTTTTCAAAAAAAAATGCAAGCTATTCATAATCATAGAAAGAATGCTCCAATTCATAAGAGAAATACAAATTAAAATAATTCTGAAGTTTTAACTTAGATCCAACAAATTGACAAGGATGGGAAAAGACAAAAATAGTAAATATTGGAGGGATGTTGGGAAGACTATTAGAAATATGACTTTAGGGCAACCAATTATGAAAACAATTTGAAATTTAAATAAAATGTTTTTGAATTGTACCTACCCTTTGATCCAGAAATACCACAACTAGGTAATAGAACTTAAGAGGTCAAAGTCAGAGGGGGAGTTTCATTTACAAGTATATTTGATCCAATTATATTTTCAATGTTAACATTTGTACACAAAAATAAGAAAACGCTATAAATCAGAACTTGATTTATTGTTTTGATTATCTAGTCTTGGAAAAAGTGAAGAGAAAGTACTGGTATTGAACATTAGGCTTAAAAATATATATTTCAAACATTCTTTTCAAAGAGCCAGTTGTTAAACATTTTCAGGCACATCCTTACATACATGCATACATACAAAAATATTTGTGGTAGCATTTTTTCTTGAACCAAAAAATTGGAAGGAATTTGAATATTATTTGGAGAATGGCAAAACATGTATTATATGACGGTAAAAATTATTTATTAAATGTTTATTGCATGCCAGGAACTGTTCTAAGTACTAGGTAAAGCAGTTTCTGCCCTCAAGGAGTTTTGTGTTCTCAAGGGGGAAGACAACTTATAAAGGAGTGTTGGAAAGTTGGGAAGGTGGGATACAGGGCCACTAGAAAATAGTCTGGAGGCCTTGCTCAATGATCAGAGCTCTGGGACCACAGAGTAGACTCCAAGGTTCCTGGGGAGAGGATGAGGAATATGATGGGAGAGCAGGAAGGATGGTGAAGAGATGACAAAAGAAATCAGAAAGATCTGAGACTGGTTCGAGGGCACTGCACAATGACCATTTTAATGACAAGAAAAGAAACACTGAAAGACTTGAAGACTTCCACTGATGTGGTGTGACCAGTCTTTCCATCGAGGTCTGAGAGTGAAGCACATTTCCCACTTCTTGGCAGAGGGATGGTGCCCTCTAGGTTCAGAATAATTATGAATATGACTTTGGGGCATTTCCCAATGTTAGGCATGACCATATGAAATTTTCTTTGCTTAAACTTATTTGTTCAAAGGAGAATTCTCTTTTTTTAGAGGAGGAGTTATTTGGAAGTGACAGTGATACCAAATAAAGAATATCAATAAAACATTCTTCAACAGTCCAAAGCAATACATTTCTCTTAATAAAATAAGCATACAAAACACATTATCACATTCCTATGAAGCATAATTACTGTCACTTCATGGATTTAATTAAACTAATACAATTCAATTTATTAAGAACCTTACTGTGTACAGAGTACTATGCCAAGTACTATCCCAAATTCTAGAGAGGGGAATATAAGATCCTTCAAGGTGGGAATTGATTTTGTCTTTGAATTCCAGTGGGGTACTGAGAAAACCTCCATGAAGTCTAGAAGTCTGCTTCTGTAGCAAAATGAAATGGCAGTGTGGACCCCAGTTTAATTCACTTAACCTCTAAGTGATCGGCTCTAAAACTATAAATTGTACAGAAATGTTGTGTTCTTTGTTGCTAAAGGGAGTTTTCTCATTTAAAGTTCCTTATACCAATGAACTTTTTAAAAAATCCAAATGCCTAGCACTAGATGATTTGCAAATAGTAAGAGCTTAATAAATGCCTATAGAATGAAAAATGAACTGAACTGAATTAAATTGAATTAAAACTTGCCCTTCTTATCTTATTGGACTTTGATAAGGAAAACCTTAAGAAAATTTAAAACTTTAATAAATGAGAATTTTTAGTTGCCCTTAACTTTTGTAAAGAGGAAACAAATGCATGTTCCATATCTATTTCATTCAGTAAAATAATGTCAATTTTTTTTCTTTCTTTTGTAACACTAGTGAAGGATAACAAGTAGAAAACACAAGTTCTATCCCTGTACATATTCAATGTTAAAAAAAAAACAAAATCTCAGATATTTACAGTATAGAATGACTCATTCACACTAAATGCAAAATAAGCATGACATAAAGTAATGGTTCTCAAACTTTCATATACTTCATCAGAAATTTTTGAGCATGCAACCCTTACATATGGGTATATATGTACAAATATATACATACATGTATATATGTAATGTATGTTGTTATTGATCATTAGAGTTGTATCTGATACTTTGTGTCCCCATTTGGAGTTTTCTCGGCAAAGATACTGGAGGGGTTTACCACTCCATTTCCTTCTCCAGATCATTTTATAGATGAGGGAACTAAAGCAAATAGGGTTAAGTGACTTACTAGGGTCACATGATTAGAAAATGGCCAGATTTGAGTTAGGTCTTTCTTACTCTAGGTAAAGCACTGGATCCACTGTATCACTTAATTTCCACATATAACTTTTTTATAAAGTTTCATATATACATATATATATGTACATATCTCACACATAAAGTTATACAAATAATTTTATACATTAGAAAATTGATTAAAAAATAGAAATTAAAAAGGCTGATATAAAGATGAAATAATATTTTATTCTAGGGTCAAAAGGTAATCAGTGGAGTTTATTGAGTAGGGGAATAACATGGTCAGATACTGAGTTTTAGGAAAGTCATGACATCTTATGTTGAACCCGGTTTGGAGAAAGGAGAAACTTGAGGCAGGATGAGCAATCTTTCAGGAACTGAGAGTATTACATTTTGTCTGAAACATAAAATGTATGAAGGAGAAGGGCCTTAAATTCCAGAGAGGATCAAACTTTGGTTGGTGGACTTTAGGAAAGAGTAAAGGTAGGGATTGCTTTTAGAAGAATATTGTTCAAATTTCAAACTGTTGTTAATTGTTAGATTCTGAATTATAGTACTGATATAGAGTTGGCTTTCTTTGTGAAAAGGATTAGAAATATTTATACAAAAAGCTGGAAGTTAAGAGGTAGAAGGGTTGATTCATGGTCCAAAGCTAACCCCTCTACCTGCTCAAGTAATTCCATTCTATCCCATTTCCTCCAACAGATTGTCCCTGCTGTCATTCCTTATTTTTAATCTCTCTCTCCTGATTCCTTCCCTATTGACAACAAATATATCTTTTCCACCCTCAAAAAATCCTCCCTTGAGCTTTCCATACCCATTAGGGATTGTGCTATATCTCTTTTGCCCTCTGTTGTTAAGCTCCTTGAAAAGGCTCTCCAGAATAGGAGCCTCTACTTCCTCTCCTCTCACTCTCTTCTTAAAATCTTTTACAATACAGCTTCTAAATTCATCATTCCACTGAAATGATTCTATCTAAAGTTACCAATGATCCCTTTTTTGCCAAATCCCAAGGCCTTCTCTTAATCTTCATTCCCCTTGGCCCCAGACAAAGTTGATTAGCTTTGTTTCCTGGACAATTTCTTCTTTCTGCTACACCCTCTTGATTCTCCTCCTCCTTATCTGACCATTCCTTCCCAATCTTCTTTGCTGGATTCTATTCCAGATCTTACCTTCTAACTCAAGCTGTCTCTCAAAATTCTATTCAGAATCCTCTTTTGTTCCATTCTATACTACTTCCTTTGGTAAATCTCATCAGCTCCCAGAGATTTAATTACCATTTCTATACTGATGATTCTCTAAATTGTCTATCCTGCCCTAACCTCTCTGCTGAACTTCAATATCACATCTTCAATTACCTTCCAGTCTTCTTGTACAAAATGTTCAATAGAGATCATAAACCCAGCATATCTAAAACAGGACACCTGATCTTTCACCTTAAACCATTCCTCTCCTACTTTTTGATTACTATTGAGGACACCACCATCTTTTTAGTCTGTCAGGTTCACAACCTGGATTCCTCACTTCTTTAATCTCCTCTATCTAGGCTGTTGCCATGACCTGATGGTTTCACCTTTGAAGTATCTCTTGGATATTCCCTTTCTCTCTGCTGATAGTTTGATCAGTCAGGTGCAGGTCCTCATCATCACACATCTTAATTATTGCAATAACCTGCTGGCAAGTCTACCTGCCTAGTCTCTTCAGTCCATTCTCTAGTTTGCCATCAAAGTGATTTTCCTAAAGTACAGGTCCATTAATTAGCATTAGCAAAACAATCAATGCCCACTAATAAACTTCACACAACAAGTCCATATTGGTAAATAGCATATAGCTTTTGACTTTCAGAGCTACAAAACAACCTAGATCTTTTCACTCTAAATCCAGCTCTCTTTGTATTGTATGATGTTGCCACAGATAAATCCTAAGTAATAAATATTAAGTTGAATTTAGCAAAATATGCTAAAAATTTAGCACCAAAAGTTTTGTTGAGTTTTGGGGGGATGCATAGAATCATCCGATGGTTGATGTGAAGTTAATACTTTTCTGAAAACTGCTTCCATGCTGCATCAGTCTTTGTAATACTGGAGAGTAATTTTATAAACTCAATAAACCATTTAAATCTTGTGTAAAACACATTATACATGATAATAGCCTCATTTGGCAAAGTCATCATAGGTATGATTCCATTATTGTATCAAGGTACTATTTATTGATACATCCTTTATGTTAAACAACCTCTTAATGAAGTGAATTGCCTTGAAGCCTTAGAAGTGCACACACAAAAAAGTTATCACTACCTAAAGAACTATTTCAAATGCAGTAATTATGTAATATTAATGAGCAATATCACATACAACTATGTTTGCCAGCCTATAATACAGTTGAGTTGATTCTTTTTAATGTGTTGTTGGAGATGACCTAGCTCTGCAGAAGTGCCTTCAGGTTCAACAACCCATGTAAAATATAATAAATGCATAAATAATTTAGAATAGAAATAGGTAGCATTATGGCCAAGTTTTTGTGCTCCTGTTTTTTAAAAACCTGGAAGGTTAGCAGTTATAAATAGTGATATACAGAAGTGCTGTAATTCAGCTTTACCTTTGAGTTGGAACTAAACAGAGAAACTCTCTCCAGGTCTTTAGAGTATTTTTTTAATTCAGGATTGAGTTAATTAACATAATTCTCAAGTTATTAATTTTAAATTCTAGAAATGAAATGAAAAATAACCCTGGAACTTAATAATTTTATAAGTTGTTTTTATCTCTTATAAGATTGAATATGAGCTACAACTTTTAAATAATATTTTGCAAACTACTTAAAAAGGTTAATGTCATTAATTGATATTAAATTTGTTATACCTCTATTATTATTGTTGAGTTGTTTAGTCATGTTTGACTCTTATGTAGCACACCAGTACTGTCCATGGGGTTTTCTTGGCAAAGATTCTGGAATGGTTTGCTATTTTCCTTCTCTAGTAGATTAAGGCAAACAGAAGTTGAATTACTTGCCCAGGGTTACACAGCTAGTAAGTATCTAAGGTCAGATAACTGGATTAGTTGCTCAGAGTGGTAGCTAGCATGTGAAATAGCAAGTAAGCATCACAATTTGAATTTGAACTTGGATCTCCTGACTCTAATTTCAGTGTTCTCTATATTACATCTCTTTTAAACAATAATCATAATCACCCTGCCTGCTTCATATGTGAGTTGTGAGAAAGTATAATATAAAACTTAAAACACTATAAAACTTTTATTTTGGTGGTGGTGGTAACTTGATATTGTTTTTATTGGGGATGGGGGGAGCAGTTGAACAGAAGACATCATTTTTTTTGATCCATGTAAAAAGACTTCTTGGAGAAGCCAGGATTTCAGAAGCTATTTGGATTGTGGAGGATTTGGCAATAGAGAAAGAAGGTTGGTATTTAAAGGATATAGTACTTACTTTAGATATAGGAGTAGAATTATAAAATGAAGAAGAATTTTATTAGATGCATTGATTCCAGTGGAGGAAATAAGTTAGCAAATAGAAGACAAGAAAAGTGAATCCATCTACGGTATCATCAATTTGTGTTCAATTCAGCTAACTTTCATTAAGCACTTATTATGTTTACAGAGTATGAGTTGGGAGATAAAGTGATAGGACAAACACATCCTTCAAGTCCAAGCACAGTAATTTTTTTTTCTTTTGATATGTTGAATAATGAGAAGCTAAAGTTGAGTTTTTAAGGACCATGATCAAAAAGGAAAACAGAGATTATAATTTTAGCAGTCATGGTGAAGAAAATGGAATCTGGTCAGGAAGGATGTTGTAATAATCTAAATGGAGGGAAAAACAAGAACCACAAGTTTGCAGATTGGATCCTCAAGGGAGTCACTATACCAAGGATTCAAGAATGTTTTGTAGGACAACACTGAAAATTGCAGAAAATTATTTATAGTTCATGAGTCTTTATCAGTAAATTTACCTTTAATAATAAGTGAGCAGACACAATTAGCTCAAAGCATGGACATTTATAAGACGAAATAGTTAAGAAGACTAGCTACACAATATTACCTTTTTTAAATGGGAGATCCTCTCCCACAATACAAATAAGCCACCATTGGCAAGTATGCTAATACATTTAGCATATACTGATAGTATAGTTCATATGAAAGGCATGCATATGGCTTGTTCCAGCACCAACAGGTTACCATGCCCTCTCATTGCTCTCTTTTGTATGCAACATCTCTGCTGGGGAGCTCCCTCAGTCTACTCCCTTTTACAGCTTAACTTACCTGCTTGACCCAGTCATCTCTTAAATCTAGACTTGTTACTAGAAGTTATGCTCCTTGAAATTGTACCTGCCTTGAATGTCCCAGAGCTGGTCACCAAAGGTATGCCAATATTCAAAAAAACAAATGCCAAACTTCCTTTTGATTCAGCAGAAAAAACTTCCCCTCCACTTTGTAGAATGGAGACACATTTTTTTCACTCAAACATATGAACACTCCGGTACCTGTGTTTACCTCAGTTACTTACAAACAGGTCCACTAATTAGCATTAACAAAACAATCAATTCCCACTAATAAACTTCATACAACAAGTCCATATTAGTAAATAGCATATAGCTTTTGACTTTCAGAGCTAGAAAAGAACCTAGATCTTTTCACTCTAAATCCAGCTCTCTTTGTACTGTATGATGCTGCCACAGATAAATCCTAAGTAATAAATATTAAGTTGAATTTAGCAAAATATGCTAAAAATTTAGCACCAAAAGTTTTGTTGAGTTTTGGGGGGATGCATAGAATCATCCAATGGTTGATGTGAAGTTAATACTTTGCTGAAAACTGCTTCCATGATGTATCAGTCTTTGTAATACTGGAGAGTAATTTTATAAACTCAATAAACCATTTATATCTTGTGTAAAACACATTATACATGATAATAGCCTCATTTGGCAGTAGAGAAACTGACTACCCCCGTTCTCCCCAATATGCACATTATAAAAATATGTGGTAAAGATTGGTCAACTATATAGAAGCAAACACTGAAATAAGTTCAATCAATTAAAAAGTGTTTTTAAAGTGTTCATTATGTGACTAACCTTCCACTAAAATCTTTCTCAGAACCTCATTATAAAATAGAGGTTGCACTTGGGTCTTGAAGACAATACTAAAGGAGAGGTTCTAGAAAATTGGAAAGGCTTCAAGTATACACCTGGTAATTGACAACATATTTTTGACTATTTTGTTTAATTGACTATATATTTGTCAGCTTAAATAAGTGTAGAGAAGATCATATTCAGAAGGTTGTCCCCTTCTTTTTTTAGTTTTAGCAGTTTACAAAGACTGAGACAAAGAGGGATTGTAATCTAGGTTGGTTTGAGGTAGTGGCCAAATTGCTGAATATATATCTTTGAAGTAATTACATCCTCAGCACTATGCCAGGTGCTTTGGAATTGAAAATAAATTAAATATTACTATGGAGAAGTTTATTTGAGATATTGGAAAGATGTTAGTCTTGATTCTTAAGTCATCTCCCTTCTTTTCTCAAGGAGTTTGGTATCTGACTTGCAATTTTTTTCTCCTTCTCAATGCTTGCCCTTATACTGGGGGGCTTCAATCCATGTTCTCTTTCAAATACCCTAACCACCTTTTTTTTTTAACTTATTCACCTACAATTAGCTATTCCTCCTCTCCACCTCAGCTTCACATCAAGATGGTCATTCTTTTGATTATGCCATCACTCATATGTTCTACCTCCCCATTCAAGAATTCTGAAATTCCCTTATCTGACCATAATTTGTTGGCTTACCACCTTTTACTCTACCTTCTCTTATGTAACTTTGCTATTTATCCAAACTGTGACATCCAAGATCTTGAACCCTCAATTCCCTCCCAGGCCATCTTACCTGCACTAGCCATTCTCTTCCTAACTCCTTGGGAAACTGATTCAAATCTATAATTTTCTCTTGAATTCCTTATCATATCACTAATTACTCCTAGCCAAGCCTCAACCTTATATCCCTTCCATAATTCATTGCCTTGTCTCTAACACCTGCATTGATCAACAAAAGTAGAGAAAAATCACACAACTATTCTGACTGGGTTCACTAAAAAATGCCAAGATCTACTATTGTATCTTAAGCCATCACCAATTATCCTGACATGTCTTGCCACTGGACTCCAGTGACTCTGGAGGAGAGAGAGAGAGAAAGAGAGAGAGAGAGAGAGAGAGAGAGAGAGAGAGAGAGAGAGAGAGAGAGACTTGAAAGCAAATTGGCTTTGCACAACCTTGCCTCACTTAAATCCAATTTACTTTCAAGTCAAGATATCACTTCTGATGTAATTGGTCCTCTTCAAGAATGAAGGACAAAAAAATATCAACAGAAGGGTAACACTGTCTTCCCCATCCTCTAGGATTACATTCTAAGAGTCATCCCAGATTCCTCACTATCTCTCATGTACCCCCCCCATATCCAAGTTGTTTCTCAGGCCTATAGATTTCACCTTGGCAACATCTTTTAAATATGCCCTCTTCTTTGACTGCTACTCTAGTGCAGGCCCTGAGGTCTAGACTTTGTGGTAACATGTTGGTGAGTCTGTCTGACTACTTCAATCTATTCTCCATCAGCAATTTTTTCCCTAAAATATGATTTTCCTATAATCTGATCATATCACCCTCCTTTACGTCAATAAACTCCAATAGCTTTCAATAGGAAGAAGCAAATACAAAAATTGCTATTTGACTTTCAAAGCCCTTCACAACCAAGCCCCTTTCTATTTTTCCATTCTTTTTAAACTGTACCCAAAAACACACTCTCTGATTGAGATACTTTGGTCTTCTGGTTGAACTTTGTGCAGGAAACTCCATTTCTTAGCTCTAGGCATTTTCTGTGACTGGCTTCTATTCCTGGCCCACTTTCCCTTCTCTGCTCAACTACTGACCTCCCTGACTTCCTTTAAGTCACAACTAAAATCTTACCCTCTATAAGAAAACTTTTCCTAACCCTCTTAATTTCAGTGACATCTCTCTAATGATTATTTGCAATTTATCTTGTATATAGCTGATATTATATATATATATATATATATATATATATATATATAATATATATATATATATATATATATATATCCATTTTTATGTTGTTTCTCTGTTATGATGATAGGGTCACCTCCATACCACAGTGAAGCACTGAATGGGATTTTTGTGCCATTCAGCATTATTAGGAGAATGCTGGTGTTAAAATATGAATTTTATAATAGGAAACAATTTAGAATCTTTGAATGTATTATGTAACTTCCTGAAAGAAATCCAGACTACTCTCTGGATTATTAGGGAAAAACTTCCTAATAGTTTAAACAGACCAAAAATCAAATAGGTTTTATCCAGAGGTGGTAACTCCACACTCTTTAGAAGTTTTAAGTTGAGAATAAAAATTTGTCAAATGTGTGATATTGGAGATTTCTTTTGTGAACAGGTTGTCTTGGAAAGTCTCTTCCAACTGTCAAATTCAGGGGCAGCTAGGTGATGTAGTGGATAAAGCACCGGCCTTGGAGTCAGGAGTACCTGGGTTCAAATCCGGTCTCAGACACTTAATAATTACCTAGCTGTGTGGCCTTGGGCAAGCCACTTAACCCCATTTGCCTTGCAAAAACCTAAAAAAAAAAAAAACCCCAACTGTCAAATTCTATGATTCTGATTCTTTTCCTAGCTCATTATGCAAATGAAATTCCTGTTCAATGTACAAGGACTCATGGGTTAATGTTCAATAAACTACTCATCCAACCATATGTCATATTTTAGGTTGTAGGCATTTTTCACCCATTTGGTTTTTCAAATATGGATGGTTATACCAATATATCAAGTGAATATGTATCTCATTGAATAAGCTTTGTAATATCCTGGAGCTTTCCATGATCAGTACAACATTATCTTTAGAGAAGGACATTTGGAGGACCTGATTACTTACAAGGAATCCCTCCTCTAACTATTCATTCTTAATATTGTCTTTATCAACATATATCTTCCTATTTTATGCCTTGATTATTTAAATTCAAAGAATTATCAGTGATATATATATATAATTTAACAAATTATGACTTTATATGTACACAAGGATATCATGTAAAAGGAAAGACTAAATTTTCCTTTTCCTTTTTTTTTTTGCAACCAGCAACATTAAAGACAGTAGGTTCTTGTATTCTTTATAAGCCTTTCAGTCAATTGTGTCAACAAATCGAACATTTAATAAGACCCTACTATGTACCAGGAAGGGCAAAAAGTAGTTCCCCTTCTCAAAGAACTAAGTTTAATAGGTGAAATAACATGCAGACAATTATCTAATTCCCCTTCATTTGTTAGGTATCTTCCCCAACTTTGAGATATATTTAAAATCAACTCTGTAATAATTTCAATATTGTATCATTTCCAGAAAATAATTTCTTCATGATGTAATTGTTCTTGTCAGGCTGCTGCCAGTTTTTTAAATAACCATCTCCATTGCTTTATCTAGCCCAACTACAACTGGGATATTAGGGTCCAAATTTGGTGGTTCTACTTTTTTCAGTAATGGGATTAGATTGGTTTTTTTGTTTTTGTTTTTGTTTTTTTAGTTTTTGTAAGGCAATAGGGTTAAGTGGCTTGCCCAAGGCCACACAGCTAGGTAATTATTAAGTGTCTGAGGCCGGATTTGAACTCAGGTACTCCTGACTCCAGGGTGGGTGCTCTATTCACTTTGCCACCTAGCTTCTCCTGGGATTATATTGTTAAAGGAATTTCCATCTGTATGTAGTCATCCCAGTTTCATCTATTAAGGTTTTTAGTATTCTCTTACTTGAATCTTCTTTCAAATTTTCTAAAGGTTAATTTTCTTGTTTCCTGCCTTTTGTTCTATTATTAGGCAATATTCCTAATAATCTATCACCCTTTTTACATAGTTTTGTGTTTTAAACTGGTATTGATTTCGGCTACCATCTTTTTCTACTTGGCAAAGAAATAAAGTATTTTTGGTTTGAGGTGGTGTCTTGGTTTTTTATATCAGTTAAACTTTTCCAAGAAATAGTGAAATTAAAAGCATAATTAAGACTGAGGGTGGTGTGAGAGAAAATAATAGTCTAAAAATTCAAAATTAAATAAGTATCTAAGATGTACAAGATCTGTGTAGGACATTGAAAATGTAGAGATTAGAAAAAATACTTCTTGGCATCCCAGAGCTTCTAGGTAGGTAGGATGAAATGAATTTGCAAGAAATCAGCAAGATAGGTAAATAGAGTATGGTATTTGGAGTCAGAAGATCTGGGTTTGAATCCCTTCTCAGACACTTTTTACCTCTGGAATAATGAGAAAAATATTTAAATTCTTAGAGTTTCTGTTTCCTTTTTATAAAATGGGGATACTACTTATACCATCTGTGTAAGATGATTGTGAAAAAAGTACTTTGAAACCCTTAGCATGCTATGTAAATGTGAGTAATTATGATTTAAATTAAGATGTTTAGATACATTGGAAAAGTCACACAGAATGGTCTGAAAAATTAAATAGTTGTACAAGCTT
Organism: Macrotis lagotis; assembly: GCF_037893015.1. Taxonomy (NCBI): domain Eukaryota; kingdom Metazoa; phylum Chordata; class Mammalia; order Peramelemorphia; family Peramelidae; genus Macrotis; species Macrotis lagotis. The sequence continues at coordinate 370,180,066 of NC_133658.1, forward strand.
TATGTTTTATAATTCACATTTGTGAAGAACTTCAAAGACAAAGAACTTGCCTGATAATCCTGTGAAGTATATAGTTCAAGTGCCATTATCCCCATTCTACAGATGAAAGACAGCAGGCCTGATGGAGATAAAGAGACTTGGCTGCAGTTATTGATACCAGAGCTAGGCTTCTTGACTCCAAGACTCAATGTGCTTTTTTACACCCTCATCATACTGCTTACATAGGCATCTTCCCATTTGGTTGAATTTAGGATCCTGCTCTCAATCAATATAAAGCATGCAAAATAAATACAATTCAAAAATTAAGAATTTCTCATTTATTCTTATTATGTCCACATTTGGAGGAAAAAATCCCTTTATCAAGACGTCCCAGAATGATGTGTCTATTTGCATAGCAAACAGATTGCATTTGGGAGAGGCTATATGGGAGAAGAGAAAATTTATATCATTAACCCCAGTGGCTCTTAGTTATGGTTTTAAACCTTATCCTTAATATAAGTTGAGGAGTTCTGCAGGGTTTTTTTTTTAAATCAGTAAAAAAATATTTCACCTCACCAATGCAGCCACAATCACATACAGACACTCTAGTGAAAAAGGGGTGCAACTGTTAGATTAGCAGAATGAACACATGCTTTTCAATTTTTCCCCATGTTAGGAAATAGGTCCTGTCTCATTACTGGTAAGCACACACATTGATAGGTCATAGAGCAAAGAGACTGCCTTGTGCAGAACAGCTGGGGCCCAGAGCCAAAAATCTCATTAAAGTAAAGCTGCTGCTATTTCCAGCCTGTAATAGAGCTTTGCAGCTTGATCATATTCAGTGAAAGCAGGTCATTACAAACACAGTGCTTTTTGCATATAATCTAAATTGAAATAATAATATGTTCTGTCCTTTCATGTGCTATATTGATAAATCCCAACTTATGAATGAAACATGTTGATTAGTTAGTTAAGAAATAATTAGTTCCATAATCTGCTTCCAAGTTTAAGTCTTGATTAAGACACACAAATACATTTTTATAAATCCTTTGCAGATCATTCTTTTCAAGGAATACATTCACAAAATGATTTTGTGAGAAAAATTATTAAACTTTTCCTCTCTTTCTCTCCACTGTTCAAGTTGAAACTCAGTGTTATCTTTCCTACTTAACAGGGTGGGTAATTTTATCTGCATGGATCCAAAGACTTTTCATTTCATTTTGTTGAGTTTGGCTCCCTAATCCCAAAGAGGTAGGATCATAACCTCTCTCTTTGATGCCCAAGTTGTGAATAGTTCCTTATTCCAGTGTCTATCTTCCAAGTTCATTATTTAACTTTTATTTCACCAATCCCTGATGTTGTTTATGACCTGGCCCAAGAATTTTTTTTTGCTAGAGCTCTCAACAGCTTATCACCACTTTTCCACGTGAAAAAGAGAAAACATGACTTCAGAGCTGACACTGAGGCTATGTTTTCTAAGCTTTTCTTGGTCCTCCTCTGGTGATCATATACTTTCCTGAGTTATCTGAGGGATCCAACATTGTGTTTGAAGCAGAATCTGGCCATTCCTGGAAAAACAATGAACTCTATATACTTTAAAGGAAAGGGGAGACAAAGATTTTTCATGTCTTTGTTTTTCCTATATTTTAGGCCAGTGTTTTGCTTTGTTGTTTTTTTTTTTTACAAAGGAGAAGTTAGAATATGAGGTTGAAGCTGGGTAGGGAAACATGGAGACTGGATTCTTCAGCTTGGGTAGGGAGCAATAGATCTGGAAGTAGGTAGAGTAAAAGCACAACCTCCTCTTTCCTAACTAAAGTGGAGACAGTCCAAAAGTCTGATCAAGCAATGTTAGGCAAAATATCTAATTTTCATTGAAGTAGATGGAAGGGGAACTAGAAGCAATAGTATAAGGGAATGGACACTAGATTTGCAATCAAGGGATCTGGCTTGGAACCCAGCTCTGACCCTTACTAGATATGGGACCCTGGGCAAATAACCCAGTCTTTCTGAGTCTTGGTCTCCTTTTTTGTAGAATTGAGATATTAACAGACACTACCATACTAGCTCCCTATTGCACCATCCTAGGTCAAGGCTTTGTTCTGAGAAAGGGTTTTATCAAGCTTAAAGTGCTATAGAAATGTGAATTACTATTGTGATAAAAAGCTTATTCTAATATATTTCAAGTGAGTTTTATCTGTATGTTTCTCCTGTTGTTTGAAAATGCTGTTAACATTTCACCTTCCTCATATAAGAGTGGTTTGAACTGAATGATGATGGCTTTCATTGCACCATATTAACTCATGTATTTCATAAGGATATACAGATTGACTTTAATTCAATCACAGAACTAGAACTAGAATATACCTTAGATACCCTCTAGTCCAATCTCCTCTTTTTTACAGATGAGGCTGATGGACGTTTGGTGATGTACCCAAGTTCACAATAGTGGTAAGGAGCAAAGCTGGGATTAAACCCTGAATCTGCAGTCAGTGCTCTTTCTGATGAACTACACTATCTTGAGCCAACATGAATAAGCAAATTCTACATTCAAGAAACTGTTTTAGGTTCTGGGGATATGAGAACAAAAATGAAACAATACCTGCCCTTGAGGAGGTTGTATTATGTTTGTGTGAGTGTTTGTATGTATGTGTGTGTGTGTGTGTGTGTGTGTGTGTGTGTGTGATGCATGTGTCCTGGAGTAAGGTAGGTCCATGGAGTAGCACAAACACAAATCAATAATTATAATGTAATTTAAAGGAGGAGAGAACATTTAACAACTCTGGGCAGGATAAATCAGGGAAGACTTCATGAAGGAAATGACATTTGAACTGAACCTTGAGGAAAGTTAAGGATTCTAGGAGGCATTTTAAGGCATGTGGGGGAAGAGTGGAGTGTGCAAGGAAGAGATAGGACACAGTCTCTTAGTGGCATGAAGACAGATATAAGATGGAATTTTGAATCCAGGGAACAGCTAAGCTGTAGTATAAGATAAGACTGGAAATTTAGTTACAAGTCATATTATAAAGGGTCTTAATACAATACAAATAGCTTTGTATTGCTTACTACATAAATAATAAGGATGCAATGAAAGCTTTAGATCAGGGTAGTGACGGTAGACCTGTTTTAGGAAGATTATTTTGATTATTCTTTGTAAAGAATGGATTGGAGAGAGATGACCAATTAAGAAGCTATACAATAATGATGAAAATCTTAATTTAAGTTGGTGGCAATGAGAGTGAAAAGAAGGAAATAGGAAACTGAGGTACTATGGATATAGAATAGATAAAATTTTAAATAAAGATAAATTAACCTAAATAAAGATAAAATCAGAGCAACTGATTTCAAATATGTAGGGAATAAAGAAGAGGGAAAGGCCAAGAATGACTCCAAGATTATAAACCTGGTTATTTAGATAATGGACATACCCTAAACAGAAATAGGGAAGTTAAGAAAAATAGAAAAATTTTTGGAGAAAAGACAATGATAAGTTTGAAATATTGATAGGGCATAAAGTTGAAGATAACCAACTTGTTGAATATTAGAAACTGATGAGAAAAATTAGGGTTAAGAATGAATGAATGAATAAAAAAAATTTACTAAGTGATTACTAATATATGCTACGAACTATTCCAGGCACAGTATACAAAAATGAAGTCAGTTCCTACCCTCAATTTGCTTACCTTCCAAATGAAAGAAATAATAAATATCAGAGAATAGTTGATGGAGGGATATTTTTGTTTGGAAAGCTATGGGAATTATGATTGGAGTCATGGGGAAGTAGATTCACATACACTTTCTAGAAACAATTGGTTGCTGCTAAGATGCATGTGCAGTGAAATAAAACATGATTGGAGCAAAATCTGGATGTAGATAATTGCTAATAAGACTATTGGGGCCCTAGATGGGGATTTGGGGGAATGAAAAGGCTAAGATTCAATACAGAATAGTTTTGGGGATGGGAGATAAGATGACTAGTGAGATGATAACCTTGGAATGAAATATACACTTGGATATATACATTTAGGAGTCACATGGGATGAATTTATCATTGAACCTATATGAGCAGTTGAGAACACAAAAAAAGAGAAATAGAATGAAAAGAGAAGTCAATATAAAATTGAAGATGTCCTCTGGGAAGGACTAATAGAAATACTCCCTTGGTTTGCCAGTATATTTGGTTTATACTTTCATGCATGCCTGTGGAGGCAGAGATATGATGGAGGCAGTTGTACTGACTTGGAAGAGCTGGTTGTTAAATTTTCAGTGTAAGTATTTACATCACAGATCAATTACAAATCAGGGCTTGATTTATTGTTTCACTAACTGTCTAAACTTAAGAAAAGGATGAAGAAAATGCTAATAATGCAGATTAAATTGTGTTGTGCTTTTTGGAGAGCTGGTTGGTAAATATGGACAAGCATCCCCCCCCCCATGGGGGTTATTCAAGGTTGAAGAGTGGAAAGGTATGTATGGCAGCAGAATAATGAGGTAAGAGATTTAAGAGTGGAGGAAAGCATATTCCTAAACTGATTATAAAGTCAAGAGTGTGAAGAGAGAAAAAATAAAACAAGAGACAAAGAAATAGACTGAAGGAACTGAGGATTAGAGTGACTAGAGGCTGTGGTAAGAACAAAAACTAGAAGAACAAAGTAGAGGTAAAGAAGTGTGAGGTGGTGAGGTGTTTTGACCAGATAGGAGAAATTCACAGTTTGACAGGGAGTATAATTATATGTGATAATGAGATGACCAATCCCATCCTCCTAAGGTCAAGCAAAGTTGTAGGCAACAGGAGTTTCTGAGGAGCTCATTTTTGAAGGCAGGTATAAAGGTAGAGATGGAGATCATTATTCAACTACTGAACTTAAGAATTGAAGGAAAGAGACATGGAGGCCAGTGTATTTTGATAATAAGGACCTAGATAAGGTGCTATAATCAGAATGAACCTTAAAAGAGCAGAGGTTGCAGAATGATTATTATAGAAAGAGCTTTTAAAATAGCAGAGAGTACTAGGGCTGTATCCCAAAGAGATCATGAAAAAAAGGTAAAAAACCTTTACAAAATATTTTTTAAAACTTTTCATAGTTGCAAAGAATTGGAAATTGAGGGGATAACCATCAGTTGGGGAATGATAAGACAAATTGTGAAATAGGAATATGTCGGAACACTATTGTTTTATAAGAAATCATGAGAGATGGGACTTCAGAATAATCTGGAAAGACTTGTAAGAACTGATACTAAGTGAAGACTGCAGAACAAAAACACTAGACACACTAATAGCAACATTGGGTGATGATCATTTATGATGAATTTACTCATTTCAGCAGTACAATAATAAATGACAATTCCAAAAGCCCTGTGATGGAAAACACCAACCATATCCGGAGAATGATCTGTGGAGTTTAAGTGTACTATCTTTAATTTTAAAAGTTGTCTTATGTATTTTATATACATATATATATATATATATATATATATTATATATGGCTTTTTTCTCTGTTTTGACTTGATTCTTCTCTCACAACAAAACTAACAAGGATCTATGATCAGCATGATTATATATGCATGACCTATTTTGGATTGCTGGGAAGGAAGAGGGAAGGGAAGGAGGGAGAAAAATGTGAAACTCAAAACCTTGCGTAAAAATGATTGTTGAAAACTACCATTGCATATAGTTGGAAAAAATAAGTAAATAAGAGTAATAAAAAAAATAACCTAGCATTCTCTCTTGATTCAGTGTATAAAAAGATGTGAGAGAAGGAGCCATCTGCATGGAGAGGTTTACTAGGAATGAAGCATCCTAAAGAGTATGAAATGAAGAGCTCTAGGGTGAAGGGCAGCTTATTAACATTGGAACAGAATTACAGAGAGCATAAAAGGAAGGGAGGACAGATATAGTTAGAAGGCTGAATTGAAATAGAGAACTACCACAGAGCCCATGCCTGCAAGACAGTGACTTTGGGGCATTCTGGGTGAATCCAGGAAGTATTTAGGCTGGGGAAAAACTTGACAAACTTTCACAAATCCATGGTTGGCTGCCTGGGTCCAGATTAAGAGCAAATAATCTCAGGGTTTCGGGGTGGATCTACCTCAACACTCCCAGAAACAGAGCCCAAGGCTGATCAGTCCTAGCAGGGCTCCACCCCATCCCTATCCTACCAGAGAGAACAACTTCAGGTTGTTCAGGGCAAAGTCCATCAGGGCACCAGGGGCCCCAGCCAAACTGTGGGAGAAAGGCTCTAAGCAAAAACTCAAGTGGTCCCTGAAGTCTACTGGGCATTGGAGTGAAGGCTGGGGGGGAGGGCTTGGCAGAACCCAGAGCATGAAGAGATCCTGGAGCCATGTGACAAGAAGGAGCCCCTAGAATTCTTGAAGGAGAGGCCCAGTCTTGCCTGCTGTTCTCAGGCCTGGGCAGACTCTGCCCACATCATTTCTGTTTATGCAGCTTAACCAAAGTGCTGGTCCCTTCTTTATCTACCATGAACAAACCAAGGAAAGACCCAACCTCATATAAGGAAAACCTTGGTTTGAGAGATAACCAGGGATAAACCCTGGAAAAGCTCCACAAGCCTAAGAGAAAAATAATGTCCTAGTAAAGGAACTGCAGGAATATCTTAAGAAAATAAAACTAGAGATATAGACAGAAAAAAATAGGGAGGAAAGAATAGTAAGAAAATGGATGCACTCAATAACTGAATTCCATAAAAATTAGAATGGGCTATATAGAAAAAAAAATCATTCAAAAAACATAAGAAATATTTTCTAAAAAAAATTTGAAAACAAGAAAATATAAGAAAAATAATATCCAAAAAATTGGACTAGAAAATAGGTTAAGAAGAGAAAATCTAAAACTTATCAGACTTTCTGAAAATTATGATCAGAAAAAAATTCTAGGTACTGTATTTCAGGAAATTATTAATGGAAATTTCCTAGAACTCTTACAACCAGAGTACAAAGTAAAAATAGAATACACCAGAAAGAAACTCCAAAATAAAAACTTTCCTCTTTTTCAATTCAAAACTCATATTCAAAAACCCTAGCTCTTCAAGGTGAAAAATATTTTAATCAGCCAAAAAGAATGAGGTCAAATATCAAAACTACAATAAGAACTGTATAAGACTTAGCATCAGCCTCTTTAAAGGAGAGGAGAGCTTGGACAGCTTCCAAAAGGCAAGAGATAAAGGTTTACAACCAAATAAAACTTATTCAGCAAAATTAAATAAAATCTAAAGGGGAAAAAATTAACTATTAATTTAGAAGACTGAGAAGAAACTGAATAGACATTTAGAAATGGAAAAGCAAGAACAAAGAAAAAACGGTAGAAAAATATACTAATTTGTATCATTTAAAGGGAACATATAGGGACGAAATGGAATAAACATGGAATAAAAATAAAATGTCTTTCCAGAACCCTAATATCTTTAGGAGTCAACAAAACAAAGAAAAGTTAAAATATCAGAGGATCAAATGGTTTAGTTTGGTTTTAATGCTCTTAGAATTCAAAAAGGAGAAACTGAAGACTACAATAGGAAATGAGGAAGGAGAAATAAATTACTATGAGATGAGCAAGATGAAGAGTGCAAGTTATGGAGGTGTAAGGAACAGGCATTTCGTTAATTTCTGTTTTATCCAAATTATATAAAGGAAGATTGAGCATATTTACCTCAGTGCAGAGTCCCTTAATATGGAAAATCTGCTTAAATATTTTCACCTTTCCTTTATACCAGAAAAGTCTGATATTTTTCTTTTTCTTTTATGGGGTATTTATAGTATCTTATTGTAAAATTTGGGTATATTTATGATATTAAAAGATAAAATATGTTGATATATAATATTATACATGTATTTTATGCATTTCTGAGTTTCTAAACTTTTTCTGTGTCCTCTGTTGGCCTTCACATGTCATCTGTGGGTTCTGAAAAATCACCCCAAAATTCTCATTTAATTTTTTATAATTATCTGAGATATGTCAAAACTGAAATGAATAAAGTCATGACATAGAAGGGCTAACTGCACATACATACATTCACACAAATATCAATATAAAACTTCATTGAACTCAAAAGGAAAAATAGAAGAGGACAGAGATAAAGGATAAAGAAGGAGTAGACAGGGATATAAAAGTGATTGTATTATAGGTAAGGAAATAATCATAAGAAAAACAATTTTGAATCTTGGAGGGAAGATTGAAGGGAAAGAAAGAGTAAAAACATTGGGAACAGAGGTAGGAGAAGAAGAGAGTTGCAACAGAAAAAAACCAGGCTATTTCACCTATGAGAGTCTTAAGTACCTTTCACATATAAGATTCCAAGTAAGAGGGAAATTCTCTCTTCTCTCTCCTTATTTTTTAAAAAAGGAAGAGTAATAAAGAGAAGGAAAAGTACAAGAGTAGAGAATGGTAGGAAGTACATAATTATAATTAATAGTATATAACTATAAAGGTTGCATGGGATGATCTCATAAAATAGAAGAATCTAGACAAATGGATTTATTTATTTATTTGTTTGTTTGTTTGTTTGTTTATTTATTTGGGTTTTTTTTGCAAGGCAAACGGGGTTAAGTGGCTTGCCCAAGGCCACAGGGCTAGGTAATTATTAAGTGTCTGAGGCCATATTTGAACCCAGGTACTCCTGACTCCACTATGCCACCTAGCTGCCCCAACAAATGGATTTAGAAGAAGAATTTGATACAATGCTATTTATAATAAATTCAATTAAAAACAAAGATTCAAATAAAGTTAGAATGAGGGACTGAAGCAAGATCTATTATTCTTTAATTGAACTAAAATATAAATATAAATATAAAATATAAATCATGATTTTACATAAAACTCTAGAAAATAGAGAAAAGCTGAAAAAATAAACAAGGAAAGAACATTAGGCTAAAAGGCAGCATGGGTAATGAACTAATATATGCAGTGGAAAACATAGCATCTAATTATTTAAAGGAAAAGAAATGAATTAGAGAATTAGATAAAAACAAACAATAGTGGTCTTAATGTTCTCTTTCAGACCTACATTGCTCTAACCAAATGATAAACAATAAAGAAGTAAGGCATCTAAATAAAAATATGGAAAAGTTAGATATTTAGCAATAACCAAATTACATATATATATGTATATATGATATATATATATACATATATATGTGTGTGTGTGTGTGTGTGTGTGTATAGCTAGGTGGCACAGTGAATAGAGTATGGCCTTGAAATCAGGAGGAAAGGAGTTCAAATCCAGCCTCAGACACTTTGACACTTACTAGCTCTGTGACCTTGGGCAAGTCATTTAACTCTAATTGCCTCATATTCAGGGCTATCTCCAGTCATTCTGATTCACATCTGGCCAATGACACTGGGGGAGAAAGTGAGACTGGGGATAACACAGCATCCCCTCACTCAAATCCAAGTCAGGTGCTTGTCATGGCATCACTACTCTGATGTCATGGTATTCTTAGAGAACAAAGGACAAACATTATCATCACTAAATGGAAGGGCAAAGAACTTATATACCTTTCAGCTGTACCTTTACAAAAATTCAATACTTATTAGGGCCTAATCCAAAGGAAAAGAGCAAAAAAAAAAAAAAAAAAGAAGAAGTGCTAAATACATCACTTACTATGATACAATAAAATTATTTCAGTGAGAATGTAAAAGTAACTGGAGATTAAATGATATAATTATAAGTAAATGGTGTGTTAAAGAACAAATTACAGAAGCAATAGAAAATTTCATCAAATAAAACAGAAATAATAAGACAACATACCAAAACTCATGGGACTTAGCTAAAAAAATTTTGAAGGGAAAATTTAGGTATCTAAACATTCTTATCAACAAAGAGCAAATGAATGAAAGTACCCAATTAAAAGAAACTTGAATAATAACAAAGGAAAAAACCCAATTAAAATACAAAGTATAAATTCTGAAAACTAAAGATGGGATTAACAAAAAAAGCAAAAAACTAAAAGTAAACCTAAACTGCTTTTTAAAAACAATAAAAACTAATCTGGATTTTTTTTAAAAAAGCAAAATTAAGTTGTACATATTAAAAATTGAAAAAGAATTTAAAGGAATTGAAGGAGAAACAAAGGATATTATCAGGAATTATTTTGCACAACAATATGCTTACAAAACTGATAACTTAAAAGGAATAAATATTTAGAAAAATAAAAAACTAAGAATAACAAAGAAACATTTATTTTGTTTTTTATTCAACTTATCATTTTATTTTCTATTATGATAATTTTATTTAACACAATTTAACATTATTTAAATAACAGTATCAGAAAAAAAGAAATAAATCAAGTCATAGGTGAATTCTCAAAGGAAAAAGAACACTCCAGGACCACATATATTCATAAGTGAATACTATCAAATATTCAAAGAACAATTAATTCTAATATCATGTAAATTGTTTGGAATAATAAGAAAAGAAGTTCCCCTTCCAATCTCTTTCTATAATATAAATATGGTCTTAATTAGTAGACTAGGGAGAAACAGGAGAAAGTAAACTATGACCTTAATGAACATTGTTGCAAAACTTTTAAAGAAAATGTTAGCAAATAATATAGTAAATATAGTAAAAAATATAGTATAATGTAGTAAATATAGTAATAATATAGTAAATATGGTAAAAAATAGAATAAAGTATAGTTAAAATAGTAAATATTATAAACTATAAACTATAAATAGTATAAACTATACATAGATTAGATATATACTTGAAATGCAAGGTTAGTTTGATGTAAGGAAAACTATATTAAATGCTTATTATTAATATAAATAACAAAAACTACATAATTATAGCAATAGATGCCAAAAATGCTTTTGACAAAATCCAACACTTATTTCTATTAATTTCTCAAAGAATGATAGAATAAGTGAACATTTCCTCAGTAATAATAAATGATATTTATTTAGATCTAAGAGCTAACAATTCAATAAAATGCAGAAAAAAATAAAAGTTATTTAAGTAATATTAGGAGTAAAGCAAGGATACAGATTATTACCATGGTTATTTAACATAATGCTAGCAATAAAACAAGAAAAATAATTTGAGGCAGTAAACATAAGTAAAGAGAAAGCAAAATTTTAGCTTTTTTGTAGGTAATGTATTGGTATAATTAGAAAACCTTTGAATATCCACTAAAATTAATTAAAATAATTAACAGCTTTAGAAAATTTGTAAGATACAAGATAAAGTACATAATTTATCAGCATTCCTTTATATAATGAACAGAACTCAAAAATAAGAGCTAGAGAAATTCCATTAAAAATTTAAAATAACTGCGAGCTAAAAATATATCTTCAAAGAATCACACAACAGCCATATGAATCTAACTGTAAGATACTCTTAGCTTAAGATAAACTTAAATAGGTAGAGAAATAATAATTGCTCATAGATAGACTGAACAAATATAAATAAAATAATAAAAATAACACTATCAAAACAATTGCTTATTCAGGGTTGTATCAATTAAACTCTTCAAATAATATTTTATAGCTATAGAAAAATAGTAACAAAATTTATTTGGAAGAACAAAAGATCAAGAATTTCAAGAACAATAATGAAAAAAGAAGGAAGGAAGGGATTTGGTCAATAATAGATCTCAAACTCTTCCAAAAAACAGAAATCGAATTTAAAGGTAAGATATTAATTGGTGGGAACAGATTAGATAAACAGAAATAAAATAGCATGGTATTTAATGATTCTAAAGATCCAGATTACTGAAGGAAAATAAAAACTAGATTTTAGTCTGGCAGATATTAGAGTTGGATTAATACTTTGCACCATTACCAAGATTAGCTCCAAATTGATACATGATGGATATAAAAGGTCATATTGAAGAAACAAAGAAAAAATTACCTTTCTGATCTATGGAAAAAAGAAAGGGTTCATGACTAATAAGTTACAGAGAGAATCACACAAAATAACATGGGCAAAATTGATTATATAAAATTTAAAAGACTTTGCACAAACAAATCCAATGTAGTAAAGATTAGAAGGGAAACTAGTAAAAAGGAGAATAAATTTTTGCAATGAGTTTCTCCAAGTCAGTCAAATATAAATGGATCCCTGCTACTGCATTTAAATTAAGAAAAAAAACACAAATTAATGCTGTCTATGTTTTATGGCATTTTGTGTATTTTGTTAAACATTTTCCAATTACTTTTTTAAGCAGATTCAGTCTATACTTGGGAGTCTGGGACTGTTTGGTGCCTAAAGGCCATGACTTGGACACTGTTTTCTAAGGGTCTTATTTCCCAGATGTAAAAGGACTGATTTAAATATATAAGACTAAGATACATTTTGCATGGCTAAATGATCAAAGGCCACAAAGAGAGTTTTAAAAGGACAAAAATCTAAGCTTTGATTAGTCATATAAAAATGCTCTATATCACTAATAATTAGAGAAATGCAAATTAATCAAGTTTTATTTCCTGCTTCACACTTCTCAAACTGAGAAATTAACAGAAGAAAAAAATGGTAAATGTTAAAGAGATTGTGGGAAAACAGGTATATTAGTTCAGTGATGGTGGAGCCATGAATTGGTCCAGCTTTTCTGAAAAGCATTTTGAAACCATGACCAGAAAGTTACCAAATTGTGTCTACTCTTAATACTCAGCTATACCCTAATGAAGTCAATGAAAGAGGAAAAGAATCTATTAATACAAAAATATAACATTTCTTTTTAATTATATAAAAATTGGAAGTTAAAGGGTATATTCTTATTGGGGAATGATTAAAGAAAATGAATGTAAAGGCATATCCTTATGTCATAAAAAATGCTGAAATGGAAAATTTCAGAAGGAACTGAAAAGAATAATTATGGACTGATGCAGAGAAAATGAGTAGAATTAGGAGAATAATTTATGTAATGATAAAAATTTTAAGAAAGCAACTTTGAAAGACTTTAAGCCTTTGTTAAGCACAATGTTAATCCCCAAATACAGTCATATAAAAATGAAATATGACTTAATAATTACCTAGCTGCGTGGCCTTGGGCAAGCCACTTAACCCCATTTGCCTTGCAAAAATCTAAAAAAAAAAGAAAAGAAAAGAAAAGAAAATGAAGTATGTCCTGACAGAAAAGCAATAAACTTAAATTTTACAGAAAAGCATAGATTTTTGGACAAAGCTAACATAGGAATTTGTGTGTGTGTGTGTGTGTGTGTGTGTGTGTGTGTGTGTATATCAGGAATTGGTTTTGGTTTTGGTTTTTGAATTTGCTCAATGGCAGTCAGGGGAGCAGTGAGCAGTGAGAGGAACGGATTAATTTTTAAAATACCTATTACTTGAAAAATAAAAACAAAATAAAAAGAGGGAAAAATTTATAAAGAATAGTGAGGATAAAACAGATCTATCTAAAACCACCAGCAAGCATTATCTGCAATAGGGATAAGCTAGAAGCCTCGCCATTAAGCTCATATTGGAATGCTAATGCATCATTGGTAGAATTTTGAACTCATCCAACCATTTAGTGTCAAAGAAATCTAAAAGTTTTCATACCCCTTTGACCAACCAATAACATCACTAGGTCTATATCCCAAAGGGATTTTTTTTTAAAAAAAAGGTAAAGTACCTATATGTACAAAAATATATATAGCAGTTCTTTTTGTGATGATGAAGAATTGGAAATGGAGGGAGATATCCATTAATTGGGGAATGGTTATACAAGTTGTAGCATATGACTTGTGATGGAATACTATTGTGCTACAAGAAATGATGATTATTATGCTTTCAGAAAAACTCGAAAAGACATATGAACTGATGCAAAGTGAAGTGAACAAAAACAGGAAAATATTTTACACAGTACCAGCAAATCTATATGGTGATCAACTGTGAATGACTTGGCTATTATCAGCAATACAATAATCTAAGATAATTCCTAAGGATTTAAGATAAAAAATGGTGTCCACCTCCAAAGAAAGAGTTGAATATATCAAAGCATATTCATATATGTGTGTGTATTAAAACTTTATTTTTCTTACTTTTGGGGGGTCTGTTTTCTTTTGAAACATGACTAATATGGAAATATTTTGCATGTCTGCATGTGCCTAATATATATCAAATTGTTTACCTTTTCATTGAGGAATAAGGGTAGGGAGGGAGGGAATTTGGAACTCAAAATTTTTTTTTAGGTGTTTATTTTTTGCAAGGCAATGGGTTTAAGTGGCTTGCCCAAGGCCACACAGCTAAGCAATTATTAAGTGTCTAAGGTTGGACTTGAACTCAGGTACTCTTGACTCCAGGGCCAGTGCTCTCTTCACTGAGCCACGAAGCCGCCCCGGAACTCAAAATTTAAAAAGCAAATGTTAAAAGTTAGCATGTAATTGGAAAATTTTTTTTAAAAAAAGAATAGTGAGTTTCTGATGTATAATCTAGCATCATAATCCTATCATTCTAATTAGAGAAAGATTTAAATTCATGTAGTTTTAGTGTTAATATATTATATGTAGGTATTTCCAGGTATGTAATAGTAGCATCTAGGTACTCACTAAATTCAACTCTTGCTTAGCTATTGCATAGTACAATTTAATTGTTAATGGTTTAATTATTAAGTATAACACTTCAACTGACTCCCTTCCTCTGGTCAGGAATCTATGCTCACTGCAACAATGCTTCAGTGCTTACCACAGCTGTCTTTTAGAGACTCCAGTAGGATTGTCTCTTTTTAGAGAAAAGACAGTAATTCCTTCCCCTAACCGTCACTTTTAGATGTCATCCAGAATGGAGTTTCTTGAAGCAATATTCTGTTCCAGGGGAAAATGGGGGAGGGGATCCTCCTCATTACTCGATTACAAGAGGTCAAATAATTACTACTTACTATGTTTCTTTTTACTATGACTGTCTTTTTTCCAAATAGGAAAAGATAATTCTATCACCCTTGTACGCCATTCTAATTCACTCTTTCCTTGCTTCTTTATCTCCTTTATTTATACTGGAAGATGTTTCTATGCCAAGTAGGGTCCCAGAAGTTTTTACAAGTTGCCATGGTCCTAGCTCCTTTACTGAAGGAGCTAAACCTTAACCATAAATAAATATTTTTAAAATGCCATACATTTGAATAAAACAATATTTTTAAAACCCAGAATTATACAGTGCTTTTCTCAACTTGCATTTCTATATTAATGTAAACCTAATTATTATTAAATTCTTATAGCAAGAGAGTTGAAACCTAGTGGCAGAACCTGTAGCCCCTATGTCATGATCATAGATGCCATGGCACATAAATAAGAGAAAGAAATTGGAAGATGACCAAGAAGCAGGACTGAAGCCATAACAGAGACAAATTTGAACAAAGCTCTAGTGTGTTCAATTATCTAATATTGATGGGAAAGGAGTGATTTTTCCAGATACATAAAGTTTAACCCATTCAGATCCCAAAACCTTTTAAAGTTTTATTTAATAACTTTCAATTCAATCAATTTTGCTTGAATGCCTACTCTGAGACAGACACACTATACTGCACCTTAGAGATACAAAAACAATTTTAAAAAGTTCTTGCCCACAAGTAATTTGAAGTCTATTAGATAGAAATTCTTAAAGTACTTATTTTCTTCCTTCTTAAATCAAACTTCAGTCTTTTCTTAATGATCCAGGGTTGTCGTTTGCTCATTTTCCTTCTACAAATCCCAGATAACTCACTTACAAAATGGAGATAATGAAACTCAAACTATCTGCTTCATAGGTAGGTTTGCAAACTTCAGAGTCTTCTAGAAATATGGAATTATTGTCATTAGCATTATTATTAGCATCACCAAAATCAGTTTCTATCCAGTCCTTTCCTGTTCTAAAATGATATGGTATTTGTAACAGTTGTACTGTGATGAACCCTGGCATGACTTCAGTTCTGTTTGTTCTTATATTAAATAGCCACAGGATACTGGGGGTTCTAAAGTTCAGAGGAATATAGGTGGGATCTTGAAGGTTATCTAGTCATTTTAAAGAGAAAGACACAGCTAGCAAGTGACAAATTTGGGATTCAAACCTGGGCTCTCTGGTTCCAAATTCGGCATTCTTTCTAAAAGTTTTTTTTTTCTTTTTGTAATTACTTTGTTTTTCTGACTTTTCCCCTTACTCTATCATTTAAAAAAATAATTTCTTGATGCCTTGCTATTCCTCATCCTTTCTAATTGGTTTCTCCTATCTGCTTTGTTTGAGTACTTGCAATTTTGATACATGGGATAGAAGTTTCAGAGATTGAAACCCCTTCATTTTACAGAGGAAGAAACTGAGGCCTAGTAAGAAGTTACTTGTGCTGGTAAGAGATCCAGTCTTTTCTTCTATGTCATATTGCCTCAGTATGAGAAACTATATAAGAAAAAAAATCATATTTGACCATAACTACTATTCGCTATAAGGAAATTTTTCTGACTCCATTTGATTGAACTGCAGGAGTTGGATGAAGAAATCTAATAGATCTGATGAGATTTCAGGGGCTCACCCCACTTTTCCAGAAAAGATGAAGTTCAAGAAGTCCCAACAACTAGGTTATATGGTCCCCTACGCTGTTGGTATGTAATTGAGAGAGGGTGTAAGAACTATGACTTTGTACCTGCCTCTCCATGACTGTGTTCAAAGACTATTGCTTTCCTGCCTCTGCCTCTCCTTCCCCACCCTATGATATTTCTATCTCTTGTGCCCAGAAGTTCTGCCATTAGTGATTTCTGGGGAGAGACAATACAGATATGGGGGTTTTCTGCTTCTGCACCTCCACCCCTTGATGGGTCCCTATGTAGTTTTATGATCTATGTTCTACTATCTCAAGAGCTTTCCAAAAAGAGAACTCTAACTCAGTAACTGATCTTATCATCATTATAGACCCCACCACAAAAGTAACTCTAATTTCCAATAACCTGAACTAATCAATCTGAACTAATCAACCTAAACTGTACTGGATTGAGGAAATTTAAGATGTCCGCAGTCCTCTCAAGGAATTTCCAAAGGAATGTTCATAACCCTCCAAAGGAAAATGTAGTCAAAGTCCCAAGACTTATCAGTTGATCAGTTTTTCCTGATCACTTTATTCATTTATACTGATTGATCACTGTTGGCATGAACTCTTTTCTTTTTCTTTTTTTTTTTTTTGCAAGGCAAACGGGGTTAAGTGGCTTGCCCAAGGCCACACAGCTAGGTAATTATTAAGTATCTGAGACTGGATTTGAACCCAGGTACTCCTGACTCCAGGGCCGGTGCTTTATCCACTATGCCACCTAGCTGCCCCTTCATGAACTCTTTTCAACTCTCAGTTTAATCCTTGGATTTGATCACCTCATAAATTCCATCCTGAACAGACATGATAATTTCATTTGATATCTCAACTGACCCTGTCTCTTTCCTTGAGAGAGTCTACTCCCTCAGATCCTGTTAATCTCTCTAATTTCTAGACTACATCCAGCTCATCTCATTTTGTTAGAGGGGAACTAGTGCTATGACTTGAGCAACAAAAACTCCAAACTCAGAATTGTAAATAAGTTACTATATTACTGAGTGGGGGCCTGACTAAATTTACTATTAAATAAAATACATAGAATTAAGTGACATTTATTTTGGATTTTTTTGTTTTCTTCTAAAAATTCTTAGCTGTTTTCTAGATGACATGCAGTATCAAATTTACTTAAAGATAGATATATGACTTTTGAATAAAAAATTCCATACAACTATGTATGCATTCAAAAATTCTTAGTCATGTTCTTAACTTGTTAAGGTTTATTTTTTGAATCAATGTCAGTATTTATGGTAAATGCATTATTATACTGATTGCTTTCTCATAACCTGTCAGGGATGTCCCTTTTGCAGGGAAAAATATTGATTTGACAGGATGTTCTTTTGTGATGTGATTTTTAAAATTATGTATTCAAGTTAAACCATCCAGTTGCTAGTTTACTTTATTTGAAATCATCTATGATATTTGTGCTTTTAATAATTATACTTTACTTCCAAAATATTTTATCCTGCATTTTTATCATTTGATCCCCATATTAGTCCTAGAAAGCAAATAGGGCAGATATTATCATTACTGTTTTTACAAGGAAACAGTCTTAGAGAGAGGAAGTGATCTGTTCATAGTCTTTTCCAAATCAAATGCCATCTTCACTAGTGAAGTGTCCTACCACATCTCCATGGTACTAGAACATCCTCACTGATTTGCTAAATGAAGAAGTTCCAGGAGAACTCCCCCCCCCCCCCCGAAAAAAAGCACTGCCAGGGAATCTGAGTCACCCTGTCACAGAAAAACAAGCAGCAAAAACCCAAAACCCTTTTTCTTGGTTTCCACTCTGTTTTCCCACTGTGGGGGAGGGGTGGCATTTGAAATCAACAGACCTCCAGCTCCCCAGGAGGGTTCCCTCCCCCTACTAGTATGAATCAGCATCAGTCCCTGGTCCAGGATCCTGCAAGGCTCTGATAAGAGCCATGTAAAGACCTCCCGGGCTTTACTAGTTTAGGAGAGGAGCTTTATTCCCTCTGCAGCCTTGTGGGGTACCCCATTCTCCCTGGAACCTGGTGTACCTCACCTGTTTCCATTATTCTCCCCTACTGTCTTTCATCTGGGGTTTCTCCCCTCAAAAATATTTTACTGTTGTTGGGAGTCCCATGTTTCCTTGTAGAGTAGACCTTAGGTATTCCAAATTTTCTATGTCAAGTCTAGAACAATTATGCCTCCTTAATGACTCACAAGGTTATTATTAGGAAGGCATATTGTCATCCTCAAAATTCTATAGAAATGTGAGTTTTTATTACCACATTGATGACATACATCTAAAAATTGTTGGTTTCTGTGCATTTGAGCATTTTCAGTTGTATTGTAGCTTAACATTGAGGTTCACTTTAGTTGACATATTGTGATGATCTTCTTTGTAAGAAATAACAATTTCTCACATTTACGAAACACTTTGAGTTTTACGAGACATTTTCTGTATGTAACTTCCCATCATTTCTGTCTTGTAAGAATAGGTGGATTCTTGGCCACTTATTTCTTCTGGCATGGGTGGGGAGAAGATGGACCAAACTCAGAGGGTATGTTATACTCATAACTAAATTATTAGGTAGGCAGCACAAATATTATTTCATAGATGAGAGATTGAGACTTAGAGAGGCAAAGCCATTTGCTAATATTCATAAAATAAATCTTAGATTTGTTTGTTGTTCAGTTGTTTCAGTTGTGTCTAACTCACTATGACCCCATTTGGGATTTTCTTGATACAGACACTGCAGTGGTTTGTCATTTGCTTCTCCAGTTCATTTTACAGATGAGGAATCTGAGGCAAAATAGGATTAGGTGACTTGCCCAAGGTCACCCAAGCTAGTAGTGCCTGAGGCTCATTTGAACTCAGGACTTCCTGACTCCATGCTCAGCTCTCTATCTAATGCTCTAACTTCCCTCCCCTAATAAGTATCAGAAGCAGGATTCAAACCTGAGTCTTCTGACATTGTCTTGATTCTAGGTCTTGGGATCTTTTCCCTTTACCAATGTGCCTCTCTTGCTCTTTTAGTGTCTCTTTATCTATCAGTAACCATCCAACTATAGTTAATCAAGGAGATGCTATTATTATCCTTTATTCCCCTTCTTCAGCTGACATACCTAAATAAGACTTTTGCTCTCTATGGTTCCTCTTTTGAGATCATGGCTCTTACTAGTTTTGCCAATTTAATGAGATACCATGCCTTTAAATTTTAGAGGGGAAAACTTCCCACACCCTAGTGAATGCTGTGAGCCTGAGACAAAAGAGGGAGGCTACAGTGCAAGAGGAGTTCAGAATGTACTATACAAGAGCCGTTGTCCACCCAGATGGTCTGTTCTGACGCAGTATAACTATTCTTTGTAAATCTGCACAGGGCTTCTGAGCCAATGGAGTAGGGCTGTGGATGGGCACACTGCATAGAGTTGAGATGAATTTCATCTTTTATTTTCCTTTGGCAGCTGTGTTTTATTTATGGCTTGCAAAGTGAAGGCATAGGCTTCTACCTCCAGAATATGCCAGAAGAAGAGAAAGTGATTGTGATGCATTTGTCCAGCCTGAATAATCAGCACTGTGATGTCAGTCAGAGTGGTCTCTTAATTAGAGTGCTTCTGTGTATCATGGTCTTCATATCATCTCTACTTCCGCATTTCTTTTTTTTCTTTTTTTTTTAACACAGAGCACTGCACATTTCAGTAATGGAATGGATTACATCAGATGCCTTCTTGTTGCCAATCTCACTGCTAAAATTTATTGCAATCAAAAATGTGGCTCAGAGGGCTGACAAGTATTTGCACAGTTTATCTTGGAGGGAAAATAGTGCAAAATCAAGAATGGTTTCTGAATAATTGCTGCTGTTGCTTTTCAGCTGAGAAAGGAGTGATATCTTCTCCTTCCTTTGCAACTATCCATAGCTTTCAATATAGTGCTTAACTCACAGCAAATATTTCAATACATGTTGTTATTTCCCTTACTAGAAAACTGGCTAGGTCTATATAGCACAATATAAGGTGGAAGTCTGAGAAAATATTTTAATAATCCAGGATAGAAGCCAAACTCTAAGTATGTGTTTGTGTCTATACTTCTTGTGTGTTTGTATCTTTTTATTGTGTATGTGTGTGTGTGTCCATGTTTGTTGTGTAGCTATATATGATTGGGGTTGGGGGATATGTGTATAAAATGTCTCAGACATTTGCATTCCTTGATCTTGGTCAAGACTAGAAAAAAACATTTCTGAAGGACTTGGAGGAAAAGTTATTCTTGTGGAATTTCCAATCTGGCTAGAAAACAGGAAGCCCCAGGAATCTAAAAGAAAACCTGTTCTTAGCCAAATTTCCAGTTCATTTTTCCAGAAGTCCAGATAAGTATTAGTACATGTCAATTAAACATCAGAGTTTTAATTCAACAGTCAATTTCTTTCCATTCACTTCACCAGTCATATCATAAATGGGAGCCATGGGTCTATAGGCAGATACAGATAAGTAGGATATGACCTCTACTCTTAACAAGGAACTTCAAACTTATTGGTTTAAAGTGAAAAAGCTTAAGAATTAAAACATTTCTCTGGTTTTACTAATTGCTACCCTGATCCTGAGAATTGACATTATTTATACTGAGAAGCCTAATATTAACATTTACCTTTCAGATTTTATGGTGTTTATCCTGATGATTCAAATATGGAAAAGAAACAGGCTTTTGCAGATAACTTTCTACAGCATAGATCTTCTCAGTGACATATTGACTTAGAGGTGTAGAAAATATAAAAATTTGTTCTGCTTATGATTAATTGATTAAAAAAACACATTGGACTTGTAAGAATAAAAAGTTGTCTCAAAGTTACTCTTTCAACAAGATGTTTTTTTTGCATATATTATGATTAGGAGAGAACCTAATAGATGAAAACATCAAAAGCTTCTTTCAATGCTAGCCTGAGTATTGAGATCAAACAAAGTATATACTCGTCAAGAGCACTCACCTGTGTTATAAAGGACATCTGTTCAAAGTCCAAAAAGAAGACCAATTCCTCATAGTGGGTCAGGACCTTTAGATTCTTGAGTTTATAGATAACATTGTATTGCATGCATTAAGTCCCCCCCCCACACACACACACCAATGTTGCAATATTTGCTTGATGAAATTCATGGTTACTCAAAAATCTTCAATTTTGTTATGCACACAGGAAAAAAAGTGTAAGAAGAATGCATATTGGCTAGATTATTAATTGCATTTGTATCCAGAATTAAATAGGAGGAGGAGAAAGGACTGGATAACAATTGAGAAAATGGGCAGCAAAGTCAATGATCCTAAACTGTTATCTGACACAAAAGTTTATCCTTTTAACACCACATCATTCATTTACAGAGCGACAGCATGATGTAGAAGATGAAGTGCTAGCCTCTGGACAATCTGAGTTTAAGACCTGTCTTTAATGCATAATGGCTATATGAATCCAGGCAACTCAGTTGCCCTTCATGCCTCCCAAATTCTCTCAGATTATAAATTGCAGAAGAGTTGCCAGTCTACTTTGGCAGAGATAGTTGACTCACTTGGAGCAAGCTCTCTCCACTAATTAAATCATAGGCCTAGAGAAAAAAGAAAAAAATTCTTCCAAAAATGATGTCTGACTTCAAATAATAGGACATCACTATCCCAGAAGAAACTTACTATTCTTAGAAGAATGAAAATTGCCATAGATCTAAAGAGTAATAGGTCCATGATACTCTAGGGGAAAATTGATTGTTGTATCTTGCCAACAGTGTCCCCCCATTTATATGATATTTATGATGCACCCAGACACTGTACAACTGTTATTTTCTTTGATTCCTCACAACAAACCTGGGGATTCAGTAATATTGTTCCCACTTTGCAGATAAGGAAACTGAGGCAAACAGAGTGACCTACCTGGGGTCACACAGCTAAGCATGCATCTGAAGTCACATTTGAACTCGTCTTTCTGGCTCCAGACCCAGCACTCTATCCACTGTTTCACCTAGCTTTCCAGGATGAAGGACATGTGTGACTGAAGAAAAAGTGGGTGAATTATTTACCAAAAGCAAGGGCTTCAAATGGGTAACTTGGACACTGAAACCTCAAAGGAGTCTGAGGGAGGTTTAGGTTCCAGAGGGGGACAGATTTGACTTTCTAGAGAACCTTACTTTGTGGCCAAAGGATGTTTCATCACTGCTCTTATTAAGATGTTAAACCAGGACAGGTATAGATTGAATCTACATTTTGTGTCATCTTAGCCTTCACAGATT
The DNA here is from genome assembly GCF_037893015.1 of Macrotis lagotis. Classification (NCBI taxonomy): domain Eukaryota; kingdom Metazoa; phylum Chordata; class Mammalia; order Peramelemorphia; family Peramelidae; genus Macrotis; species Macrotis lagotis. The sequence continues at coordinate 370,202,758 of NC_133658.1, forward strand.
ATTTGCCTAAACTTACTCACAAGACAAGTCTGTGTTATGGTGGGTTTGCAGGGCAGCTAGAAGGTTTCCTATCTTCTCTCCAAAATAGCTTTCTAATCTATCAACTGCTGCCTAAAATTCCAGTGAGGCCTTCATTTCTTTAGATTATGGCATCCTCTGTCATTTAAAATAAAGATAGTGTTGGGGAGGTATTAAACCCTTCAGAGTATTGGGTGACTAAGACTCATATATCTTTTTAGTCCATAGAGTGACTTTGATAAAGAGGAGGAGGAGGAGGAGGAAGAGGAGGAGGGACTGGGTGATTGCTTAGGGTTGAGGAGCAATGTTACTTGTGTGTTTGATCAGCAGAGAACCACAAGAATGAGAACCCCCAAAATAAATATCACTTTATTTAAATTTTCCCTAAGCCTGCCCTAGATATATATATGTATATATGTATACACACACACACACACACACACACACACACACATATATATATATATATATACATTCATTCATGCAGATAATACATGCTTTTTTCCCCCAGCAATTTCCAAAGCTTGCTGCAGGCTTAGCGAGATAAATGATTTAATAACCAATAGAATATGGAATGGATCCTTCCCCTGGCCCATCTTCCACTTCCCTCCATGACACTGGACAGTCTCGTATTCATACTAATCACTCTCATCTAACTTCATGCCATGTAAAAAGCCTCTATTGCTGGGATGATGCTTATTCTTGCTGCCAAAACCTTTTAGAGTCTAATCTGATACACCTACTTTTTAACCTTATGTTCCAGCTTCTATTTCCTTTCTTGTCTGACTTTCCTGCACCTTGATGTCTTTAGGGTCAGATATTGACTTCTCATTCAAAACTGAAAAGGATACTTCCTCTTGTAATTTCTTTTAGCATTTGTCTGGTAGATCTTCCTTTTGTACTTTTCACAGTTTTCCTTTTATTATATTTTTTGTATACTATTTTATTTTTTCTTTTCCATAGACAATAACTTTCTTTAGAACAGGGACTGTGTTTTCTTAGCATTTAGCACATTCCATTGTTGAATGGAATAAAATTTCTTGAAATGACATATTATTGTTCCCCAGAGGTTCCCCATTCCAAGTTCCTCTTAAAAATTCACCTCTCTAACTATCATCTAACAGAATTCCAAATATTTCATTTGGATCTTGATGCTATTGAGTGTTAGATGACATCCTGTTCAAGGTTCTTCTGTTTCTAAAATGATGGACACATTCATAAAGCTCAGTAAATACAATTATATTGTGGAACATTCATGCCATACATAGTCTTTCACTTCATGGTTGGGATGGCTGTTTAAAACAAAAAAGTCCCAAATTCCATTCTCTATAAAAGAGTTTACTTTAGAAATACACTATAAAATGTGAGTCCATAATAACAGAGTTGTACTATAAGAATTTCCTGTACCCTGTTCTGAATTGAAAAGAGAGGTATCTAATTCCTTTATATTTATTGTAAGAGTTGTTTTTCAATCATGCCCACCTGTTTTTGACCCCATTTTGGGTTTTCTTGGCAATGATACTGGAGTGGTTTGCCATTTACTTCTTCAGATCATTTTACAGATGGAGAAACTGAATCAAACAGAATTAAGTGACTTGTCCAGGATCATGTAGTTAGTAAGTGTCTGAGGCCAGATTTGAACTTAGGAAGATGAGTCTTCCTGACTTCAAATCCTGCACTCTATCCATTGAGTCACTCAATTACCTAGAATCTTAGATCAAGAACTAGAATGATCAAGAGGTTCTTTAGCAAACTTTCTCATTTTAAAGTTGAAGAAATTGAGAACAGACCAGGGAGATGAAGTGATTTATCCAAGATCCTACAAAAAGAAGATAAAAAGCAGAACAAGGATTTAAATCCAGATCCTGTTACTATAAATCCCATACTTTCTCTTTCTGTGCTAGCTATATTACCTAGCTTGAGTCTTTTAAGACTATAATTCTCTCAGATATTTCCTTGATGCAGTTTCCTCAGTTAGATAGTAAAATAGAAAATAATAACAATCTCTACATTATTTACAAGTAATTTTTGTAAAAAAAAAATTAAGCCTGAAAAATGTTTTTAGTTAGTTTGAAAAATGTGCATGTCTTTCTCCCACCTGCCACAAGAGCCACACAGACCCAGCCCCCTATCTACCCACTCAAGAACAACATATTCACACATCCCACTCTCATGTACAGCTTCTAAACTTACTATAACCAAACATTACTTCATGTGTTTTTAATGACTATTTTTCATCTTCAATTCTATTTTATTTAGAATCCAAGGGAATGCTAATTTGACTAAAAAACATTCTTTTTGACTCTATAAAACTAGCCAAATATTTCATTTCTGTGAATATTCCAGGGAATCCTGGATTACCCTAATTTTTCCTATATATTTACATGTTATTTGCATGTTGTCTCTCCCATTAGAATGTGAACTTCTTGAAGACAGAGGTTATTTTTGCCTTCTTTGTGCTTTGAAGAATCACATGCTAAATAAATTCTGATTGATTAATCAAACTTTATTGATAAATATTGTATAATTGTTCTTATTCCATAGGATGGGAAGTAAGGAGAAGCATTACAGTCCTGCAGGAAAGCAAATCAGTGAAAGAACTGAGAAATAGGATAGGATCCCCAGGTTCAAAATAGATTTGACACTTTATAGATCTTCCTAACCTCTAGAATCTTCTCTTTCAAGGTTATCTTCCCCCTCCTATGCATGTCTTGTATGCATTTGTTAATTTACATGTTCTCTCCTTCATTCAACTGTAAGTCTCTTGAGAACAGTGACAGTTTTTGCTTTTCTTTATATCCTTAGAATGATGTCTGGCACAAGCAAAATGCTTGTTGACTGACCTGTGGTCTGAGAAACTGGTTTTGTGCAAGCCCTGGCCCTACCACTCATCAGACATATGCTCTTGAACAAGATTCTGCACCATGCTGAGCCTTGATTTATACATCTCTAAAATAAGGGTCACAATGTTTGTCCAGTTTACTTCAAGAGGTTGTCAAAAGGAAGAACTAATATTACATATTTAAAAGAACTTATAAACTATGAATAATACCCCAAGAATTCGTAACTTCACTGTTGATACTTCCTTCACCTGAGATGTAATTTCATCAAATACATGAAGTGCAAGACACTGGAGTTAGATACTTGGGATTCAAAGATTACAAAATAACACACTACCTTCAAATAGGCTGTTCTTTCTTGTAGGGGATGAGATAGAAATAATTTGATGCAGATAGCCAAGGAAAATTAAAGGGCTTGATGGTACAAAGGGGAAATTAGCAAAATTTGTGTAAGATGAGAGCACTTTCAGATTGAGAGAATTAAGGAACATTTCATAGGGCAGATAGAGCTCTATCTGGATGTGAAAGCTTGGAATGTGGATGGATTATATTCCAAGCATGGAGGACTACCTATGAAAATCCTTAGAGGCAAAACATGCCATTTTGACATGTGACATAAGAAGTATGACATAATTCAGTGTGACCCATTGAAGAATACATGAAGAGAAGTCATGTGAAATAAGACTAGAGAGGGAAATTAGAATGAATTTGTGAAGTATCTTAAATTTTAACAGTAATTTATATTTCATTCTATAGTCAACAGGGGAATACCCATTATATACAGAAAAGAACCAGTCAGTCATATATTAGGAAGACTATTTTGGCACCTGTGAGAAGGATGTATGGGCAAGGAGAGGGACAGAGGCAGAGGGAGACCAGTTAAAACATTATTTCAGTAGTTCAGGATTGAGACAGTGAATGTGTGAGAGAAGATAAGGGGACTAAATTAGCACAAGAGATGGTTTAGAGTAAGTAGATGGTTTAAGGTTAAGGGGACTAAATTAGTACAAGAGATGGTTTAGAGGTAGAATAGTAGGACTTGGCAACCTCTCTTCCATTTAATAAACAGACCTTAAGAATTTCTGTGGTCAAAATATTTATCAATCTGCACCCAACAAGGTAATGAAACTCTTGGAAGTCAGAAAGATCAACTTTTGAATGAAAGAAGCCCAGTCCAGCCTGTCACTATGTCTATACTTCAAAACTTTCTAACTGGGCAGACCTGCCAAAGCTTGGTTCCATTGTTACAAACTTTTGAGAACTCAAGGTTATCATGATGGGACATCAGTGGAGAAACTTTTACAGAAGATTATCATTAGAGGAAATAATTATAGCAACTAATATTTCTGAAGGGTCTAAAGATTTATAAAGTGATTAGACTGATTTGTCTAATTTTCCCTTGAATACTCTATGTGCTAGCTAAACTGTCCTGCTTCCTTCCCCTTTCTCTAAGTTTTTGTCTGGGCTATCTTCTTCCTCCTCACCTCCACCTTTTGAAATCCCTAGGTGGAATCCCCCACCTCCTGTAGGAGACCCTTTCAGATCCCTCTCAGTTGTTGGTGCCTTACCCATAAAATATAACTTTATATAAATGTATGAATATGTACACATATGTGTCATTATATAAGCCTATATATAAGATTATTTATATCTACTTATATTTGTGTTCATGCACATAGTAAGTGATCAGCAAATGCTGGGTGAATTATCTAGAAGTGCTTTTCTCATGATAGTCACATGAAGTAGGTTGTGCAAGTGTTATTAAACTCATCTGAAAGGCTTTTTTTTTTTAAAAAGTGAGCTTAAAGAACTTATAAATAATGATATGAAATGTGATTTTGAAATAAATTAGCCTTTTCTTTTTTTCATGATTTCTCCCAGATGCTTCTTGGTAAAATAAAGAAATTCTCCCCCCCTCCTCTTAAGCCCTCCTGGGTGAAGATGAAGCTGCATTTCTCCCCTGATTATAAACTGAGATCTGCTTAGCAAGGCATTACTTTAAGTGAGGAAAGAACCTCCTTGTCTTTCAGTGATGTCAGTGGGCCCCTTATCAATAATTGAACAGTTTTTCCAGGAACACAATCTAGAGAGACCAGAGTCCCGGCTGCAGCATGGCCCTGTCAGGCTCAGGTTCCAGGAAGGGCTCCCCACCAAAGGAGTATTATTATCTCAGGGCCACTCCTCGCTTCTGTGGGCTGCTCAGGCTGAAGGCTGGGTGCTGGGCTGGTACTGTGGGAAATGAAAGCCGGCAGAGCTGTCCACCCACATGCTGTCACGCTTCAAAGCAGCACAGATGCTCCAGGGAAACTCTGGGGAGGAATTGGTCTGAACACATGAGCAGAGCCATCCCTAGGGGCTTTTGCGCCCTGGAGAAAATCATGCTATGTGGGCCTCTCAGTCTCCCTCCAAATGCCTCTCTTATCTCTGCCTATCCTCCTTCCCCTCCCCCTTTGTTCCCATGTCATTCAGACTGGGTCCTTTGGATCACGGCAGGGTTGAAACATTTCCTTTATCTGTTTTAATCCAAGTTAATTTTTTAAAAAAATATTCAATCCAAATTAATGCAAATCAACAAATATTTAATCACTTGACCTGAATTCAAATGCCTGGTTTGTACTTAATAGTTATAGAGCTGTGTCAACCTCTCTGAGCCTTATTTTTCCTCATTTGTAAAAGAGATAGCAAAACTTGTATTGCCTACCTTGACCCATACTAAAAAGAAGAGTATATATAGATCAAAGTATTAAGTAATGTGTTATTATTATTACTATGTGAAATCCCTAAATTAGATATACAAAATGTTAAAAACATACTCTGCCCTCAAGGACTTAAAAGTCTAATAAGGGGATGTGTATTGGGACAGGAACTTGTAATTCCATTGATATAAGGAACTTCAAAATAAGGAAACTCCCTCTACCAATACAGGGTTGCTCCTTCTATATAGTTTGAGAAAGGTTGTAAGGTACCTAGACCCTCACAGACAGTGTATAGCAAAGGTAAGACTTGAAACCAGTCCTTACCTGACTTGGAAACCTTCTCTCTGTTATGCCAGGCTACCTCTCAAGAGGGATATAATATGTACATAAATATGATTCAAGTTATATATACCCCTAACTGCAAAGAAGTAATCCAGACAAAGTACTCAAAGAAAATTTGAGAAGAGATCATTTTCAGCTAGGAGATTGGACAAGACGTCATAGAAGAGGTGGCAGTGGAATCCCAAGATTTCTTTAGCTTAAAAAAAGGTTTCATTTGATTTTATTTCCCTTCAAGCTATCTTTCTGTATCTTTTCTATCTTTCTTGGACAAGCTCTTAGAAAAGTCTTCATTCCTTGTCTCCTCCTTTGCCTGCTTTTCATTCTTTGATTTGTCAATGTCTGACTTCAGTCCCGCCACTGCCCTGAAACTGTTCACTTCCAAAAGTCTTATAATTAACTGTGAAATCACAGAATCTCAAGATTGGAAGGGTCTCAGATAAGTCATCTGGTCCAACCCAGAAGTGAATGAGATGCATTTGTTTAGTAGTCATCTGGCTTCCTTTTGAAGACTTAACAGTCTACAGAGACCCAGGTCCTCCCAAGAAAGCTAATTTCACTTTTGAATGACTGATTGTAAGATTTGTTCTCCTGTCTTCCCTTTGGCTGAGTTGTACCAAAATTCCTCTTTCAAAGAACAGCTTTCAAATTCTTGAAACCAGCTATCATGTCTCCATGTTTCACTGATCTTCATATGACTTGATTTTCAAACTCTTCACTGTCCTGATTGCCCTTCTCAGTATACTATCCAACTTATTAATACTCTTCCTAAAATGTGGTACCCAGTCAACAAGGTAGCACAGTGTTTAGAGCACTGGACTTGCAGTAGGAAGCCCTGTGTTCAAATCTGACCTCAAATGCCCATTAGCTGTGTGACCTTTGAAAAGTCATGTAACCTCTGTCTGCCTCAGTTTCCTCCTCAGTAAAAGTGTGCCTTCCTATCAGGATTGTGGTGAGGATAAAATAAGATAATATTTGTGAAGTGCTTTGCAGGTAGATGGTGCAGCAGATAGAGTTCAGGCTTAGAGTCAAGAAGACTCATTTCATGAGTTCAAATCTGATCTCAGACACTAGCTGTGTGACCCTGGGCAAGCTACTTAACCCTATTTGCCTCAATTTCCATATTTGTAAAATAAATTAGAAAAGGAAATTGCAAACTTCTTCAGTATCTTTGCCAAGAAAACTCCAAGTGGGGTCATGAAAAGTTGGGTACAATTAAAAAATGACTTAACACCCAATATATAAGCATTAGTCATATAAAGCATTATATTTTACTCCAAACTAGATACAGTATTCCAAGTATGGTCTGACCAGGGCAAAGTACAGTAGGACTATTACCTCCAAAGGGTTGAAAGACACAACTTCTAAGTCTTTTTCAGCTCTAACAAATGCTAATGTTCTATTGTCCTGACCCTGCTTACCCTAGCCTTCTGGCTTCCCTGTCTTCCTTCAAGATTCAGTTCAAATCTTCCCTTTTGCAGAAGGCCTTTGCCTGCTCCTCTACCTCTCAGTATTTTCAGCCTTCTTCCACTTCTACTGTATACTCATGTGGACATGGCAATTTGTATGTTATATAAAACATATATGGTTGTATGAACTTGAAACCCTGGGATACTGTATCCTTTTGTATTTTTAGTGTTTGGCAAATAGTAAATGCATTTTGACTCCCTGACTTTTCAGTTCAGTTCAATTTAAAATAAACATTTGCTAAGTATCTACTATACATAAGGTACCTTGTTAGATGTTGGAGATAGAAAGACAACAAAGAAATAGTTTCTTCCCTAAAGGTGCTAACATTTCACTGGAGAATATAGCATGTACCTTAAATAATCATGTTGGGCTGAACTCTAACAAGTCATTTTATTTACAATGATGATAATTCTATATTTCTATAATACTTAAAGGCAAAAATATATGAGGCATTTTTCCTTGAGGTAGACAGTACAAATGTTATAATCCCATCTGAGAAAACTGGGACCAAGGTCTTTGAGTAACTTGCTCCGAGTTGTAGAACTTCTAAACAGAGGTTCAGATTAAGATATTCTGACTCCAACTTCAGTGCCCTTACTGTCATAGCAGGAATTTGGCTGTGATAAGAATGAGGTATAGGATAGTCTGAAGAGATTAGGGTCTAGAGTGTATCTTCTAAGAATGGTGGTGGGGGAGCATCTGTATTTTTTTTAGGCAGTAGGGAAAGAGCCAATAGATAGGAAAGATTTAAGATTAGAGAAAGAGGGGAGATGACTGTGGGGATAATCTGCTGAAAGAGTTAGGGATGGGATAAAATGGGATCAAGGATATGTGTAGAGTGTATGGTTTTAGCAAAACATTGGACAACTTTATCAGAGATTAGAGCAAAAGAGAATATAACGAGTGATGTGGAAGGGGAAAGGAGAAAGCTCAAGGCAATTGGAGTTTATTTATTTGGTAAAGTACAAGGTAATAACTTCTGCCAAGGGGAGATGAGGTGGTTTAGAACAACTTGGAGGGAGTGTGATATTCACTTAAGATTGCCTAGCTACAGAGAGGGTCCTGTGGAGATAAGATAGTTTAATTCAGTAAGGGATTTTATATGAATTTATTCAGTACTGTTTGGCAGCACATGAGTAAGAATGAAGAAGATGGAAAAAGCCTGAAATTTGAGTATGTATTAGCAATAATTACAGTCAAAAAGCAGGAGGATTCAAAAGTAGAAGAGAGTATAATGTTAAATCAAATAATGAGAGAGTTAAGATTGGGAAGTGAACCCAGAGAAGGTATTATGACTAGGAGAGTATTAACAGGGAGAAAGAATGGAAGTCATGATAAGGATGAAGAACAGATTTCAGAGGAATAAGGTATGGGGGGGTGGGGTATTTGAAATCATAGGAGATTATGTTTAAATAAAAAAATTGAGGGGGGCAGCTAGGTGGTGCAGTGGATAGAGCACCCGCCCTGGAGTCAGGAGGACCTGGATTCAAATCTAGCCTCAGACACTTAATAATTACTGAACTGTGTGACCTTGGGCAAGTCACTTAACTCTACTGCCTTGTAAAAGAAAACCCCAAACCAAAAAAAATCCCCAAACAAATAAAAGTATATATTTTTCAAAATATCTGAAACTGAAAGTGGAAGATTTGAGTCATGACAAGATCAAAGAAAGATCTGACTTTCCTTATGTGTGGCTGTGGTGCAGTTAAGAAAGTAGATCTTGGGAGTTAGGGAGGAAGAGGAACTAAAAAGCTAGGATATTTGAGGAAATATTCACATGTATGTTGAAATACTCTAGAAGACCATAAATCAGATATTAAAGTCCTTGAGAAAGGAGAAAGATTGAGTAAGGTAAAATTAAAAAAAAAATACTAGAAGGAGTTAGACTGGTGATGATGAGAAGATGAAACTAAAATGAGAAACTGAGTGATTGGGATAGAAGTGGAATCTAGACCTATTAATAGAAAACAAGGAGTACTCCAGTTTTCTCTTCAAGTTTCAAGGAGTCCTGACATGAGAGAAGGTACAACAAGTACTAGAAAAAATCACTGGGGATGCAGTGCCAAAAGAGAGAAGAAACATAAGAAGAGCAGAGACCCCTAAGGGCAGAGACCATGATATATTCTTCTTTATAGCTCTTAGAGGACTTTGCATGTAACAGGTGCATAATATATAATTTTCTGGACTATCTCTTTTGTTGACCAACACTTGGTTTGACTTAGCAAAAGTGAAATTTGAAAAGGGGGAGGAGAAGTCTTGGCTAGATTTGGTAGTATAAATTACAAATTGGGTTTATTGACCTCCATTATCTTTCAGGTTGCAACATAATACAATATCCAAGCAGGATGCAGTTCACCTAAGTTATCTACTGTCAGTAGTGCTTAAATATTTCATAGTAGTCTGTACCAATGCAAAGGAAAGATCAGACTTTGCTTTGGGTTAGGAAAATGAGTCTATTGATGACTCCAGATATTCTCTTGTGAGGAATATGTTCATTGCTTTCAGAGTAGGCATAGTTAACATTCTTAAGAAGGACCAGTATAAATGAAAGTCTCAGGCCAAAAGTTTTTTAGGCAGAAATAATACACTTATCATAAGGCAACTGGGAAGTAGGAGAGAGACTTAGGATCATGATATTTAGAGATGAAAGGAGTTTTTGAGATGATCTAGTCTGAAAATTCTTAACCTTTTGTGTGTTATAGACCCCTCTGGAATGCTGATAAAAATCCATGGATCCCCTCTCAGAATATTTTAAATAATTGAAAGATATAATAAATTTCAGTTACAGGTTAGTGAAAAATAAGACGTATCTTTTCCAGTGAAAGTTCTTGTCCTGAAATCTGTCTGTAGAGATTAGACACCAACTCCTGATCTTGTCCAACTCTTTCCCTATTCTCTTCTATTTTATTTTATTGACAAGGAAACTGAGGTCTAAAAAGAGAAGTTACTTGCTTAAGTGCTCACAGCAAATGAGTTAGAGGCAGGAATGATTCAGGTTGAAATTAAGGCACTTATCACATTAAAATACTTTCTAGCAAAATATGAAAAATTAATATTCCCTCTTCATTTACCAGTCAAATTTGAAGTTAGAACTGGTGTGGGATGAAGATTTAAGCCCAAATCTCTTGACCCAAGTCCTGAGTTCTTTTCATTTCCACATGCTGCTTCTCAAAGAAAGGCAGATTTTAAAACAGATACACACTAATAGGATATGCAGTTTAAGAACCACTGATCTGGCCCAATTCTGTACTTTTTGCTCTTCTATTTTATTGGCAAGGAAACTGAGGTCCAGAAGGAGGAGTGCGGAGGGTGTTTTCAAATACTATACAACACCAACAATATATTTCCTTGCACTTGCTGCTGTGTCACCTTACTCTTTCCCAAATTATTGCTACAATAGCAATGTGAAATGGTAAGGAAAAAATAAACAAAAAACCCCTTCTATTTGGAATCAGAAGACTATGGTTTAAGTCCCACTTTGACTATTAGTCTTGTAACCTATTTCCAATCATTTAACCTCTCCGAGTCTCTTTTCCCTTATCTATAAAACTGGAATAATGCCATTACACTAATTCACAGAATGGAATGGTTCTGAAGAAAATGTTTTGTAAACTCTTCCTATTTTAGTATTTTAAGGATATGAGATTTCTTTGATGTGGATACACCTTCTCCCAGCAGAGAACTCAACACATTTAGATTTTAAAACACTACCATTATGAGTTTATGTGGCTAAAAAACTCATCAACAATAACTAAAGGTTAGTATTGTAAATATGGAAATATGGCAATGTTCTGATTATGAAAATATCATGTGTGCAATTTGTCTAAATGGAATAACAGGAAATCCAATTTCTAGTTCTGTTTCTGAATTCTCTTGGCTATGTCATACCTCCTTCTCTTGGACATAGTTTTTCAAATTTTTAAAAGACAGCGTTAGACTAAATGATTTCTAAGGTCCCTTCTAAGTCTAATATTCTTTGATTCAATAGCAAAACATCATTATATTGTGTGGGGACAGTGTAATGTCTGGCATGACACACTTAGACTACCTGAAACCATAAATCAAATTCACAAATTGAGAAAGTTATCTGTCTAGACATTAAACAAATATAAATGGACAATTGTGCTTTTTCTGATGTAGATTTATTCTATATATGATATATCCAATCCAACTGTTTTTCCTGTCTTTTAGGATCATTTTTAATCAGGAGCTGTGATTTAGAGACCAACTATGATAATCATTCCTTTCAGTGGTAAAAATAGTTTGTATAGTCTCATAACCATTATAACTATTTAGGAAAAAATGTTGTTCCTCCTTCTATATTTTTTCTTAAATATTCTTAGGATGACTTTAGTTGAATCTCTTGCCACTATGCCAATATTTCTTTCTCTACTGTTTATCTCTGCTTTATGAAATAATACTCCTCAAAATATCTTTCATAAGATTTCACAAATTTTTGTGACTTTAGGCAATAGAACAGGTGGTGCTTTTGGTTGCCATTTTTCCCCACTTGGAAAGTAAGACATTCTTGTTAATTGAGGCATTTTATGAGTGCATTTGGACCTCTTATTGAAGCAATAGATTTGTACCAGTTTAACTTTTGTATAAATTATTGTAAGTGGATGAAGTATGTCTGTTGCTCAAATTCAAATCTCTGTCTGTCTGTATGTCTGTCTATCTATCTCTCATCTGAACAACTTATAGAACTTGTTCATCAGTATGTATACCTGGGATAGACAAATGGATAAGTTGGGTTCAAAATTGAATAGGAGAAGAATAGATTAGATTAATTTCCTAAAATTGCAATAACTCTTAGTTTTTACATATCCTTACCTTTGGGGGCGACTAGGTGGTGCAGTGGATAGAGCACTGGCCCTGGAGTCAGGAGCACCTGAGTTCAAATCTGGCCTCAGACACTTAATAATTACCTAGCTGTGTGGCCTTGGGCAAACCACTTGACCCTATTTGCCTTGCAAAAAAAAAAAACAACCAAAAAAACTAACTAACTAAATAAATATCCCTGTCTTTGTAATACTAACATACTGGTATATGACAGCAACATATGAAATACAAGATTTGTTGATGAATTAAAAATACATACTCTACAGAAGGCAATAGAGATGTGCATGGTAAATCTAAACAGGCCATAACATTTAAGCAATGAGTAATTTTATTTATTTTTTTGTAACAAACTTATTTATCTAGATACTTGGATAATCCCAGACTCAGAGATCAACAAGGACCCCATTTTGCAGACAGTATAACTGAAACTACAAGTTCAGCTTCCCCTTCCACTAAAATCAACTTTTTAGCATTGACTTCTTCCCTTGCCTCTTACATCAAGTTGCTTATTCTTTTCTCATACTTTATTTCCTTGGTTTTCATTCCTTTTACTTATTTTTTCTCCACTGCTCTTAATAGATTTTTTTAAAACAATACTTTTTTCTTAAAAAAAAATCACTTTCTTTAGTTCTTGAACTTCTTTTTGGACTTGTATTCAGCCTACATTTCCCTTAGATGTTTGCTTACAGGTATTTTCAAGTAATTATCTTCTTTTGAATTTGTGTCTTAAACTTCTTTGTCACAATAGAGATTTTTATGATAAGCTTCTTTTTTGTTGCTGCTGCTACTCATTTTTCCAGTCTATTTCTTCATTTTATATTTTTATATATTACATATTAGAGTTTATATATTAGAGACAGGCTCTATTAGCATCTAGAGATGGGAGGATGTTTGACTTGAAGTTCAGTCTTTTATTAAAGTCCTTCTTCTGCTTTCACAGCTCTTTGGGAGTCTGTGAGTTTTTGATATTTCTAAACGAATGTGATCCAGGGAGAGGGGGTCTGTTCAATGCCCTCTGTTCTGCACTCTGGTCCTTACCCAGGAGGGGCTACTGTATCCTTATAACCAGGATCATTCCTCTTTTACCCTGGAAACTTTAATCTGGAACCGGGCAAAGTACAACAGATGACACCTGTTCTCACTCCTGGCACTAGTAAAAGGGTTCCCCAGATCTTTTTCTGTCCAGATATTCATTCTTCTTACCATCTCTAGGCTTTAAGTCACTTCCTGCTCCTGCCACCACTGCTACAGTTTGATGTTTCCTCCACCATTGATGCTGCTTACAAATGCAATGCACTCCTGGCTAGCCCCCAGTGTTTGTAGGCTTCTCTTTCTGTCTCTGTAAGCTGACCCAATATGACTTTTAATTGGGTTTCCAGCCAAAAATTTAGTTTGATGTGTTTTTTAGATTGTTTTAGAGGTGGAAGGGGAGGGTGTTGGAAGAGGTTGAAAAAATGTTGGTTTCACTCTGTCATCTTGACTCTTCCTCCAATGACCCCTTTCCCCAAAAATGCCATCTATGAAATTTATGATAGGAAAAGAGAATGAGCTGGTCACTTTTTTTTTGGTTTTTGCAAGGCAATGAGTGGAGTCAAGTGACTTGCCCAAGGTCACACAGCTAAGTAATTATTAAGTGTTTGAGCTCAAATTTTTAACTCAAGTCCTCCTAACTCTAGGGCTGGTGCTCTATTCACTGTGTCACCTAGCCCTCTTGTCACTTCTGAAGAATAGGGATAGTAGGTAGATTGCCAAAGTGTTACGTTGATATTTTTGTAATTCTAGGAGAAAGCAAAAAAGGCCTCTGGAATGCTGGGTAGATGTCCTATGGTAAACCTAAAGAAGGACATAACCAGGAGTCTTAAGTGGTGAGAAGGTATGGAGGCTTTATTATTGGAGCTGCCTTCTTGATGTGAATTCCCAAATCAATAAACTAGCAAGTTAAATTGAATATTTGGTTCTGAATGAATACTATAGTATTGGTAGTACAGTGATGATGGCAAGGGCAAGGGCATAATCTGAATACATATCATTGAGCATAACTTTAGGACCTCCATGTCCAGAGAATAAAGACCTTCAAGAACTTAAGTTAGAACATAGTGAGAAATAATCTAATTAACTAGCTGAAGAAAAGTACTAAACAATCACTTAATACTCTTATGTCTATTAAAACTCTCTTATGTTAAATTCTTCATTAAATTATTTTGTAAAGTCTAAGGTTTTGGAAAAAATTAGAATTTAATTAATTAATTAATACATAGCAAATTTATTTTAATAAAATCATTATACTTGGCTCTAATTTTTAAATTGTCTACTGATTACAAGGCCAATGCTAGGGCCTAAAGGAGATGCAAAAGGTAAAACATATATTTTAAAAAAAGATATGGTTCCTAAGTTAAAGGAGAGTCTAGATACATGGGGATGGAGATTTGCATAAGTAGTAAAATATAAGACAGATACATAAATTAATATAATCCAAAATATATTATGAAAGTAGGAGTAAACAAAGTATTACAGTAGATTTAAAAAGAGAGAACTATCACTTATGGTTGCAAGTAGGTGAGAATGAAGGATTCATTTCTTTAGTAGTTATTTCTGTCATTACTACCCTGTCTTGGCCATAGCTGCTGGCTAACTGACCATTCTAACAGATCATAGGGTAGCTAGGAGGAGGGAGTAGATAGAAGACTAGGCCTGGAATTAAGAAGTCTTGAGTTCAAATTTGACCTCAGATAACCTATTAGCTGAGTGACTCTGAGAAAGTCACTCCTGTTTGCCTCAGTTTCTTATCTATTAAATGAATTGAAGAAGGAAATGCAAACTACTTTAGTATCTTTGCCAAGAAAATTTCAAGTAGGGCTATGAAAAGTTGGACACAATTGAAAAATAGCTAAACAATAACAGCAACATGGCATACCATAGCATTAAAAATTTCTGTCTTTAGTTTGTTTGGCCTTAGAATGATTAATTTTGACAAATTAATGTGAAATTTAGAAAACCAGGAAATAAGGTAGGAATAAGACCTTTACAACCATACAACATATTTTCTAGACAATTTAGGGAAAGGATTTGAACTCAAAGCCTAGAGATAAAGAGGTAATAAAATAATCTGCACCAACATATATATATATATATATATGTATATATATATATACATATATATATATATATACATATATATATATATATGTATATATATATATATTCCCTGGCCATTGTATCTTCTGCTCTGCCTAAAATTGACAGATTATATAAACAGAGATTAAAATAGCCTAGCTGGCTTTATCCTTCCTTAATTAGTTTCCTAATAAGCCATCCTTCAGTTGTCATTAAATAGTACTATTAAATCTTCTAGGAGCATAATGATATCAAATGCATAGAATTAATCTATTCCCATTTAACTTTACCTGCATGCCACACTAGTGGCAAGGCATGTGCCTAGGAGTATTCTAGGGCAAGACTAACTAGAGTGACCATTTTGACTTCTCACAGTTCCAAATCTTTGTACTACTTCATTGTTTGTAATATCTACTTTTCAATTCCCTCTCTTTTTTATAACATGGAAGTAAAACATCATTGTTACAAATGCTTCATTTAAGATTTTGAGGGGAAAGAAGTGTAAGAAACATAGGATAAAAAGCATGTTGGACTCCATTTCAAAAAAGACAGAAATTCATATCTCAGTTTTGATACCATGAAGTCACTATATTTCCTGGAACTTTAGTTGCTCAATCTGTAAAATTAGGACAATCATACTTGCATTTTACCAACACTGTTGTAACTGTCTTATTTTATCAATTATGGGGAATGTTTCCATTGCCTCCTCTTTCTATGTTAGTAAAATTTATCATTCTGTCAATAAACATGTATTGAACACATACTATTAGCATTGTGCTACACACTTAGAATACAAAGAAAGCAACTTCCACCATGCTAAGAAATCCCTAAACAAAAAAACCAG
This sequence comes from Macrotis lagotis, assembly GCF_037893015.1. Taxonomy (NCBI): domain Eukaryota; kingdom Metazoa; phylum Chordata; class Mammalia; order Peramelemorphia; family Peramelidae; genus Macrotis; species Macrotis lagotis. The sequence continues at coordinate 370,218,921 of NC_133658.1, forward strand.
TCCCTCTTCTCAAGAAGTTCAGAGTCTAAGCGAGAGGTGAAATGCAAATATCTATAAAAAATAGGATTGTATAGGGTAAATTTTAGATAGTATCAGTAGGAAGTTATTAAGATTAAGAAGAACTGGAAAAGATTTCCTTTGCCAAGACTTGAAGGAAGCCAGGGAATTCAGAAGACAGATAATGAGAGAAAGGTTCCAGACCTGGGGGATAGCCAATGATTATGTGGAAGACATCCTGGTTATGAGCTCCCCCAGTCTAGCTTAATTTATCCTTAGGCTACAGAGAGGAAACTAGGTGTTACTGAGTACTTAGAACTTTTCCAGCTTGGTAGGTACTTTCAGAAATCATGTTCAGGACCTAATATAATGTCATTCTGCCTCTGCCTCTGCCTCTGCCTTGAAACTTCAAACCCTGTTCTTCACTCACACAGCAACATCTTGACCCCTTGCTGAACCGGTTCAACTCTATAATTCATTCTTCTTTTATTGAAGCCTTAGCCCCCTTATCCTATCACTGATTTTTGTCTTGCAAAACTTCAATCTTGGATTATTCTGATCATCCATTGCTTTCATTCCTTCTCATGTGTTAGTGAGGAAACAGAAAAATCATAAGGCCATGATGACTGGGTTCATTACACATTTCTATTACATAAGCTCAACTGGGTCCTCACTGCTGCAAGGCAATCCTTTTACATTTCCTTTATCACTATCCAACATACCACAATGGCTTTCCCCAACCTTTGCCTTCCTCTTCAAACCTCACATTGTTCTCCCTCTCTTACCTGCTTCCTCAACTAAACCTTAACTAATATTTTACTGAAAAAATTGAGATTATTTGCCAAATGCTTGCTCTTAATTCTTCTTCATCTCATGTCACTAGATGTCTCCTTCCACTATCTCTACCTTCACTCCATTTTACATGGCGAGGTGTATATCATTTCTAATATATCCTGCACATAGAATGGCTGTCCTTAGTTGTTTGAACCTTGTCCCCTCCATTAATCTTTGAGTTCCTTGAGATCAGGAACTGTCATTCTTTTTCTTTTTTGTTTCCCTAGCACTTAGCATCATGCCTGACATCTAGAAAACATATAATAATATTCGTTGACTGACTAAATGACTAACCTCTGTGTCAAGAAGTAGCACTAGAAGAGAACTTCACTGAAAATTAATTAAAATTATTTGAAAACCCCAAACATACATATATAAATATATACATACGTACATATGTGAGTTTATTAATATTATTTCCAGGTCTTGGCAAAAGATTTTCTTTTTAAGTTTCAAAATCCTTTTGGAATGGGTCAAGATGCAGCCATCTTGTCCAATTTTTGGAGTCATAAAAATATGATTTTTTTAATTCACAAAGTTTTATTTGGCTTCATCGAAATCATTCATTTCAGTTTTTTTTTAACAAGCTAGTCCAACTCGGATTCTGAAGGCAATTGGCACTGGACTCTGATAGTTGCTCTGGCTGCCATCCAGAAACTGGCTCAGCAGGGAATTAAGGCAAAGGCAAGGTCAAGGAAAGGCTGTGTCAGTTGCCATGACTTTCATATACAGGTCCAGTGAAAAAAAAATCAGGAACAAAGCCATCTGGAATCCAGGTTGCAAAGGTTATGCCAAACTAAAGGCAGCATTTTGAGATGAATTAAAATAAGGGTTAGTTAAGGTAATCAATGTATGCAGAACTGCAGAACTGTTGATTGTATTCAACTTTGATGAGAAACAATGAACAGGCTCATTTTGAAACAGGAGCACTATATCCAAATGCTTGCTTTCTTTAGAGGCATCCCTTCCCCAAGGTTACCCTCTCATGTTTTATAACACATGACTAATTCCTTGGTAGGAGGCCACTGTAATGTGTCTATACTACATTTTAAAATCATTTTCCTGCTTGATAATGCCTAGTGATTCAGTTAACCAGGTTAATATAATTGAATTCAGAAAAATATCAAGTATTGATTCAATATTTATCTTTTAAGGGGTCAGTATGATAAAGAGAAAGAATCAAAGACTAGAATTTGAATTCTGTCTGTTTTTTTAATCCCTGTGTGATCTAGGATAAGTCTTGTCTACAAAATGAGAGTGTTGGATCTAATAGACAGTGATATCTTGAATACTCTGGGGGTTGTAAGAGATGAGGTGGGTATTTCATTAGAATAGAGGGTCTATATAAAAATGGAAGAGTAAGTTTAGAAAAGGAAATAACTGAAAGACTACCCCATTATTTCTTGACAATGAAGTAGAAATACAAATATATAGCATTCTTATTCCTTGATTGTCTTTTGACATTTTTGGTAGGCAACTGGAGTTGAGTGACTTGCCCAGAGTTACACAGCTAGTAACTGTCTGAGGCTGGATTTTAATTCCAGTCCTTCTGACTCCAGGATGATCTTCAATTCATTGTGTTACCCACATGACCTCTTGATGCTTTGTTAAGGACAGGAGCTCAGCTGATACCATTCAGGTAGGTAATGCTAAATCATATCCAATGTCTACCTCTATCGTAGCATGCTCTTTTAGACTTATGTGTATATGAAAGCCTCCATTTGCACCACAATATTTATAGTATCATTTTTGTAGTAGTAAAGAACTGGAAACAAAGAAGATACAAGAGTGGAGCAAAATGAAGTATATGAATGTAATAGAATATTAGAATGGTGTAAGACATGACAGAAATGATGAACAAAGAGATACATGAAAAGGCATATATGCATTGATGCAGAATAAATTGAATAGAAACAAGAAAACAACATACACAAGGACTCCATTAATGTAAATGGAAAGACCAACCTCTATGGAGCAATCAAAAGTGAATGTTACAAAATTACAAAGAATAAATCAAATGAGATTCTATTTGCAAAGCTCTTGGCACATAGTAGGTACTATATTAGAGCCTATTCCTTTCCTAGCCTCCCTAACAAGCCCTCAAAAAGAACTATAAAAAAAAACACTCTTACCATACTCTTTGCAAAAGGATTGTTGAATATAAATACATTAGTTTTTTGGTCCAATCTTTGGAGGTATTTTTTATCTTTTTCAATTTTTTCTTTTAAAGATTATTTATTATATGAGATGACTCTTTGGGAGGGAGAGGAAGGGATTCTGAAAGAAATTTGAAGATGTAAAAAAAGATTTCAATTTAAGTTTATTTAAAAACCAAACAATATTGTAGTATATAATCCTTGTAGACTCTGGACAAGAATAGCTCACCATTCTGATCATATCAACTGCTAGGGTACTTCCTCCCAAATTGCCATGTTCTGAAATTCTATATTTATTTTTGCATTTATAAATTTTATTAATGCTGTATATATATATATATTTATATCTATACTTGTTTACTCTCATTAAAAAATATATATGTTCCTAATGAGTAAGGGATTATTTCATTTTTTGTACTTATATCTTGAGTACCTAGCACCTAGCTGACACTTTATAAATAGCCACTTGGTGACTTTCTCTCCTCTGTGTTGCTATCTTCATTTTTCCTTCTCTTTTGTTTCTACCCTTCTCTGCAAATGCAACTTTGGAACCCTCCTCTATATGGTGCTTGGCTTTTGCTCATTTTATCTTGCCCAAAACTGAACCTCCACATAACTTTCCTCACCATTTCCCTTTCCTTTCTGTTCTCCTTCATGCAGATGAGTTCCTTAAACACGAGGACTATCTTGCTAGTGTTTATTTATTTCTTTAGTGCTTAGTACAGTGTTGACATGGAGTAAGTACACAATTGCACTCTCACTCTATGTCTCTGTCTGTCTGTCTGTCTCTCTCTCCTCATCCATTCATCATCCATCCATCCATCCATCCATCCATCCATCCATCCATCCATCCATCCATCCATCCATCTATCCATCCATCTAACCTACCTACTTACCTACCTACCTACTTACCTACCTACCTACCTACCTACCTACCTAGCTACCTAGCTACCTAGCTACCTACCTACTTACCTGCCTACCTACCTCCTTATCTGCCTATGCATCTATTTATCTTCTTGACTGAGTGACTAATATAGATATCAACATATAACCTTTACAAGTAACCATAAAAGACATGAGGGGAAAAGTCCAGGACTAAATCCTTCAGGTACCATCACTATATCACCCCTTCTGTCCAGCCTCAAATAGACCCTCCTTCTACTCCACTCTTTGTCATGATCATGACCAGATTAGTTTGATTTGAAATTCCCCCAAACAGAGAGAGAGAATCATAGAATTTGAGAGAAGGTACCTCAGAGAACAACCAGTCCATCCCATATATGAAAAGATTCCCTATAGTAATATTTTTGACAACTGGTTGTTCAGACTTTGCTTGAAGACTTCTAAAGAGAGTAATCCATCTCCTCTCTAAGCAGTCCCTTTAATTTTTGTACAATTCAAATATTAAGTATAACACTCCCAACATCAAGCCTAAATTTGCCCTTTGCTATTCCCACTCATTATTCCCCCATTCTATCCCTCTGGAGTCAAATAGAACAAGTCAAATAGAACAAGTTGGATCCTTTTTCCATACACTAATCAAATACTTGAAAACAGTATTCCTTTTCCACCCCCTTAAACACCCTGAATCTTGTCTTTTTCAGATTAATTCTACCCATGTTTTCACCATTCATCACATACAAGGACTTAAGGTCTATCACCATCTTTATTACCCTAAGATATTCACCAGTTTATTGATTTTCTTCTTAAACTGCAGCATCCAGAAATAAACGAAGATCTGTATAAAGTCTGACCAGGGAAGAATGCATTGGAACTATCACATCTCTATTCCAGAAAATCATGTAGCACAAGCCCCAAATCACAATAACTTTTTGAACTATCATGTAATACTGCTGTTTTATGTTGGATTTGCAGTTCTCTAAAATTTCTGGATCTTTTACAAAGCAACTGATATCTTGCTATATTTCCCCCCATCTTGAATTTTTTAACTTAATTTTTTATGCCCAAATGAAAAAAATTATATTTATTCCTATGGAGTTTCACCTTATTAGACTTAACCCAATGAGTATTAGCTTTCCTCCTAATGATGCCATCTGCAAATTTGATGAGAATGATATCTATGCCTTTAGTCATTGCTTAAAATATCAGTATCAATATCAGATATCCCATTATTTGCTTCCTCTAAATAAGAGTACACTCACCACTCAGCAGCTTGCAATGGTTCCAAAATGAACCATGCTCTTTTCCTCTTCCAAGTCATATAGTCCTTTAATTCACTGTCTGATACTGACAAAGTCAGGATTAAGTGACTATGATAGAACTCTGGATGAGAATAATGACAATTGTTCCTTCTTCGTTTATACTTTGGCTAAGACAGCTAAAAGCATTACTCAGAGGTTCAGCCTTATGAGAACTAAGCAGCAATAAATCTTCCTTAATATGAAGAATTTTTCATTAAAGAGGTTAGGAAAAATGCTATGCCAGGCTAAAGTGTGGGACATAGAAGGAGAAATGACATATTAAATTGAAATGCTGCCTCTTTTAATCAAATGAGGGAAGAGGATAAAGATATTAATAGAAGCAACCTGTCCAGAATGAGGGAAGGTCTAATCTTGCTGTCCTTTCCCCTATTCAGTTAGGAGACAACAAATGCTTATTAAGCACTTACTACACACTCGGCATTGTGCTAAACTCTGAGAATACAAATACAAGTAGAAAGAAAGATGATTCCCTGGTCCCCAGGAGTTTAGATTCTAATGGAGGAAGACAACACTTTTAAAGGGAAGGAAAAAAGTATCAAGAAACCTGAAGTGACTGGGCTGGGAGGAGGGGGAGATCTGGTAAAGGAAGTCCAGAGTAGAGCCTATAGAGGAGTTAGACATGGCTTACTTGGACATCTTCCATAAATGAGGTTCTGGGGGGAGCCACCCAAACTGAGATAGTCTCCACAGGAATGGAAGGCGTTTCCAAAGTGCAGAATTCCATGCTACAGTGAGGTTTCAAGAGAAAGAGATTTCTAGGCATAGTTGAGATGATCCAAAGTGTAGCCTGGAATGCAATGGTAAGAAAACATCTGGAGTATTGAATTTAGCTCTGTGCATCATCTTTTATTTTTTTAAAAAAAGCATATTCAGAGGACATCAATCAACCAGGACAGTAAGGGGGCTTAAGGTCATAACATATTTGAACTATTTTAAGAGACATGTTTATTGAGAGAAGAGATTATTTGGTGAGTGGATGAGGATGGGGAATATGGTCTCTGTCTTTGAGTATTTATAGGCTATCTTTTGGAAAAGGAATTTAACTTATTCTGCTTGACCTTAGAGGGCAGAAACAAATGCAATGGATAGAAGTCACAGGAAGGTAGATTCTGGTTTGACATAAGTAAACATCTTAAAAAGTAGGTCTGTAATAAAGTCAACTGGGTTATCTTTGAACATGATGATATCATCATTACTAGAGGTCTTTAAATGGCATTAATTTGGTGTGAGATGGTATACAGCAGTTTTTATTTTTTGTTTTTGTTTTTTGCTCAAGTATAATCTGGACAAGGTGGCTTTTGAGGTCCTTTTCATTTCTGAAGCTCCATGATGCTAAATTTAAACCAATTTATAGAAGAGATCAAGATAATGGGGCTGAGGTCACCAGTGACTTGATGGGAAGATTTCTTCTTTGAGTAAGCCACTCAGAGTTATTTGGGCTATCAGAAAAGCAGTATTACCCCAAGATTACCCCTAGGTATGTGTTTCAATCTAGACAGGCCCTTAAGTGGCCAAATGGGTCTATATTATGGGCCTGTATTTGCAGGGGAATAGTAGAGAAAAAGCAATTGAATCTCTGTAGAACCATCATTCTTTGTCAGTCCCATAGTATCCGATAACCATTGTACCACTACAAAGTGAAAGAGGCCAGGAGTCTCAATTTATCAGAGTGCCCCTAGTCAGTTGGTGGTACATAGGAGACAGAATTCTGTTTCAAGTGAATCTGGTGGTGTAAGTCCAAAGGTCCATTGTTTATGTTTAGTTGTAGAATTATAGAACATTGACTAGTGCAAGTCCTCTCATTTATCAGGTTAGGGAACTGAAGCTGAGAGAAATTCATGAGTTTCCAAGACCACAATGGCTGGCAGTGTTAGAATAGGAACTAGAACCACAGTCTCCTGGGGGTTTCTCCCATCATAGTATTATTTTTTTTCACAGACATAAGGCTATCTTCTGTGTAAGTAAGATGTAAGGGATTCTGCACTGTCATGAAGGGGTGTACCTTATTGAAAATAAATTTATATTAAAGCTTTATCCCATAAAGGTAGTTTCCCCATGATAACCTTAAACCAATGAGTTAGAATATTATTTATGTTTGATTGTAGAAATACAGAGATCTGAACTTATTGTTCTCTTCTTAATATCCTTTTTAAAGACTCCCTAACCCTTATTGGATAAAATAACATCCTTAGCTTGGTATTCATGGACTTACCAAAAGTAGACTTCTGCCTTTCTTTCTAACTCTGTATCACAAACTTCTCTCCTTGTATTCTAAATTCCCATCAAACTGTATTGGTTGCTCATCTCTGATGTCTTACTCTCTTGCACTTCCATGATTTTTTTTTTTTGTTTTAGTTTTTGAATTCAGGTCCTCCTGACTCCAGGGCTGATACTCTAACCACTTTGCCACCTAGCTGCCCCACTTTCATGTATTTTTTTTAGGTTTTTGCAAGGCAAATGGGGTTAAGTGGATTGCCCAAGGCCACACAGCTAGGTAATTATTAAGTGTCTGAGACCAGATTTGAACCCAGGTACTCCGGACTGCAAGGCCGGTGCTTTATCTACTACACCACCTAGCCACCCCTACTTTCAAGTATTTTCAAAGGCAGTCATTCATGCCTGAAATACCACTATCCTTATCTCAGACTATCAGGTACCACCTCTTTCATGGAGACTTCCTGAACCTCCCAGTTGAGAGTAACTCTTGATGGATATAGTAGGTACCCCATGATGGTTTGTTGAATTGAAATAGTTGTGTCTTTCTACTATTTACACAATTACAATCCCCTTCAAAGTCTGTTCCCCCACTTTAGAACCCTACTACAGAAGCCCTTACATGATATGCTGACCTTCTGTGATCTTGTATTTCGCCTCACAGATGTCTGCAATGTTCATAGCAAATAAATTTCACTTTCATAAATGTTCTTGGGTGAAATATGGGTTTGTGTATGTGTATGCACATGCAGAATATATGACTATGTATTCTGTGGTATGATTTTCCATAACTCCATCACTACTGAGTACAGACCATCAACACTTTACATGGAAGATAGTGTAGTAAGAAGAACAAAATGCAAATCTAAGAAGAATGGAGTTTTCTTCAAGTGCTGACCCTTACATTCTTTAGTTGAGTCACTTTTGGTAAATCATGTAACCTCTCTAAGTTTCAGTCTCATCTGTAGAACAGGAATAATAATTCTTGCAATATCTACCTCATGGGACTTTTGTAAAGAAAAAGGGACTTTAAAACTATGGAAGCATGTGATCTGCATAAAAACCATTTCATATATACTAAATGTACCTGGCAATGTCTTAGTCTTAGAGAGGACTTCAGAGATCATCTAGACCAGCCACTGCATTTTTCTCTTTTCTTTTAATATGAGAATGAAGATACAGAAGAGAAAATGGCTTGCTCATGGTCACATATTTGAAATGTCAGTTCTAATATTTTCCTTATCTCCAGGGCTTTAGGGGAATAATATACAAAACAACTTAGATGCTTACTTAAGAAAGAATTTTAAGATATCTAAAGGCAGCTAGAGACATAGCTTAACACATCTAAAGACATTTTAATGATTAAGAATAAAAATAAGGAAATGTATTTTCAGTTTTATTCTCAACTTTCTCTAACCATTGACCAAGTTATAAGGGCAGAATATTCACAGTTGGTGTTTAATGATTTCAAGTCCCTAAAGAGACATGAGAAGGCCTAAAAAAGAAAGTCTCGAACTTCAACAAGAAGTTCTAAAGGATGAGCAAAAACTGACTTTCGAAAAGAGAGAAGAAACCAGACAACCTCTATACCTTCTCCAAACTCTTCAACTGACTGATTAAGCACCAAAATATACTCTAAACAAAAAGAATCATGCAATTGCCCCTTCCTGTCACAGATATACTGGATTACAATCCAGTGCTTAAGAAACAGTTACACAATATTACAGCAATGTTTCTCCTTAAGGAATTCACTCCTGTAAGTTCTGAAATCACCTTTCACACCTACTCAAACACACCTGACTAGAGGTAATTGGAATATGAAATGATTCTAACTAGTATGACTTTAATCAAAATTTCAGCATTGAGGAATGACTGAGATTCACTTGGCTAACAGTTCCTGATCAAACTTTCTACAATCTCATCTACCCTTGGCAGATTAGTTGACACATTCTCAAGTCAAACTGATCAGGACATAAATTTAATTTTGAGAAGATTCTCCAAGTATCCCTTCTTCTAATGTAAATCTGTGTGGTGACCATTTTTTATATAAACTTTAAAGCAGGAATCTAGGAAGTTGAGTTTTAAAAACATTGACAGTCATTTCAATATAATGTTTTCTTCGCAATCCTTTGTATTTTATTTTATGCATTTAAAAACATTCTGAGAATGTTAATGGTGTACAAGACAGAATATTAAGAACCCCTCCTTTAGAGGTTTATTACGAATTCCAGGGTTATGGCTGTCTGATCCTGGACAACTTAGTTTACCTCTATGAACCTCAGTTTGCCTGTCTAACAGGCAGACAGGAATTCTTGTACTACCCAATTTAACAGAATTACTGTCAAAAAATTAATTTTGCAAACTTTAAAAATGATATAAAAATGAGAGCTATAATTCTTTAAGTAGGAACTACACAATCCAACACATATGCAATATTATGTCAATTATCCCTTGGATTTAGACCCTATATGAATCCCTTTCTGAATTAAAATTTTAATGTTCTCATTGGAGAATTCCATATGAATCTCTAATTTTATAGTAATAGGTAGGAGAAAAGATTCTACATATACAACATATTTTGGACATAATTTTACAAATTGATAGTTACTTATAACATCTAAGAAATTTAGTTTCTTCATTGCATACTTCCTCTTGTCAAAGACATAAAACAATCAGTTATTTTCATTCTTATCCCAACATATTTTTATTTCAGTCAGTCCTGTATCTGTCTGACTTCTTTACTATTTTCCTCCTGCCTACCTTGCAGCTTTTATCTTTTCCATCATCAATTCTTAGTCATCCTTCAAACTCCCAAAATGTTGCCTCTTCCCTCTTTTTAAATATCTCATACCTATCTCTTTTTCTTCATCTGCTTTATCATGACTGTTGATAATGGACATATTTACTTCCCTATATCAAATATCCATAAATTTGTCCCCATGGGCTCTTCTTCTACTGGCTCAGATTGAGGCTCCTCCACCTCTTAGTACATAATTCTCCTATTGTTGTGGCTAAAAAATTCATCATTCTTTGGCCACCCCAGAAACTTAACTTTGGTTGACATTCCTTAGGTAATACACAACCCAGCTGGTTTTTCAGGCATGAAATGAATTTGCTTTCCAGTGACCTTCAAGAAAATAGAGTGAGTCACATTCAAATACAAGGAGGCATAAAAAGAGGACTTCCATGGTAGGTCCATTGTAGACATTCAATACTGGTCTGAGTTTTGCTAATATTCTATTTCTATTTTCAAATATAGTTATTTTTCATATGATTTTGATTTTGTCTTTTAGAAATCCTTATCCAACTTCTTGTCATTTTATATATATAATATATCCATGTTTATATATATGCATTATTAACATTTTTCTCCTTATTTTTGTCAATATGCTAATTGAGAATCAGAGACTGAGTTCCCAGGAAGAGTTGAATTCAGTTGTTTCCTCTAATACATATTGACTGTGTGATCCTAAAAGTTATATAATCACTCAGTGCCCCAATCAACTCTCTAAGACTAATTTACCAAGTAGTTATCTATCTGCATTGGTGGAGGTGGAAATTCCTTGCCTGGAATTTCCTATATCAATGAGATCACAGCAATAAAAACCTCATGAATATTTTCCTCCATAAACCTAGAAGCCATTTAGTCCTGCTATGCTCTTATTTTGTTGACAATCTAAGGATTGTCCAGGAGCAATTTACTCATTCTTTTCTCTTGTGTATCTGGGAATAATCTGACTATAATGCATTTGCTACTAATATAGTTAAAGAATAATAGTGATTCAGCTCCACAAAATTATGCTATGTCATCTATTTTGAATGTTTGGTTGGTGCTTGAGATGAGAAGTGTAGATAATATCTAGTTCTTACCCTCATGGAGTTTTCTTTTTGATAAGGCGATAAGACACAAGCAAAAAGAACTAAGCCAAAATACATTGCATAATAAGTTCTTTAAAGAGGTGTAACACAGAGTTCTCTACCTGAAATTCACAAGGAAGAAGATTAATTTCAAATAAAAAAAATATCCTGGAAAAAGCAAATCAAGAGTTTTGGTTAATCTAGAGATAGCATTTGAATTCAGGTTTCAATAAGAGAGAAGGAAGGCATTCTAGGCACAGGAAATAGTAGTCTGAGCAAAAGTCTAGAAGGAGGAAGTAAAGAATGTTTTCAGAGGAAAGAGAAATGATAATAACTCACATTTCTAAAAAAGTACCTTCCTCAAAAATTAGAAAATCATTTGAGTACAAATGCTATTCCCATTTTGCAGATTAAATTACTAAAATTTAGAAAAATAAAATAATTTGGAATTAATTTGGAAATGAAAGAAATTCTAGTCCTCTTTTATGCACGAAGAAACTGAGACACATGGGGCTAAAGTGATTTTCTTAAAGTTACATAGGTAGTGAGTAACAGTTCTTGAATTAAAATCCAAACACTCTAATTCCAATTTCATGGTTCTTTCCACTAACCTGGACTTAATCTCCCAACTCCAAAATCATAAATGTAATAGTTATAGCTCTCTTATATTTGTATATCTTTTTGGAATTTCAAAGCACTCAGATATCTATGATCTCATCTGAGCCTCACAATCCTCTTGGAAGGATTTCAGGATAAAGTGTTTTTATTACCATTTTTACATGAGGAAATTGAATCTCAAGATGTTAAACACTTCACAGAGATATTAAATGGTAAGGACTGGTCCTGAATCCATTTCTATCTACTTTTAGTCTAGATTTTTTCCAGTAAAACAATTTTTCTATCATAAAATAAATTAAGAAGCTTCTTTCACTTTTGATTTCCATAGTTTATTTTTCAGAAAAGATCCCAAACCAATTTCATTATGTTTCTGGTTCAAACAATATACATAATTCAGTAGGGAATTTCAAAGAGAAAAATATTATGGAAAGCATTGAGGACTTTGGGGTTGTCAATTTAAAAAAAAAGTATTCTATAAAGAACAAATAAAGAGCTATGACCAGTTATGCAATTTCAACAAAAGACATAAATAACTCCAACCCAAGGTTCCATGGTTATATAAACTAGAGTTTAGTCACACACACACACACACACACAAAAACACAAACCTACACACATATCAGGAAGCCCATTTTGTCTTACTTTCCTAAAATCTAAAGAACTTTTTTCGGTATTATATGAATCACTGCATGGTGGGGATAGGCAGGCTACAAAATATGAAGGATGATTTACTCTTGAATGGTGATGGAAAAGATCTAGTCTAGAAGATATGATTATTCATAATAGGCTAGATTTGTTCTACTTGGGTTCACAGAACAGAAACAGTAGTTAGAACTTTTGTAGGTAGAGATTTTAAATTGAAACAAGGAAAGCACAAATCTAGCCTATTATGGTCACAAAATAGATAGGACTGCCAAAAAAAGTTACTAAACTATGCATATATCTTTTGACCCAATAATACTACTACTATTAGGTCTCTACCCCCCAGAGATATAAAAGAAAGCAGAAAAAGACCCATAGGTACAAAGTACGGATGCCAATTCTTTGCAACAGCAAAGAACTGAAACCCCATCTGATGGGAATATCCATCAGGAAGAGAATGGTTCATCAAATTATGCTATGTAAATGTGATGAAATACTATTGTTCTATAAGTAATGATGGAGACTAATATGGAAATATGTTTAACATGAATGTACATGTACAACTTTTACCAGACTGTTTGCTGCCAAAGGTGGGGGAGGTAGAAGGAAAAATGAGGAACTCATAAATTTGCAAATGAATGAATGTTGAAAAACTACCATTACCTGTAATTGGAAAAATAAAATAAAATTTCAATTGAAAAAATAATGATAGTGATATTTTCAGAGAAACTGGCAAAGACTTGTATAAATTGATGTAGAATAAGATAAATAAAACTAGGAAGACTCACAGTGAAACATGTTACCCATCTTCTGACAGAAAGGTGATTGAATAGAGTACTGATTGAAACATATATATATATATATATATATATATATATATTTGGATATGGTCAATTCAGAACTTTTTTTACTATATGTGCTTGAATTTTGTTTTACTTTTTTTCTAAGATGGGGAGATGAGAGGGAGAGGAAAATTTTTATTCATTTTCTTCTAAAAACACTGTTTTATGAAAAATGAATAGTACTACCTCTGAAGGAGATGTTTGATTAGTCTAGATTATCACTAATACTATCATTGTCGAGGACACAATCATTCTCTGATTTCCCCAAGCTCACTATAGAGTGTCATCCTCTAATCCTCTACTCCTCACTATCTTCACACCCCCTCCCCAATATCAGCCAATTGCCAAGTCTTGTGGTTGCTACCTTGACAATATCTTCCATATTTGCTCCCTTTTTTTCTATGATATTGCCATCACTCTTGTTCAGATCTTCATCACCTCCTGCCTGAACTATTATTACAGTCTCCTGATTGGTATTTTCTTTCAAGTCTCTCCCAGCCCTAATCAATCCTCCACTCAATTATCAAATCAATCTTCTTAAAGAGTAGGTCTGACTTGAATCCCCTTACTACATTCAATAAACTTCAATCATTCTGTATTACCTCCAAAATCAAATATAAAATTCTTTGACTTTTAAAGCCCCTATAACCTGGTACTCTCCTACCTTTCCAGTCTTGTTATATTTTACTTCTTTATGCATATTCTGGCTTCCTTGCTATTTCTCAAACATAACCCCATCTCCCAAACATACACATTTTATTTTTTATAAGTTTTATTGATGTTTTTATTTTATCAACATTTATAGTTTAATTCCACTCTGAGCAAGGTTTATTGTAGCAAGGTTACACCCATACTTCTCTGATTTTTTTCTATTTAAAAAAATGTATTTATTTAAGGCAATGGGGTTAAGTGACTTGCCCAAGGCCACACAGCTATGTAATTATTAAGTGTCTGAGGGTAGATTTGAACTCAGGTCCTCCTGACTCCAGGGCAGGTGCTCTATCCACTGCACCACCTAACTGCCCTTTTCTGTTGTTTTTAATGAACAAAAATCTATTTTCTTTCTCTCTTCTCAACTCCAATGGAAAATAAAATTCTTTGTAACAGATATAGTCAAGAAAACAACATCCCTAATTTGCAAACCAAAAACTTATGTCTCATTTTGTACTTAAATCTATTACCACTCTGTCAGGAAGTGAATAGTATACTTTTTTCATCTTTAGTCCTCTGAGCTCATGGATGATCAATGTATTGATCATAGTCCTTATAACTTTCAAAGCTGCTTGCCTCAACAGTTCTTGCAATGTTGTAAATGAAAATATTTCTTTTGTTTCATTTATTTCTTCATTGGTTTATAAAAATCTTCAAAAATGTTCATCTTTATAATAATAATAATATTATAGAATTGTCTTTCTGACTTTATTTACTTTATGTCAGTTCACATAAGTTTTTCCATATCTCTTTGAAATTTCCTTTTTTCTTATAGCATGAAAGTAATACTACTCACATATCAAAATTTATATACCACAACTTTTTCAGCTTCAGCCATTCTTCTGTTGCTGGGCACCCTTTAGCTTTGAGGGGAACTTTTGCCATCACAACAAGAACTGTTTTAGTTTTAATAATAATATGACCTTTTCCTACTTTTTGATCTCTTTTGAGTATAGGGCAACAGTGGCATAAATAAAGGTCAAAGAGCATGCACTGTTTAGAAAGTTTTTGATGTGATCTCAAATTACTTTCCAGAACAGTTTCACATCAATTCTATGTATTTTCACTAGTCATCCCCCATGCCCGGAACTCTTTCTTTCCTCACCTCTTCCTTCAAATCTTGGATAAAGTTCCATATTCTGTAAGAGGCATTTCACAATCTTCCTTAATCTTAGTGCCTTCCAACTCAAGTTATCTCCTAGTATCCTGAATATAGTTTGTTTGAACTTAATTGTTTCTATGTTTTCTCCTTCATTATACTATAAGTTTCTTGAGAGCCAGGGTTGGTTTTTGTTTTTTTGTTTTTGCCTTTCTTTGGAACCCCAATGCAAATTAGTGTTTGGTGTAGAATGGGAGCTTAATAAATGCCTGTTAGACTTAACTTGTAGAGGAAGTTCCTGCTTAGTACTGGTTGTCCTGAGTTCACCAGAGCATTGATTTAGAGATAGAAAGCCCTCCTTAAAGGACAGATGTGGAAACAAAGGCTTGGCTCAGAGAAACTATGAGACTAGACCAATGTCAAGAAGATCTTCACACGTACTCAGGCCTATGATTCCAAATTCAGTGATCTGTCTTTCTGTGAAATCCTTTCCAACTTTGATATCTTTTGATTCTGGGAAGTATGACTAGAAAAGGAAATGAGTTAGTCCCTTTGTAAGAGAGAAGAGAGTTGAATAGTGCCTCGGTATCTAGGAGATGTTAGGAGAACTGTAGGAAAGTCTCTAGAATGTTAGATGGATCCTTTAAGGAAGATTTACATTGAACAAGAATTCCTCTGGATAAGAAAGTAAAGAGAAGTTGTAATCTTTTCTGAGGGAGGAAATACCCATAATAAGAAGATTCACCTCAAATCAACAAACTTATATATCTATATATTATATATATACATATATATATACACACACATATATATATATACATATAAAGAGCCTACTATGTGCATAGCACTTTGTTCACTGAAGTATGAAAGTATATTTTCTTATTTTCTTTATCCATTCATTGAACAGACAATTTCTAATTACTTACTTATCATGTGCTAGGCCAAGCCTGAGTTGGTGCTGGAGGAAGAGAAAGAGACAGATAAAACATAGTGTTCTATTATAAAATGTGTTTCTGTTAGCTCTTCATTTTAACACCTAAGCTCAGAATGCGACACAGCATTGTGGTTTATTAGGGCAAAGTGTGGTATCAATGTGACTAGGGTTTTAATGCCTGAGTGGTTATGACAGGACTGGTAGGCCACATTTCTCACCAGCTGTTCCCAAAGCAAATTTAGAAGAGGAGAAATAGAGGTTGGAGATCAAAGCCTGGTACCATTAAGATAACAACAACAACTCTAGTAAAATGAAAGGCAGGCATTGGTTATCTTTGATGTAGACACCATTATTATCCATTCCAGATAGCTACTCCCCACAAAAAAGAACCTCAAATCATTTTTCTCTCTCTCTCTCCCAGATCCATTTTCTTTTTCTTATTTTCCTCTTACCTTTATTTTCCTTCCTTCTTCTCTCTTGCCTTTTCTAGAAGACTGGGTTCCTCACACTTTATAAAGCACTTAGCTTACACTTCTTTTATACACTTATAGAATTTAGTGTTCTCTGAAATTTAAGAAGATAGAGGATCTAATGCAATACATTCATTTTATATAAAAAAACGGAAGTCCAAAAAGGTTATGGGGTTTGTCCATGATCAAAGAAAAAAAAACCTGAGATTCAAATTCTAAGATTTCAAATTCAAGACACTGAAAGCTGAGGATCTGAATTAGAATCCTTGATCTACTATTTACTACTTGTGTGACCTTGGACACATACTTAGGAATGTATATAATCTATATGTGCTATCTGTATTGGTATTGCCTCCCCTCACTAAACTATAAACTCCCTAAGAGTGGGGAATGAAGTCTTACCTAAGCTTTGCAACTTTACCTAACTTAGAAGTGCCTAACTTAGAAAGTACTTTAACTATTTAGGGATTCAAATTGACTTCAAAGGACATGCGGATATAAGATGGTAGATATAAGAAGCTACCCAGATTATCAGAGGAAGTCTATGTCCTATAGGTAATGGGGAGCCATTAAAGGTTTTTGAAGGGGGCTAGAAGGGACTTCAGAGGTCATACAGTTTAAGCTGATCCTAAAGTAGGATGCCCTCTCCCAATAACTGACAAGTGATCAAAAATCTCAGTAAGACCTTCAGTAAAAACAAAATTCCCTGCTTTATGCAATGTGAAATTTTGACTTGAATAAGGCTTTATTACTTTCCTTTGCTAATATCTGTCTCTGTCATTATCACTAGTCCAGTATTTTCACTAGTATTAAGCAATAGCCTTTTAAGCTTAAGAATTAAGCAAAAGCCTATGCTTCACATAGCCTAGACTAACAAGATAAACTGTACTGATTAAACTAAAGATTTCAGGAAAGTGATGGACAAGGCTTCACAAACTTTGTTCCAGTCAAATGAGATACCCCCACTTACTGCCCCAAATATTTCTTATTCCTAAAATTGTATCTTATAATTTTCCTTTTTCAGACCAGTTCACATTTCACATTCTACAAGAATCCTTCCCCAATCAACCCAGTTGCTAGTATGTTTCTTCTGAATTTTCTTTGTACTGTTTTTTTGTGTGTACTGTTTCCCTGCACAAAATGTTTGTTGAAATGGATTAAATTCAAGATGGTATTTTAAGGGCAACCAACCCAGCTGATCTATCCCAACATTCCCCACCAAACAACTTTAAATACGTCTGAAATAGGTCTCAAATCAAATTTTGGAGTGGCAGAGTCAACAAAAGATTGGAGTGAGATATTTTTTTGACCTATGAAAACCTAAAAGGATATCAGGAGAACTCTGTGACATAGGGGTGGAGACCTTTCTGGGGCCCATACACATAATGGTGGCAAATGCTGCAGTAGCAACTGCAAAAACTCAGTCCAGAAACAATAAGGGGGTCATACAATTGGTCAGGAAAAGTTTACAGGGAGCCCTTTGCTGGCAGTGGGTATAGTTGGTACTGATTGGCAGTTGTATTGCCAACATGCCTATAGGGGAAGAAATGAGCCCTGGTGGTCAGTTACAAGGGAATAGGGTCCTGTTTTCAGTTTCAAAACCGAGAGGAGTGCTAGCACTTGTGACTGCAGGGACCAAGGGGCTTTCCTGCATTACGTCCAGAACACAGGAGACCAGGAAAACAGTAACTATACCTCTCCCAGGATCATATCACATCATCAAAAACTTGCAAACCCCCAGAATTAGCTCTGAAAAAAAGCATCACAAAGAAGCCCCAAAAGTTTGGGACAATGCCTCAGGTGAGCAGAGTTCACTTTAAATAAAATTCAAAGCAAAAAAAAATAGTTTGAAAAAATTAGAAAGAACAACATAAAAAAGCATTTGACCACAAAAAGATATTACTGTGGCAGGGAAGACCAAGAAATAAACTCAGAAGATGACAACAATGTGAAAACAGCTATTTAAGAAATTATCAAAGAAAGATGCCAACAGCTTGGTAAAAGAGGCACAAAAATATTGAAGAAAATAATAGTTTAAGAAACAGAATTCGCCTAATGGTAAAAGAGACACAAAAATTCAAAGTGGGAAGGTAGTTTGGCTTAAGTGACTCATCCAGAGTCACATAGCAATAAAGTGTCTAAGGCCAAATTTTAACTCAGGTCCTGACTCCCAGCCCTTCTGACTCCTATCCACCATGCTACCTAGCTTCCCCAAGGAAATAATTCTTTAAAAATTAGAATTTGGCAATATGTTTTGAAAACTTTTGTACATATTAATGATATCCTATTGTTTGCCTTTCCTCAGTGAGTGGGGGAGGAGGTGGGAGGGAGAGAATTTGGAATTCAAAATATATAAAGAAAAAAATGATAAAATTAAATAATATATCAAAAGATTTTTAAAAATGAAATCGATCAAATTGGATTTGCTATACTGAAAAAATGTTTCCTTGTTCTCTATCGTTTGCATATATGGATATAGAAAATAAAAATGATTTTTGGAAAAAAAATCAGTATCAATCTGGCCAGACATGAAGGAATGTTTTCAGAGGTTCCCATTTATCTTTAACTTTCTAAAGGGAAGGACTGGGTAAGGAGATGAACTATATCACATCTTACTTTTCTCAATTACAATTCCTTTGGTCTTGAAATTCCCAAATGCCTCAGAAATATTGTGAAACAGTAGTTCTGATGAAAGAGGTCAGGAGACTTGGATTCTGGTCAAGTTCTGTCACTCACATATTATGAGACTTTGAGCAGGTAACTTTTCCCTGGACCTCAGTTTCACTATCTATTAAATGAGGGAAATAGGTCAAATGATCTTTAAGTTATATTTCCTCTCTAATATTCTATATTTTGTGACCCCTTCCAGCCTCCATCTGAGACTCTATTTGATAGAATGGAATCACTTTTCCTCCCAAAGTTACCACAAATGGGGACATATAGCTTGTCTCTTTTGGCTTGGGTATTATAGCAAAGTTCATATGTGCCCTTCTTTTGAAGTATTTCTTTATCTAGCAGGCTTTCTTAACTCATTCTCCAAATTTTCAGAAAGCCCTAGGACCTCTTACGTTATGGTATTGCTATATGGCTCCTTCCAGAGTTTCAGGGGCTATGATTCTTAGAAAGTGCACATATCCATGATGTCCTTATTTGGGATATCTAGCTCTCTTTTTCTTTGTTTATCATTTTTCTATCTATCCCACTTTCTCAAGGCCAATATAAAGTCTTCCTTCTTGATTTTTCCAGCCTTCAATGTTTCTCTTTTAGCCAAACTCCTATAAGACAGTTCTGGCAAAGTGTAACTAATTATGAATTACTTTCAATTGTTCATCATTGTTTCTTGTATATTAATTATGGAATGTAAGCTTCCTCAGGGCAGGAATTTTTTTCCAATTTTTTTTATCCCTTGTCCCACTATCTAGCGTATTAGAAATTTATTTACAAATTGATGCGTTGAATTGGGTTTCTCTAACTAGATTGGACTGTGATTAATCTTTTTGAATTCTCCCTCAATTAGTAGCTGAAGTATTTGATACACAATAAGTATTCAATAAATATTTTAAATTGACTAAATTGTGACAAATTAATCAATGACTCCTTATTTTGTATGGAAAAAGTTCAAATATGTTTTTGACTGAATTTTTATCCCATTATTCTAAGAATCCCATAGTCTAATAATATCTTATATTTCCAGTCTTACCTTTCACTATTCTTTTCCACATGTGATACCCATCCAGTCTAATTAGGCTAGCCTCCATCCCCTGAATACTTCCACTCCACCTCTGGACCTTTGCTGACTCAATTCTCAATTGATGAACCCCACCTCTCTTTGAATTAAAGAATTCTTTGAATTCTTTAGTCACTTCAGTCCTATACTTCATGGCCCCATTTAAAGGTTTTCTTGGCAAAAATATTGGGGTGGTTTATCATTTCCTTCTCCAGTTCATTTACAGTTGAGGAAACTGAGGCAAACAGTATTAAATGACTTGCCCAGAATCACAAAGCTAGTAAGTATCTACATTTGGCCTCAGGAAGATGAGTATTCCCAACTCTAGGTCTGGCACTTTATCCATGGGGTCACCTTGTTGCATTTTATTCATGTTTAGAGTCTAACTCAAATGCTTCTCATAATAGTTCAAGAGTGTCTGACACTAAGTGACCTTGAGTAAATCTCTGGACTGGTTGGCCTCTAAATCAGCTCTAAATCTAAATCCTAAAAGCTTCCATTGTTAAAGACTTTTCCCTCTCAGACTACAATTGACATTTTATTTATTCCTCTCTGAAACACTTCTTAATATTTATTCTAGTTATGTATTTGCCCCTGTTAAAGGGTCATCTCCATGAAAGCAAGGTTTCTGTCTCATTTCAACTTAATGTCCCCTCTCAATCACATTCTTTGCATATATTAAATGCTTAATCAATGTTTATTAATATGCTGAAAAATAAAATGACCAAATGGAAAATAGAACTTGAACACTGATGAACTAATTATGTTATTTTTAAGATGTAAGCCTTCTTGGGGCAACTAGGGACCGTAGTGGATAGAGTACCTTTATCAGACCTGTGTTCAAATCTAGTTTCAGATACTTAATAATTACCTAGCTGTGTGATCTTAGTTGAGTCACTTAACCACATTGCCTTGCAAAAGACATGAAAGAAAGAAAGAAAGAAAGAAAGGAAGGAAGGAAGGAAGGAAGGAAGGAAGGAAGGAAGGAAGAAAGAAAGAAAGAAAGAAAGAAAGAAAGAAAGAAAGATATAAGCCTTCTCTGTGAATATGAAATGCTATGAGGTAATATTGCTCATAAATCAATCAATCAACTTTTGAGTACTTTACTTCTATCAGGACAGATAAAAAGAGTTTATCTTTATAGAGGCTGTGGATACATGAGCAATCAAGATATGAAAAAGAAAGATTATCCTAGGAAAAGGTGAGGAATTAAAGGATAAATAACACTACATGAAGAGTCATAAAAATCAATTAAAGTAGAGAGAAAGAAGGGAAAATGTGAGCAAAGAGTAAATCTCACTCTCAACAGATTTGACCCAAAGAGGGAATAATATATAATTCTCAATTGGGTTTAAAAATGTATCCTACCCTACAGGGAAATAGAGGAGAAGGAGAAAGAAAGGAGAAGAAGGGATTGATAAAAGGGAGAGTAAAAGTTAATGTTAAAAAGAAAAGTAAAGGGAAAGGGAAAAGGAAAGGGAAAAGGGCTGAAAGAAAGAAGGATTGATCAAGGGGTAGCAATTAGAAGTAAAACTGGTGAGAAGGGATAAGGGAAAAGGAAAGAGAAAAATATAAACTGGGGAAGATAGTATGGAGGAAAATACATAACTAGTAATCATAACTGTAAATGTGAATGGAATGCTTTTCTTTCTTTCTCAAGGGTTTTCCTCCTTTTTTTCCTAATTCCTCTTTTATTATATGACTAATATGGAAATGTACTAAACAAAAGTGTACATGTACAACTTTTACCAGGTTGCTTGCTGCCATGGGGAGGGAGGAGGGAAGGAAGGGTGGTAGAAAAATGTGGAACTCAAAAACTTGCAAATGGATGAATGCTGAAAACTACCTTTGCATGTAATTGGAAAAATTAAATTAAATTTAAAAAAAAGAAATGAGGAATGGGATGTCAGAAAATCCTGGAAAGACATGCATGAATGAAGTAAAGTGAATAGAATCAGAATAATATTGCACACAGTAACAGCATGTGATGATAAACTAATGTGGACTTGCTCTCATCAATACAATAATCAAAGACAATTCTAAAGGACGTGTGATGGAAATTATCATTCAGATCCAGAGAAGGAACTATAGAGTCTGAATGCAAACCAAAGATTACTATTTTCAATTTTTAAAATTTGATTTATGTATTTTATATACCATTTTTCTCTCTCTAATTTTTTTCCCTTTTTGATTTTTCTTTCACATGTTTAATACAGATATATGTTTAATATAACTGTAGCTGTATAACCTACTTTAGATTTCTTTCTATCAGGGAGAGTGGAAAGGAAGGGAAAGAGAGAAAGAAATGTGAAACTCAAAACCTTGCCGAAAAATGATTGTTGAAAACCATCTTTGCTTGTAGTTGGGAAAAAAATAAAATATTATTTGGAAAAAAAGATAAAAACCTTCTTTAGTCATTTAACTAAGACAAAGATTTTATCCACAGAATTTAGAAATGCTAAATAATCAATTTATTGTTTTCTAGCAACCTAAGCAGATAAGCTAGATTCCTATATAATCTGCTCTGAAGAATATTAGAATCAAGAGCTGAAAAAGGATCTTAAGAGTTCATCTAGACCAGCAGTTTGCAAAGATCTTTTTTTAATTCCTTGAATCTCTCTAAACAAATAACAACAGCAACAACAAATGTCTTTTGAAACCCTTGGAAAATTTATATCCTACTAATGTTTTTTAGACATAGTTTTTTAGACTCTAATTGCTTATAATTACTGCAGTGATAACTTTTATTCATAAAAGCTCCAAATTAAAATTTATATTACACAATCATAACATATACAATTTTGTTCTACTTATAATTATAAAGACTAAATATAAAATTATAAACTCTAATTATAAGATTATTATGAATATTTTATGTAGAATGTTCTGCAAGAATTAAAAGAAATAATCTCAGCAAGACCTCATATATTTACTATTATATGCAGGACTTCATGTTAAATTTATTTTGTAAATTTTATTGAATATAAATTATATTATTAATGAAATAAGTGACTACTTAAGTGTTTAACATAATGTAATAATCACATATAAGCAACTTAAGAGAACAAAGGTTTACAGGATCAGTCTTTAATCTCATTCTGCATCAAGTTTATTTCATATTTTTATTTTAAATAATAATAAAGTAAAAATGCTTACTCACCAAATAAATATGTTATAGAAAATGGTAGAATTTTATAGTTGTCTTGCTCAGAGACAGAAATTAACTTTTTTATTTTTGGTCACTTAATCAATTGACAAAAACAAATGGAGAATGTTTCCATCAGAAAATAGCTTTAGTAATGCAATGAGTGGTAAAATAAAACTTGTTCCTGCAGAATATTTATAATAGACTATAATGATTTCAAATAGCTTGTAATACATATACCTAGTGATCATAGTTTTCAAATAGCCTGACATTTGCACTGCTAGAATGCAAACACTAATAACATGTTGATCATCTGATCAATCTGATGAGGTATGATTACAGAATAACAGAGGAATATGAAAGAGCTACCCTGATGAAGTATACAAATGAGGATATACACATAATTCCAATCACCCATAATGTCACCTAAATGTCAAATCCTTACAAGCAGTTTGGAAACAATTTGATGACAGGTTGAGAACACTAAAAAACATCTTGTGCTTAGACAAAGTGGTCAGAATTTATTATAATAATTGAATGAATAGCAAGATTGTTTGCACATGATCATGGTGGATTAAAATTTCTATTAAAAAACCCATAATGCTTTAAACATGTGCAAATTTGTTGTCACAGAGAAAAATATATATTTATAACATAATTGGGCAATAATTTACTTCCTGAGGTGTCATTAAGGAAATTTTAGCATTAAAATCCTTAAAGCACTAAATGATAACCACTGATCTAATGCAACTTCCCTATTTTAGAGGTGAGGAAACTGAAACAAAGAGGTGAAGTTATTTGACCAATACCACACAGTTAATAAGTGATAGAGTAGGGGATTTGAACCTATGTATTCTGAATTCAGGTTCAGTGAGTATAATTTAATTTCTCTATCTGGTTTTTAGGCCCAGTTTTTCCTTACATGGCAGGCACTGAAATGAGCAGGGTGACAGTCTTTAGCAAAAAATTTCCTTCTCTGTGCCTTAGTATCTCCCTTAGGGACTATAGGATTAAATACTTAATAGTTAGAAGAAATCTTAGAGATCATCTAGTCTAATTTGTTCATCTTAAGGATGAGGAGCTAAGGCCTAGAAAGGTTAAGTGAATTACACTAATAATGTGTAAGAGTGAATTCTATAACTCTCTTTACTCATTAATTGGAAATTCTCCCCAAGAATACAGATTGCAACTCATCCACAGCTGCTCATTTTGTATGCCTTTTGTATATATCCTCCCTTAAGTTTACCACTGAGGATCCACTCAGAGTTCTGAAGGCTTCCTCAACTTCTCCTGACATAACAAGGAAACTAGTGGAGCACTCTGAATATCCATCTGTCATCTTTGCTTTGAGCATGAGACAAGACCATCTTCTTTTCCTCTCAAATTTTGATGCTATCTTTTACTCCTGCTTTTCAAAATGTCTCAATATTTTAGTATATTGATACACACCATATTTCTAATGGCTTGAATATGACATACCTTTTTAATTCTTCATAATTTAATTTAAATCTTTATAATTATTTATTCTTTCCTGTTTCATTTCCACAGTCCTACACTGAAAAGGGAAAATTATAACTTTTTGTCAAAGACAATGGATAAAACACACTGAAATTCTCAACTGAAGGAGCTAAATATTAAGCAGTAATATTTTTGGACATATTTTGTAATGTATTTTTTGTATTGGAGGAAGAGCCTAGGGATGAAAAAAGAAGCCTGGAATACTTTTATACCATAAATATTTCTGGAAAATGAGCTCAGAATCTCAGCAGAAAATACAAGGTAGTCTGTTTAATATGTTAAGGACCAGTGCATAGGTGTAAGAATAGTTCTCAGGTTTTTTTAATAGCAAACAAAAAAAGTAATCCTCTTGACCAAGATAAAATCCCAACATTAAGAAATAATAATTTCAATGTTACTATAAGCAGAAAAACCCATTTTGTCAATCAGAAGACCCAAGAAGCTTTATATAACCTAACAATTTTTTAATAAAATAGAATAAAATAGAGCTAGTCTCACAGAAAGGAAAGAATCTAATGTAAATAAGTGAGGTGAAAACTTAAGAGTTAGATCTTATTCAATAAAAAAATCAAACCATCAATTTTCCTAATTAGGAGTGGTCAATAAGAGTTTAACATTATAACCTTGAAAAAATAATCATATGGACAAAACATCGGATTCAATGTTTAATGGGAAGGTGACCAGAAAAGCTTCTTTTTTATTTTTGAAAGATTTTATTTGTTTTGAATTTTACAGTTTTCCCCCTAATCTTCCTTCCTTCCCCCCACCCCCCACAGAGGACAGTTTGTTAGTCTTTACATTGTTTCCATGGTATTCATTGAATGTGTTGGGAAAGAAATCATATCCTTAAGGAAGAAACTTAAAGTATGAGATATAGCAAAATTACATAATAAGATAACTTGTTTTTAAATTAAAGGTAATAGTCTTTGGTCTTTGTTCAAACTCCACAATTCTTTCTCAGGATACAGATGTCATTCACTGTTGCAGATATCCCAAAATTGTGCTTGATTGTTGCCCTGTTGGTATGAGCAAGTCCGTTAAAGTTGATTATCACTCCTATACTGCTGTTAGTGTATATGATGTTCTGGTTCTGCTCATCTCACTCAGTATCAGTTCATGCAAATCCTTCCAGGCTTCCCTGAACTTCCATCCCTCCTGGGGATTTCATACATATACCAGTTTATTAAGCCATTCTCCAATTGATAGACATTCACTCAATTTCCAATTCTTTGCCACCACAAACAGAGCTGCTATGAACATTTTTGTACAGGTGATGTTTTTACCCCTTTTCATAATCTCTTCAGGTTATACCAGAAAAGCTTCTAATCAATTCAATCATCCTGCATTGAAAAGGAATGTCTTAGAAGGAGCTCAAAATTTGTCTATTGCCATTCTGATGAATATGTAGGAACATATATTTTTGTATATTGCTGAGAGGATATAGGGAATTCCTCTTATTCATTCTCATTGACTAGGGTTACCTCTTGATAGCTACTTGGCTGAAGCCCATGAGGATGCATGCTTTTTGGAGCCTCTTTGTGGTCTATAAGAGTGAGCTATGCAAAAAAAATCTACCCTTTGAAATCCTTTCCTGGAAACTTCTCTTCCAGAACAGAGTGGAACAAAGGAATGGTGAGATTTCTCTTTATGTTTCCCTTTATCTCATGTAGTTAACAAAATAAAACTGTTAGAACTGGGAGATCTAAGAATTCATCTATCATCTCCCATGCAAGGATGCATGTGCTTCTACTATAAATTCTCATTGCTTTTGATTGAGGATGGTGAGAAAAAAACTTTTTCTAACCTATACCTTACTGAACTGAGAAAACTCCAGTGAAAATAGTTATTTCCATTTTCTCAGCAATGTGGTAGCATACAAATATAGCTTCATAGAAGCTTTCCTCTTCCAATACTGCTCCACACAGCACAATCTTATCAAATTTATTGGGGAAAGGGAAGGAGACTCACTAGCTTGAAGTGAGTACTTCCTGATGGACCCCTCATTAGAAACATAAATATGGACATGATTCTCCTCAAACAATCTGTATTCTGCTAAGATCAGAGCTGGAATCAAAAATTCTGGCTCTTCAGGCATATTTAATTGAGGAGAGTGGAGATCTGATCCACTTCTCTAACCGCTGCTCCTTCCTAAGCTACCCTGTAATCTTCCCAGTTAACTGCCCTGACTAAAAGAGGTAAGGAGAAACACCTTCATGACTCCAGTTTGCCCTGGCTTCTAAGGAATTAGTGCCCTGAAGTCCCCCCTTCTCCTTTAGGAGGATATGAGGTAGATGTAATGACACCCTCATATTTCAAGTATGATTTTTGGAATGAAATGAGGCACTTTTATGTCCTTGTATTGTTAACAAAAAGGAAGTTTACTTTTCCCTAACAGAAAGGACATTCAACAAAGAGATAGGAACCCTTCTTATCTACAGTTTGAATAGACAGGACCTCTCTCACCATCTTACAGAAATCCTTTTGGTCAGCAGGTGATCATGAGAAGCTATGATGATTTTAATGGTCTCAGGTAGCCACCAAATCTGAAAGGTTCAGATTCTGTATATGTATGTGTAGGTACATGTATGTGTGTGTGTTTGGGGTTCTGTTATGTCCTTGGGTGACAGAAAAGTCAGTAATCTCTGTTGCAGCAGTGATGGATAATAAGTGAATTTAACCCCACATTATGAATAAGTGAAAGTAGATATTAGTCCCACAAGGAATGATCCAGAGAACTGCTTCCAAATCTGCCACTTGTTTCTGAATTACCTGGGAGAAGTGTTGTTCCTCTGCCTATGGCATCTCTGGTCTGGAAGAGGAACAATTCTCTAGCAGATTCTATCCCTATCACTTAACATGTGAATGATCCATTAACTCTTTGGGTACTTTGAGTTTTCTCCCCTCTTCTCTGGGAGTTGATCTTTGACAAAGAGGTAGTAATTCCCTCCTCTCTCCTCTGAGGAGCAAAGTCCTGGTGTTCCTATATTAGCAATGGCTCACCAAAGGATCAGAGGGTTCAGAATTGGAAGAAACCTGAGAAACCCCAACAATTTATAGAAGAAAAAGTGAGGTCTAGAGGGGTTGAGGATCTTTCCCAAGGTCACCCAGGGAGTACAAATAACAATTTTAATCCAGACCTTTTGAATAATTACTGAGCTTTTCCCAAACCACCATGCTTATTTTTCATTCCTTCTGTCCTCTTCATATCGCAATTGGGATCTAGCAAATGTGCAGAATATCCCTGTCTTCTCATGCAGAGATGATGGGGACCCTATGCCTACTTTGGGAAGAGTCATGATGTCATAAGTGGAAGTGTCTTAGAAAGAATGTGGAACCATAACTGGTTCTGATTGCTAACCATGTAATGAAGAGGAAGTTCTTTGACTATGAAGAGATTGAAAAAGTCTTCCTCCACTAGTTCTTTGTCTCAGCACTCTTGAGGATTCTTAATAATTCCTTTAGACACAGTAGCTTAGTGAAGGGAATGGCTTGTGACCTTGAAGGTTTGAAAGATTTGAAGAGTAAAATTCAACACTCTTAAATGCACCCTGAACACAAGTTGCTGTTGCTCAACAATGAAGGTTTTACAATGGTGGGAGTCCAAGTTGTAGTTGTGCAGAGACATAAAGCTCCCCCCAAGCCCTCAAGGTGCTCTAGATCCCTGAGGAGGAGTTAAAATCAGCCTCTCTTGGAAAGGGAGCCAGAGTATATGTACTATATTTTACTTATTTGTTCTTGCAAAAACAAGCTCCTTTATTCAACTCCATCACTCAGTCACTTTGTAAAGTTTGTTGTTTTTGTTGGTCCTTCTTTTTGAAAGAGGACCATTGACATCACAAAGGTGATGTCTTGACTTCCATAAGAATTGAATTAAGTGAGCAACAACAACAGATTTGTACAAGGCTTTAAGATTTACAAAATACTTCACTCTCAACTTTGGATGGAGGTTTGAGCGACTATAATTATTGATATTTTACTTATGAAAAACTGGTCAGCTAATGTCAGAGCTAGGATTAAAACTTGAATCTCTTAAGAAACTATGATCCACTTGCTCTTTGTTGTCTATTCAATACTATTTTTCAGTACATCTCACTGTTATCAATGAGGCCAAACCTATCTGAATAAACCTAGCAGGACACACTTAGTACATATAAGATGATTTCCCAAAATGTATTGTTTTTCAAGAGAAAGGTTTGTATTTACAAAGTTTATGTTGTTGCAGTATATTCCAGGGCCACAGACCAAATTAGTTGCTTAGTAAAGTTGGAGAGTTTTATGGAAGTATCAGGTATAGTTTAAACATGCATAATTGCATAACCAAGATTTAGGAAATGACCAAGTGCTCACTAAAAGTTTGTCCAAGTTAATAGATAATAATCACTTTTCCTCTCTAGGTCACAGTTTCTTCATCTATATAGGAGCCTTGGACTAAGAAACCTTCCAGTTTACATTCTACATTCTAAGTTATCTTCCATTCTAACATTCTTTGTCCAAAAGTTTATTCTAATTCTGATATTCTGTGATCCCTAATTCCCAATAATTCTGATAGTCTATGATCTATGCTTTAAAAGACTTTCTAGCTTAACTCTCTATATTGTAAGGTACAATCTAATTCTATATTTCATGTTTTAGAATACCTTCTAGTTCTGGTATTTCATATGTATATTACCAAATGATGAGGGCAAGTATTATGACTATGAATTCAAAAATTTAAGTGGGATCAAAAGTCATACACAAGACATGGAGTTTAGATAAAGATAGCAACAGAATCTTTCAAATTAAGCCCAAACAAATTGCTAAGGATCAGATCAAAGAAACCTTAGAACACAGAATATTCTAATTAGATGAACACATTAGGTCAGACATGAAAAGGTAGTGGAATTTGGAGATGTGATGGATAATGGCGAATGAAACAAATATCCTTGTCCTTTATTTTAATAGTGGTGAATTGTCATTGACATATGGAATTAAAGTGGAGAAATCATCTTTAATCACAGGCAGATAAATTTAAAATCTCCTTAATAGAAGGATCTTTCCTGTAGGAGAGATCTATCCTCAATGTTCTATCTGTGTGGAGAATAAGGGAGGAGAGAATGGAAGTTGAGAGAGAAGGAAAGCATTTTTTAACTATCTTTTCACCGAGAGAAAGAACTGATAAAAAGAAGTAAGTATAGGATAATTTCATATATATAGATATAGATATAGATATAGACATGTTCTAGGGTGGGGGAGGGGAATAAAGAAAAGAAGATTTTGTTGTGTATTTGATAGGAATAGCAAGTTGTGCACAGTAGATTTGCAGTTTCATGTACAAATTGCTAAGGAGTACCTTTTTATTGAATTATGTTATGGAAATACTTGTTTTCCATAAATTAATTATGCAATTAAAGATAGGGAGTATGCAGATACTATTTTATTAGTTCAATGATGCAATAAGGCAAAAGGCCAAACTGCCTTTCCTGCCCCAGGATACTAAACTTTGATTTTTAGACTATGTTATTGATTCATAACTAAGTGAAATAACAATGAATGAAAAAATGACATTACATGAAATAATATTGTACACTAATATTAGGAATATTCTAATAGTTTTTTGATTCAAGAATTTATCATGGTTCTGCATAAATACTCAGGGAAAAGACTTAATATAGCCTTATTAGATAATAGGATTCATCTAGTCCAGTGGATTCATTTTACAGATGAGGAAACTGAGTTCCATAGAGTAGAATTGACATGTCCAAAGTTGATTTCTAATTTGTGGAAAAACTGACATGTCTGATTAGATTTGTTCTCTTAGATCCTTGGGGCAGACTTTGAAACAATGAGTGGGGAATTTCAGAGCTATAGATCTTGTTTTGTTACAAAGAAGAAATATATAATCCAAAAAAGAAGGCATTCTGATATGAGGTGAATAAGCAACTACCTATGGCCAGCACAAGTGTTTCATTGGTCCTTACCAAATGTTTGAATAGATCTTCTGTGTTGGATCATTGAGAGAATATGGATAAGAATCACATGGGCCAAGAAGGCATGGATGAGCTGCACTTTGTGCAGATAGAAGCAATATATGCATTAATTGAAATATTAGAATATCAAGGAAAAAGCTTTCTATTTAAAAGTGATCCAAAGTGGAATGAAGTGCCTTGAAAAGTAGTGATTTTCCCATTACTGAATGTTTTCAAGTAAAAACTAAATGATGAATTACCCATTATTTTGTAGGGGCATTCCTATTCAAGGATGGATTGAATTAGATAACCTCTCATAATTACTTTTAATTTTGATCTTTTATGATTTCTAGAACTCAGGTCCTCTGATTCTCATATACCACTACTTTTTTTTTTATCATTTCAGAAGTGTCATTCATAGTCATTGATGATTTTCTCCCTTTTTGTGTCAATCAACAAGGGCTCTGTATTGGACTATTCTTTCACCACCCACTCCCTTTGCCAGACAATGAAAAAGATGCAAGAAGACTTGGTAAAGAGGAACAGTACCACTCTGTTCATTGATTCCCCTGAAACACACAAGGTTCAGAGAGGAAACAGTATCCTCAATAGAGTTAGTGGATACCACCTTGTAATATGACCACATTGGTTTAACATTACTGCACCCTAACCCAGTCTCGATTCACTTTGTGGAAGTGAAATACTTATTAGCTGTTTAAGAAGTTCACTCAGAGGATGGTGGGTAATTCATAGAGCCCAGTTGTCAGCAAGGAAACTTCCTTCAGACCTGACCTTAACATATTGCTGTGGTTTAATAGGAAAACACTTAATTAGGAATTAAATGACTTCAGTTGGAATTCTAATTTTTCTATTTATTACCTCCATGATCTTGGACAAGTTACTTCCCCTATCTGTGGGTAGACTAAGTTATCCTTAAAATTCCATTCAACTCCATTCAAATAATTCCTTAAATGTTGTTATAGTAAGGTCACCTGCTCCCTAGTATCTGAAGTTCCAGTTTCAGGACTGGAAAATTCAAAGTGCAGTTATATAATTGAATTCTTTAATTTACATGTTATTAAACAGCTTCATTGATGAATCCATTCTTTCCATCCTGAACTATAGAAATATATTTCTCTAGTGACTTCAAGTTTACAAGGATCATAATAGCTCTATCAATGAATCAGTAATTGAAATATTCTTATTTCCACTTTTCATTTTTTTGGCAAGGCAATGGAGTTAAGTGACTTGCCCAAGGTCACACAGGTAATTATTAAGTGTCTGAGACTCAGATCCTCCTGACTCCAAGGCTGGTGCTCTATCCACTGCACAACCCCGTGCTCTTCCGATCCAATAAAGGACAATTAATTCTGCTGACCCATTGTCATGATCAACAAAATTTATTTGTGCCATCTACTGCCATTTAATAGATTTTGAAAACTATTGGCTTAACAATCCATGGAGGAAAGGTTGACTGGATAAAGAATAAAGTTCATTATTTTATCAGTTGTTGTCTTAGATGGGCACTGTATAGCTAGAATTGCTCAGAAACAGGAGGAAGAAAGAAGACATTTGGACTTGGTGAAGTCAAAAGGCTCAATTTTCTCTGTTCAAATCTGACCTCAGATACTTAGCTGAGTGACCCTGGGCAAG
Organism: Macrotis lagotis; assembly: GCF_037893015.1. Taxonomy (NCBI): domain Eukaryota; kingdom Metazoa; phylum Chordata; class Mammalia; order Peramelemorphia; family Peramelidae; genus Macrotis; species Macrotis lagotis. The sequence goes on from NC_133658.1 coordinate 370,251,506, forward strand.
TCACTTAACCCTGTTTGCCTCAGCTTCCTTATCTATAAAAGGAACTGGAGAGGTAAATTATTAAACTACTTCTTTGTCAAGAAAATACAAAATGGGGTCACAGAGTCAGACATGACTGAACAACAACAATAACACACATAACCTGTTGGAAGTTGATGGAATAACTCTATGCAGCTTTGTGGAATGATTGTATTATATACTAATTCTTTTAAATAATTCTCTTAATACTTTATCCATATCTCCCTGTTAGGTTCTATAATTGCCTGTTCAGATATTTTCAAACAAGATTAAGTAGTTTGCCCAGCATCACATCTAGTGTCTATGGCTGCATTTGAACTCAGGTCTTCCTGACTCCACTGGGTCTCCAAACTGACCTTATATGACCAGACTACCCTCTTTTCCAAACCACTTCAGTATCTTTGTCAAGTAAAACCTCATGGTCAGTATAGTCCATGGGATTATGACATGATTGAATGATAATCTCCTTTTCTACTTGCACATTTTCTTGATGATGTTTTTTTTACATTGTTTCTTGCTCAGGAGTCATCATTAGTACTATCCTACAACTTACTTACTTAAGAACTTTTCCGGGTATTAAAGTATAATGTGCTTTCAGTGAAAAATGAGAGTCTGAACAGCTGAGTTCAGATCCTGGCTCTGATGCATAATTAGACATGTGACCTCAGCAACTTCCCTGTCTTGCATTGTAGTTTCCTTATTGTAAAATGAGCTGATTACTTCAAGTTCCAAGAATCTCTATTAGTGACTAGGGAAATCACCTCCCAACCCCCTCCCAAGGACCTATATTTTGGATGATATGTTGGGGTTTTCTCTGTGTTTGAAATGGGCAGTCTATATCAAAACTAATATTCTTACTTTGCTAAACTAGGATCATAGGATTTAGACTTAGAAGAGACTATCTAGGTCATCTGATTTAAAATAAGCAAATAGAATTGCAGAGAGAATAAGTAAGTATCAGAATCAGGATTTGAATACAGTTTTTCCAACTTAATTCTCTTTTATTTTATTTTTTTAGGTTTTTGCAAGGCAAATGGGGTTAAGTGGCTTGCCCAAGGCCACACAGCTAGGTAATTATTAAGTGTCTGAGATGGGATTTGAACTCAGGTACTCCTGACTCCAGGTCTGGTGCTTTATCAACTGCGCCACCTAGCCACCCCCCCAACTTAATTTTTGATGATTCTTCCATGTAAATTCTGCTGAATCAGTTCAACCTTGGTGATCTGTATTGAAGCCCTTCATTTTGTCTTGTTTGTTCTGTAGGGAAGTGACCCTAAGTTCCTACCTTTACAACTGTCAAACTCTACCAATGTTCTTTTCTAATGGCTTAGAATTGCTTGGAAGTGACCTTGCTTTCTTAAAATCATTACCTGTCAAGTGCAAGCTCTATTTCCTGGGTCCTCCCCTTAAGGGAGGACTCATTGAGGCAGTATTTCTATACCATGGGAATTAACCTACTAAATGTAGAGGGAATTGTTCCTCCCCAGAAGGTTGACTATATAATGAAAATTTTTCCTCAATTTTAATGACTCACAAAGACTATATCCAGGGGACTACAGGATGTCTACACCCATAGAGAGAATTTTCACATTGATGAAATTTCAGAGCTTTAAAGTACTGAAGACTAGGTAATAGTATTTCTACAAATCAAGGCCCAATTACAGATTTCAGGTCTTTCCAGAGAAGAAACATTGCACCATTTGAAAGAGTGCACCTGTACTATTTTCAAGTGCCTACCAAAAGGGAATAATCTTTTACACTCCAGAGAGGTTGGTAAATATTGTCATTTGGGAGGGTAGTGGATTAAGTTTGGGATAAATATCCTGGGTCTGTGTCTCACAAGGTAAGTCTAACACATAAAGCACTGTTTCATCTAAAACATCTATTTTGCTTTCTAATTTGTTTTCAGCCAAAAAATCCCTACTGATACCTGAAAGACTTTCCAGCACAAACTCAGGGCTTGCTTGCCCAAATCTGAAGTTCACAGTCATTAATCAATGTCTAGCTCTTACCAGGCTGGGAATCGATCATTCCTTTGCAACTATGTCTGAGCAACTTGCCAGTGGTTTCCAGTAATTCCTGTGTTGGTGGTAAGTACATAAATGATCGGAAAAAAATGCAAATTGAGTGGCCATTCAGAGATACTTCATCAAAAGCAGGATGTGTTTAAAAAAAAATCCGAAAAGGAGAGCCTGGTCAGTGTCTCTTCCTGGTGTGTCTCTACTTCAAACAGTAATTCCTTGTTTCCAACCCTTTCTGTAACAGGGCTAAATGTGATTGCAACTGAGGTACATTGATTAACCCAAAATAACTTTCCCTCAATTTACTGGCGGCTCAAGAACTCTCTGGAGACCCTGCTTTTGTTCTGAGCGAGTCATTCAGGAGCCTTGGCTCCAGTCCTTGAGTAACTATTGAAACTGAGTGAACCAGAAAAATGTCAGGAACCACACAAGGATGGATAGTACAGTTTAATTAGTTTAGAGGGAGGGTTTCTCTTCTCTCCCCTCCCCAAGCATCATTCAGGCAAATTGTTTTTTTATGGACTTGTTAAAATAATTTCATGGTTGCAGTTTTGCTGTGGGGCAAACAGAGCAGAACCATAGGGGTTATTAAAGGAAGGGGACTGACTTGGGAAATAGGGTGCATTCTCCTTGGATAAAAAAAAAACCCTAAATATGTCTCATTTTATCTTTCTGCCTATAAGATGACGTCCTAAAAGACCAAATCTCTAGTGTCAAAAGCATTGCTGAGGTGTCTATTAATAACACTCTACATGGGAAATTCTTTGCAGACTTTAATCAGGAATTTTCCATAGTAACCAAGGCTGCCCACGGTTAGCCCAGCAACGGTGATTTTAATTCCACCCAGCACATTTTTCAGTCTATCCCTGTAAGTAGAACAACACTCACTGTACCATGTGAGCATGATGATGCTGAGTGTGAATTGAAAGACTAACCCCTCCTGCCCTGGAACATTTCTCCTAGGATGCTGGAAGAGCCCCAGCTAGGAAGATAGTCCTTTACCACAGTCAAATGTTAATGGAAACAAGGGGTAGGCATTTTATATTTACTCCTGGTTCCAGGAGCATAACTGTTCTCCCTGAATCTATTTATATTAGCTTCACTGTTAGGATTCACAAGGTCTGATCACTCTGTGCTTTAATGGAATCTGATTACACAGGGAAGGGAAGGGTAAAGGGAAATACCAGGTTAAGGGAAGTTTGTAGGTCATTCAGAAACATGGGGAGAAGAACCAAGAAACGAGCTTAAAAATCATAAAATAGACACAACCTTCTGGGCTCTCTGAACTGAGGTTTAGCTTTAAGCATTCTAACTCAATTTCATATCGGGTAATTTGCTGAGCTAAAGGCCTCTTTTAATTGTCAGATGACTTGAATTTAGGATTGGGTTCAACCAATTAATCAGTTCAAAATTCACCTAATTATAATATCATCCTAACATATTTCTCCATTTTTCCTACAAAAAACCCCATGACTTTGTGAAATGAATGAATGAAAGAATTAAGTACTGATTAAGAACTTACTTATATATAGTACTTACTATAAACAAACAGTCCCTGCACTCCAAAGTCAACATTCTAAGGCTTTCCTAAAAACTAGATGAACTACCATTCTCAGTTTTGCCAGGTTACTGAACATTTCAAAAGGAAGAAATAAGACTAGTCTGGCATGATTTGTCCTTGACAAAGCCATGTTGACTCTTTGCAATCATCATTTCCTTTTTCAAGATGTTCAATAACTCTCTATTGATGAATATTTTCTAGAATTTTTCCTGGAATCAAAGTGGTTCACTAGCTTAGTTTTTAGACATTATTATCTTCCCTTTTTTGAAAATTGAAACATTTAATCTTCTCCAATTCAATAGGATCTCTACCATTCTCTATGATCTTGCAAACATCACTGGATAATAATGACAAACACAGAAATTGAGAAATAATATCAGTCAAGTCTTCTAGAACTTTAGGGTATAACTTATCTAGATGATTTTCCTGTTCATTGGAATTGTTTCTCTTGTGGCTTCAAAATTTCATTCCAAAGAATCACAGTCCTCTCCTGGGCTTACTTCCCTTGTAGAATTTTAGTCCATAGAATTTTACCCACTTTTTCTTTTGATTCTTTTAAAATGTGTTCTCTTTACATCTGATTTACATGTCAAAATATGCCTGACTTTTTGCACTTTATGGAGAAGTCATTTCTATCCAGGGGGTGTGTTGGTAAATGTTTGACCACTACCTCTGGAGAGTGGAGAATAGGAAAATATACAAAACATCTATTTTTTATATTTAATATGTATGTATTTATTAACATTTCTCCATCACTTTCTTAAGTTTAGGGAATATAGGAAAACAATAAATCATATTTGCCAATTTTCAAACTGTAAATACATGCATTGAAAATTTAACAACCATCCCTCCTGAGTTAGAAGCTGAGTCCATCACACTTCACGTTCTACTGAGGATTTAACCACAGAAATCAATTCCCTCCTTGTTGCTAAGAATTAGATCCAGAATAGAATTTTCTCTTATTGGTTCCTCAATCTTTTAAAAGATGAAATTATAATAAAGACAAATTTAAAAGTTAAATGTTTTACTCAACTAAAGGAAAACTTTTATTTTCTTTCCTGTATATCCAGAAATTTGAATTTCTCCTTCACTACTATAATTCCCTCCCCCCCTTTTTTTCCCAGGTGAGCAATATCATTGGTATCAAACTCAAATAGAAATGGGGTGGTTAAACTACATAAAATTATACTTGGAAGCATATAGCAACTTAGAAAACCACACATTAACATTATCTATGTTCTATTGTATTTTTTAAAATTGTTGAACTATTTCCCAGTTACAGTTTAATCTGGCTCAGTAGCACTAGGGATATTGTGCATGCCTGTGAGCCACATATTTGACACCTCTGGGCTATATTATACTCTGACAATATGGCTTTTGTTTCTGATTCTGTGGATTTTCACCCAAATGTTCTCCACCACAAAAACTTTCCTTCATTTCCTCACATGAATATACTCTCTGTTTGTTGTTTATCTAATTGGTGCCCTTTTTAAACAATCACATTCATTAACAAATATATCCCTTCCCCCCCTCCTTTGCCCAAGGAGCCTTCCTTCATGGAAAAATATTACAGGTTATTTTCTTAATATACAAGGTTATTTTCTTTCTATTCTTATTTTTCCTTTTCTATTTCTTTTCAAATAAATTCTTATTTCCTGGAATTATATTCCAACTATAGGTCTCATCCACTAGCTTTCAAGATCCCTTTAGGTCAAATTATCTTCCTTACATTAAGATCTCTGGTTCATCTTGCTTCTTACCCATGCTTTGTTACTTTTTTTTGTATAGGCATCTGAGGTTAGTGTTTTAAAGCTGTTTTATTCCTTGCATTTTTGTCTCCTGTGAATTTAAGCATATCTCTTTCTTTTTATGTTTTACCTTTTTTTGGATAATTAAGGGCTTCATTTTTGACTTGATAGATATTAACTTGAAATCTTAGTGTATGTAATAAGCAATAGATTAACATACTATTAGATCCAAGCCACATCATTATTGAGATTCTAAAATTCTATAATTCACCATTCTGATATTTTCATAATAAATTCCAAGAGATCAAAGAATATTGCAACTAAATGGAAAGATAGGTCCTAGATTCTCTTTGGAAAAAAGAGCAAAGAAAAAAAATAATAAATAATAATAAAAAAAGAGCAGAGGAACTGAAAAGTTTGGCCTCCTCATGCACCAATAGTGCAATAAGAAATATCATTTCGGGGCAGCTAGGTGGCACAGTGGATGAAGCACTGCCCTTGGAGTCAGGAGTACTTGAGTTCAAATCTGGTCTCAGACACTTAATAATTACTTTGCTGTGTGGCCTTGGAAAACCACTTAGCCCCACTGCTTTGCAAAAACCTTAAAAAAAAAAGAAATAACATTTCATGGAATACTTGTTATCTTGTCTCACAGTGCTCATGATGAGAATAAGCAAAAAGGCAATCATGAAGATAATTGCAGCTTATGTGCCAACATCTGTTATAAAGGATAAAGAAATAGAAAAATTCTATGAAAAACTAGACAAGATCTTCCAAATCAAACCAATAAAGACTTTGATATTCAATGACTTCAATGCAAATGAAGGTACAAAGAAAGATAGTAAAAACATGAAAATATGATATAGTTGAAAGTAATTCAGATCTGAAAAATGAAAGAGGTCAAGTGCCTACGTGAACTACTTAAAAGTCTCACAATATATCATGAAAACTGTTACAGAAGAGAGGTAGAAGTCATATCAGAGTCATCATTGTGTTCCATACCCTAGAGAAAGTAGTATCAGCTATAAATGAAGAAAATAATTAGGAATAACACAACTTTTTTGGATTCTTGGAGAAACCTGTTATTTCATTGATGGGGGTATTTCCTATAACAGTACTGACTACAATTCACCTATATTTCCTTATCCTGTGCCTGTGTACTCCTCTTAATTTTGCACAAGGGAATTCAAACAATATACTGAGTTTTTCTTGATAATATATGGATACCAATGAAGTGTACAGGAATACTCAATCCTTGAGTTCTTTGCCTTCTTTTAGTATTGTTAGTTAATCATGCCTTTCCAGATTTCAACCCTGAATTACTTTGGACTTCATCCACTACCTTTGCTTCCATTTGTATTCTACTGAAGAGAGCAGAAAAGTTATAGAGACACACTGACTGGAATCATTACAGCGTTGTTATATAATCTCAACTGAGCTCTCACTGCAGAAAGGCAATACTTTTCTATATTCCCAAGAGATTCACTGTCCCACTCACAACACCTACTATTCTAAATCTTTTTATCCCTTGAAACACTCCCATTCCTTCCTCTCAGCTGCAGACCTTGCCTCATACTTCACTGAAAAAAAAACCAGGTCATTTGCTAAGATATCTTTCTTCTTTTTTCTATCACATTACTCAGATATCTTCCCCCAACATACCCTCCTTCTTCCCATCTTCTCTAGCAAATTTCCAATACTATTATTCTCACTGTGTCATAAATTATCACTCTTTCCTCTATCTCCTGGTTGCTTTTTTTCTGCTTATAAATATCCCCATGTTGCTCTAATGTCTTGAAAATCCCTCACTTGATCCAAACATGTCTATTAGCTATCCTTCTATAGCTTTCTTCTTCATAGTCAGACTCCTTAAGAATGCCATAATATACAGAATTCCTTAATTTCTTCTCCTTTCCCCCCCTTTTTCTTAATAAATGCTTTGCGATATAACTTCCTGCCTCATCATTTTAACAGAAACTGCTCTTTTTTGAAAGTTACCAATGATCTTTTAATGGCCAAATCTAGGTCTTTTCTCAATCTTCTTTCTTGACAACCAAACAGATTTTGGCACTGTTAATAACCATCTTTTTCTGAATACTCTCTCTTCTCTAGGTTTCATGATATTGTTATTTCTTGATTCTTCTGTTTGACTATTCCTTCTTAGAATCATATTTGTATAACACATCACTCCTAATTTTGGGTGTCTCCCAAGTGTCTATCCTGGGTCATCTCCCTCCATTTTATATCTTTTGGTTATTTCATCATGGATTAAATTTTCAGCTCTATGAAGATTTCTAGATCACTATATCCTGTCTTAATCTTTATCTTTGGGTTCAATTCTCTCATAAACTGCCTTTCAGACATCTTAAAACTGACATCTCATAGACATCTTAAATTAAATCATTATCTTTCCCCTCAAATCCTCCCTTCTTTCAAACTTCCAAAGGCACCACTCCCAGTCACCCAGGCTCACAACCTAATTTTTATCCTCATTCACACCCACCTCATAACTAAATATTATTATTTATACCTTCACAATATCTCTCATATATTTAGTGCAGGTCCTTGTTAATTCACACCTGTACTATTTAAATACTTTCTGAAAGGTCTTCCTTCAGGTATTAATATATTCTAGTTCATCTACTCAGGTGCCAAAAGGATTCTGCCATTGTCTCTGTTGCTGTCTCTGTCTCTGTCTCTGTCTCTGTCTCTGTCTCTCTCTCTCTCTCTCTCTCTCTCTCTCTCTCTCTGTCTCTCTGTCTCTCTGTCTCTCTCTGTCTCTCTGTCTAGCTCACACACACATATCACTCAATAAACTCCCTAGTACCTCTAAGGCCAAATATAAAATCCTCTGTGTGACTTTTAAGAACCTTCACAATATGACTCCTTCTTACATTTACATTTTTTTATACTTCCTTCCACATACTCTAATGATCCAATGTCACTGCCAAAAATTGCTTTTTCTCCATTTCTAGACTTCATGTCTTTTCAGTGATTATCTAGGATAGCTAGAATGAAGTTCTTCCTCAACTCTACCTGATTTCCTTGACCTCTTCAAAAAATGAGCTCTAATTCCTCAATCTTCAGGAGAATTTTTTTCAGTACCCTGATTGATCTGCTCCTCTCTCTTTATAGCTACATATCTTTCTGATGGCATCCTCTATATCACTTTGCTTAAATAATTCTTTACTGGTAATATGTTTTAACCTACCTATGCCTGCTATGTGTCTCCTAATTACCCATGGAATAGTTCTTCAGAGATTGTATTATTTCATGATACAATGCAATAGCATCATTGGAAAATGTTGATATTAAAGGATAGTTATTATCTTGAGACCTTTAATAACCACTTCATGGTTTCCCCAACTTCTTTTACTATTTCTCAGTTTGGGACCCAGTTCATTGTTCATTCTAAGTATCTGTCTAAGACATATGGACTGATAGTCTGTCCATCTAGTTGCATAGCATTGTTTTGATAAAAAGTATATATCATTAAGAAGAAGTATCTATGAATAACTGCAATATCTTCAACTTGAGCAATTTATAGGAACCAAAAAATTGAAAAAGAAAAAACAGCAAAGATATTATCACTATTTCCTGTAGAATTTAACTGATGTAAATAATAGCTTCAACAAAAAGATCCAAAATAGCCCAGAATATAATTAAGTAGTAAATCAGTGAATATATGACCTCCTTCCTAAATGAAAAGTGATAATACTAAGAATGACACTCACTAGGAGTGCAAATTCACTTTGAAAACATTAAACTAGAGGATGGTGGAAAATGATAAGCAATATTACCTCATAAAACAGAACAGTTTAAATTGGTAGAAATAAAAAAAAACCTACAGAAAGTTTGGTATGAAACCTAATGAGTAACATCATTACAGGAATATTAACATTAACAGATGAAATGACATGAGAATAAAAAAATACAGGTATGATGCAACTGTTTGATGTCACTGTTTCTTGAATGATTTATCTTTATCTATAGTGACAGAAGAACTACCACATTTTAGTCTCATCACCTCAGAGTTCTGAAATAGCATGTAGCAGTGAACTTTTAAGGCAAACTTGGAAAGAATTCCTGAACCAGACCAAGTATACTAAAGAAGGTGACATAATTATGAAATCATTGTTTAATTATTTTAATCAGTCAGTTGAGGGAAGAAAGATACCAACTCCTTCCTGAACTCAATTATGGATGATATTTAACAATTTAAAAAGACAATAGAATGAATACCAAAGACTACTATCTTATATGCCTATTGTCTCATCTTTATAAAATTTATGCATATTGAGAGGATCCTGAATGAAAATATGAGAAATAGAAAGACCTAAAAATTAGTCTTTATAGCAGACAATGTCTTTTTCTGTTTTTTTAAAATGCATTTCTGGTTATATTCTTCATCATCCATTTTACCATCTTGACTCACTAGTGAGCCTTTAAAAGAGTTCCTTTAAAGAAAAAAAGGCTAAACAAAACCATTTAACACAGTGACCCTATCTTGTACAATGTTTCACTCTCATAGAACTCCCGAAAGGAAGGAGTATATTGGTCATTACAATTATAATGTTTTTGACTTGTTTTTATATTCATTTGTATCATTTTAGTCAATTTTTTCCCGTATATAATATTTAAATATATAATTGAATATAATGTATAGGAAATATAACATATTACATTTATTGCTTCTGATTATAAAGAAATCTTTTGATTTAATCATAAAAAATTTGCTTTAAAGGCTCTCCTCAACAAGAAAGGAATCTCTTTTGAACATATATTATGTTTCTAAAAGGTACTTTGATAAGTAAAACCACAGAAACCAAAAATTCTCTGATTATGAATATCAGATGAAAAATAGTGAGATGTTTGCTAACTGGGGATATACATCTGCATTCCTAATTTATTGAGCCAGGATATCAGTGGCCATATCTGTTCCAGACATCAAAATGGACAATAAATGGACCAAAGTTGAATGGGAGAAACAGAGTGATTGGATGGCATTTGCAATATTGTGTAAAACTTAAAATAATCTCAAACCATTTTCTGGCAAAAAATGCCCATCTTTTAATCAAATGTATGGATGTAAATCACTAAATGCCACAGTTACTAAAGAATTCAAGGTACAGATGATTCTCAGAGTATGGAAAGATGCATTTTTGGGGCAAGTAAAGTTGCATAATTTTCCAATGATGACCTATAAGCAAGCGGTATAGAAAATATTGTATAGGTAAAATAAATATGTTAAAAGATAGAGGGATAAGAGATAGAAAGTTTAAGAATGGACTGGTATGCAAGACATATAAAAAGGTTTCCATTACATTAGGTATAGAAGATTTCTAGAAGTACATTAAACACAGAGCTACATCTAGAGCTGCTCCTCTGTGGAGGATCTTTGAAAGACCACAGAACTTAAAAATGGAGAATCAGAGGCAGAGGAGTTTAGTGGAGAAGTCAGGAATTTCTGGGTTCAAATACTGCCTCTTGACACTGTCTGTGACCCAGGACAAGTCACTTATATTACTCCATGCCTCAGTTTTATTATTTGTATAATGAAAGGGTTAACCTTCACGGTCTCTAAGGTCCCTTCCAGATCTATGGTCTAAATTTGTAATCACTTTACATGAATAATCCAGAATGAGAAGGCAAAAAATGAATTGCTAACTATAGCAATAGAGGGGAAAATCTATCATTGAAATAGCTAAAAAATTTGCATTGAGTCAAAAATCTGACTGCTTGTAATATATCCCCATTGCTTATAGTTCTTTCCTTCAGGAGTCAAGAAAAACAAATATAATTTACCTATTAACACTGTTTGGACTGGGCTCCTTCCCCCTGAAGACAGAGACAGGGAAGACATAGAGACAGAATCATCAAGAAGGATGGATGAATGCATGAATGTAGCCCTTAATGCTAATGGAATCCTACAAACATGTATTTATCCTTATCCAGCCAATGCATGATTGGATGTTCAAAGGTACTTGGGGTCTGCCTTTTCTAGATTTGTAAAAGTTTCCAGCCTCCCTTATTCTACTTCAGGATTAAACCACAAAGACTACTTTATTTGGGTCTTTCCTAATTAGTGTATTGCCTGTAGAGATTCAATTCCTGGGTATCAGTTGTGTTTGCATGATATGATTTTGCAGAACCAGACCAAGACAGGGGACCAACAGTGCTGGGGAGGTAGATACATATGCCCTTTTTGTATCTTTTTATTGTGTGGGAAGGTTATAAAAGATCTTTGAGGTTCTAAAAGTCTGTGTTCTAAGGTACCTTCTAGTTCTGACACTATATTCTGTCCCTGGTACCTATATTCTTCTGTCTTCTTTATTGTAAGGCCTCTTTTATCCCTAACATCCAATAGTTCTAGCTCTTTTGGTGTTTTTTCTTTTGTTCCAGTGCTGAATATTTTGTGCCAAATTTGGGCCAAAATATGAATTTCATAAGGGATCAATTATAGTTGCAGTTTATGTTAGTTTCTTCCTAACTACCCTATAAATGAACCTAGAATAACTAAATAACAATTAAAACTTGTAAAAAATATTTATTTTTTTTCAGTTCCAGCACTAAAAGAGCTAGAAGATCAAATTTTCTATACTGGACCATAACCACAATCAGTCTAGCCTAACCTAGGATTCTGTCTCAGGAAGAAGGTACAAGAGGAAATCACTATGTGATGATATAACAGTCCTTGAGGTCAGCCTTTTTCTGTCAATGTGATAAACAGCAGTATTTCCTGAGTACTCACTTATATGGAAAAAACAGAATCAATATAATATAAGCTCCTTAAGGGCAGAGACTATTTTGTTTTATCTTTGTGCCTTTAGTACCGTATACAAAGTGGGTACTGAAAAAAATAGATGTTGAATTGTATGTGAGAACATACAAAAGAAAAAAAGACATAGTCATAGATCTTGATGGAGAAATAAAATTGAAAGCACATTTAAAATTATTTATTTTCATCACTCTTTTTCTTTTATAATGTTAAGTTCAAAATTCTCTACTCCATTTCATATCTCCCCCATCCACTGAGAAAGCAAGCAATATGATATCAATTATTTTTTTAACATTTTTATATTGCCATTTCAAATATTTCAAAAAGCAGAATGCAAGAAAATTATATTTTAATTTGCATTAAGAATTCTTCAGTACTCTCTCTCTGGAGATAGCATTTTGTCATCATGAATGTTTAAATTGTCTTAGATCATTGTAATGATCAGAGTAGACAAGTCTTTCACTACAGTAGTAATATTACTGTGTTCAGGGATCTCCCAGTTCTTCTGACTTTACTTTGCATCAGTTTAAAAAGGTCTTCCCATGTTTTTTTCTGAAATAACACTTCTTACCATTTCTTATAGTACAATAGAATCCTATCACAATCATATGTGACAGCTTGTTTATCCATTCCCCAATCTGGGCATTCCCTTAATTTGCAATTCTTTGTTATCATAGAAAAAGCTTCTATAAAAATTTTTATATGCATATGTCCTTTTCCTTTTTCTTTGATTTCTTTGGGATAGTGGTCTATTGATGATATTGCTAGATCAAAGGGTATGACCTTTTCTCCAGAATGATTAAACTAATACCTAACCACCAATATTTAGTGCATCTAATTTCCTTATCCTTTTTCAGCATTTGTCATTTCTGATAGATGTGATGGAGTATCCCAGAGTTTTTTTCAATTTGTATTTCTCTAAAAAATAGTGACTTAAATTGCCTTTTCATATGAATATAGATAGTTTCTAGTTTGCTTCTGAAATCTATTCATATCCTTTGACCATTTATTAATTGGGGAATGGTTCTTATTTTTACAAATTTGATTTAGTTTACTATTATTCCAGAAATAAGACCTTCATCAGAGAAATTTATTATAAACTTCTTTGATTTTATTTCATGATTGATGGCATCTTTTAACAAAATGTAGCTTCCTTGATTATTCCTTTTACTTAGGTATAATTTTTCTTTGCTTTGTCTGAAGTCATGATAGTTACTCCTATCTTGTTTTACTTTAGTTCATGCATGGAAGATTCTGTTCTAACCCTTTATTCTAAATCTACATGTGCCCTGTTTTAAGTATGTCTTTTATAAACAACATATTGTTGGGTTCTAGTTTCTAATCCAATCTGCTGACTACTTCCATTTTATGGATGAATTCATCCCATTCATATTCACAGTTATTATTGCTAACTCCATATTTCCCTCCTTTGCATTTTCTTCAGTTTGTCTTTCTCTCCCTCCTCAAAAGTCTATGGTGAAAATTTGTCATTTGTTCACTTTCCAACCTGTTTCTTGACTTTGAACTTTATGATAAAGTTGACCTCAGTTTGGTTAGGATTGGGGAGATACTGCCACAAGTTTCAGGCTTTTCATGCTGCTGTTTGCAATGAAGGTCTCCAAGTTTCCAATGCTTCCAAGGTGATGTTATCTGGGAGAGAGATGTGGTCAATACTCTCCTGGTCTGTGCTCTGGTCTTTACACAGGAAAAGCCCCCTGGTCCCCTGTAAGTATAAGAACTAGTGCTATTTTTGTGACCAGGTTCCCTGCTTTCTTCTGACTGACTACAAGTGATCCCCTCCTCCTAGGAACTTCAACCCAGAACTTTATTGGAATAACAGTGATAGTCAATCAATGCCAGTTATAATTAGTATTAGCAAAGGATTTCCTATGATCTCTTTCTGACCAGTTTCCAATCCCATTGCCTTCTCTGGGCAGAAACTGCTGTTGTGGTTGGTCTCTGTTGCTGTTGCTATGGAGGTGACCTCTAAAGCTCATCCCTAGGGTTTCTACCATGCTCTGGATCTGTGTCCATCCTTGTGTCACAGACCTCTCCTGAAGAACTTCTTAGATGTCTTCAGTTGGAAAAAATGTATATCTCAACCTTTTGTTGGCTCTTTTGCTCCCCAAAAATTGACACTAGGAGAAGTAAGACAGGCACCCAATATAAATCTATTTGGCCAATGAAGAGTAAAAAATTGTATTAAAGGCACCAAGTGCCAAAAATTTGTGCTAAATTCAAAGGGTAAGACACCCAGTCCCTGACTTCAAGGAGTTGTAATCAAGTTTGCAGCTTGATTGGAACAGAAACCTAAAGTAGTCTCGTAGTCTCTAAAAACTAGCTTAGACATTGTATGTCACTGGGTCCAGGACCACAACGAGAGTTCTATCTCTACTTGGGAAAATCTTGACCTCATCCATACCTTCTCATCATTACACTCTTAACTATGTCTTTTTGCGAAAGTTTTAAGGAATCCCTATCTCTTTCCCTAGACCATACAGATGGTCTAATGCGTTGGTTTGCTCCCAAGGAAGGCTTAGTCTTAAATATCCAGAACATGTACTTTATCCCATTTCACATACTTTCTGGCTCCTTGCTTTGAATGTGACATGTTTGACCTTATTCCAGGGATTATCTTTAGTCAGATTTCTCTCCATATAGCGAGGGTGTTTCATGTAAATTGAGGAGAACTCTTAGGTATGGGCTGAAATAGAGTCATTTAGAAGAGGTCATACAGCTTACCCTTTCGTATGGGGTATTTGTAATAGTAGCAACTTCACATAGCTTGAATGAAAAACTCACCACCTGAATACACTTGTCCTCCAGAGTACTTATCCAACAAAGGTCAACCAACTTTTTTTGCAAGGTGCCTGTCAAATATTTACTAACCATTTTCAAAAAGAAGACATTATAGAAAGGGGAAAAGACCCACATGTTCAAAATTATTTATTGTAGCTCTTTCTGCAGTGGCAAAGAACAATGGAAATTGAGGTGATGATACCCATCAATTGGGAAATGGTTGAACAAATTATGATATATAAATGTGGTGGAGAACTATTGTTCTGTAAGAAATCATGAGCAACCAGCCTGGAAAGACTTACATGAACTGATGCTGAGTGAAGTGAGTGGAACCAGGAGAATGCTGTACACAGTAATAGCAACACTGTGTGATGATCAACTATGATAGATTTAGTTCCTCTCAGCATTTCAGTGATCACAATTTTAAAAGACTTGTAATGGAAAATGCCATCCACATCCCTAGGGAAAAGCTATGGAGTCTAAATGCAGACCAAAGCACATTATTTTCACTTTTAAAGACTTGTTTTATTTTTTCCCTTTAGTTCTGATTCTTCTTTCACATGACTGGATATGGATATGGAAATATGTTAAACATGGAAATATGTTAAACATGACTGTACATGTATAAACTATATCAGATTACTCACTATCATGGGGAGGAAGGAGGGAAGGGAGGGAGACAGAAAAATGTAGAACTGAAAGGCTTATAAAAATGAATGTTGAAAACTATCTTTGCATGTATTTGGAAAAATAGAATAAAATAACATTCAAAAAAATAAGTATAGACAATGAGTACTCTGCTAAATCTCAATCACAAGAATCTCAGTAACAATTTTTTTTAATTGTGAAAAAAGAGTTCAATATCAGTTACTTTTGAGGGATCATTTCCATGCTTGTGTGTCATTTCAAAAATTTAGAAGGTATCTATAATTATTTTTATAACAATTTGAGAATTCCCAGTAGTTTCTGGATAGCTCTTTCAAAATTAAGGGAGACAAAATATTTGACCTTCATGAAAAATCTAAGTTTTAAGAGCTGATTCTTTTTCCTTCAAAAATGCACTAGTAAATGATTTTATTATAAGATTAATGACCAGACCCAATCAATTAAATTTACTTTGTAAGTGTTTTCATTTGAACAAATCAGTTTCAACGCATAAAATATATATAACATCAATCTTTCCTTTTGACTCTGGTTTGCCTTTCTTGTGTTGGTTTATCCCTCTTTATACAGTATATGTTCTGTTAATCTAGACCCATTTTCTTCCCTTGGTGCTATATTATTGGCCAAAACCCTAAAGAGACATAAGGTAAAAAGAGGACCTATATATACAAAAAAGATAAGTTTTTTTTTTATAGCAGTATACTGGAAACAAGGAATTGTTCAACAAACTATGACTTGTTAATTAAATATTACTGCACCATAAGAAATGGACAATTTCAGAGAAATCTGGGAAGACTTGTGTGAACTGATACAGAATAGAATAAGCAGAACCAAGGGAATAATTCACAGAATAACAATATTACAAAAGTTTGAGAGCTCCAAATTCAATGACTAATTATGATTCCCAAGGATTAATAATGAAATATGCTATCCATCTCATGATAAAGAAATGATGGATTCAAGATGCAAAATAAAAAATACATTTTTGGAAATGACCAATATGAGAATTTATTTTCATTTTTGTACATACATATATATATATATATATATATATATATATGACAAGGGCATTCCTCCCCTCCCCTAATTGTCCCCAATTTGGGGAGGCAGGGTGAGGAAAGCTAGGGATAGGGTCAAAAAAGAAGATAAATAAAAGAACTATCTTTTTTTGTTTTAAATACAGAGAAGAAAATAGAAGGGGTATCAGAAAGAAGCATAGAGAAGCAAGATGCCCTTGAAAGGTATAGTTTGAATTTCTTATACAAAAAAGTAAGTTATGCATTAAAAAGAATCTGCATTATCTTGTACAATTTTTTTCTGTCCTACTACACTTTAATTTGGTCTTAATAAAAATAAATTTTAAAATATTTCATGTTTGTTTTTTCCATGTTTCTTCACATTCCTAGAATTATTGGATTTGTAATTGAAAAGAATTTTAGAGATTGTGTAGTTGTAATAGGATTATAGATTTAGAACTAGTAGGAGTTATAGAGGTCATTTGGTACAATTCCCTTATTTTACTTGGGTATAACATTGGACCTGGTGTCAAGAAGACCTGAGTACAAATCTAGCCTTAGATACTTATTAGCTGTATGAACCTGGGCATGTCACTTTCCCCTTCCCCCATAGTATTTTCCCCCCAATTAAATGCAAAGATAGTTTTCAACATTCATTTTTTGGGGGGGTTTGCAAGACAATGGGGTTAAGTGGATTGCCCAAGGCCACACAACTAGGTAATTATTAAGTGTCTGAGGTCAGATTTGAACTCAGGTACTTCTGACTCCAGGGCCAGTACTCTCTCCACTGCACCACCTAGCTGCCCTCAACATTCATTTTTATAAAATTCTGAGGTCCAAATTTTTCTCCCTTCCTATCTCTCCTCCCACCTCCTCGACAAAACAAGCAATCTGATGTAGATCATACAAGGGTGCTCATAATAATCATATTAAAACATTAGTTGCATTGTGAAAGAAGAATCAGAACTAGAGAGAAAAAACACTAGAAAGAAAAAAGTGATCTGCATTTGATCTGCATCTAGACTTCACAACTTTTTCTCTGGATGTGGGTGGCATTTTCTATCATAGATCTTTTGGAATTGTCTGTGGTCACTTAATTTCTGAGAAGAGCTAAGTCCATCATAGTGGATCATGACATCATGTTGCTGTTAATGTACATAATGTTCTCTTGGTTCTGCTTATTTCATTCACCATCTGTTCATAAAAACAAGTCTTTTCAGGTTTTTCTGAAGTCTGCCTTCTCATCATTTCCTATAGCACAATAATATTCCATTACATTCATATACCACAAATTGCTCAGTCATTCCCTATTTGATGGGCATCCCTCCAATTTCCCATTCTTTCCTCCCACAAAAAGAGCTTATAGAAATAATTTTATACATGTGGGTCCTTTCCCCTTTTTTAATGATCTCTTTGGGATACATATCTAGTGGTGATATTGGTGGTTTAAAGGGTGTGTTTCTTCAACTGTAAAATGGAGATAATAGATATCATCTCCCTCCTGCTGACACAGTAGACACTTAATAAATGTTCGTTCCCTCCATCCTTTTCCTTTTCACCCGAGGAAACTCAGACACAGACACTAAATTAGTACCATATCCTATAGAGAGAAAAAGTAGCTCTAGGTACATGTATTCTTGTGATCATATCTGCAACTGATACTGTCCTATTGATTAGTCTAAGGAGATGAGTACATATCTCAATTCTCTTATTCAATCACAAAAAAGCAGTCTTTTTAATCCCCCTGTGAAAGTCCTCAAAACATTAAATATGAAAGAATAACAATGACTCATCCTTAACCTATTTCTATCTAAACCCCATCAAAAATGATGAAAAGAATAAAATAAAATTCACAAAAACAAAATAATTAAAATGATAATGATGATGATGTAGATAAAATTACTAGGGTAGGCGTGGAATCGAAAGACTCTCCACAAGAAACATTTTCATGAACTCAGTCAATAATGTATTAACAAAAAAGCATCAACTAAATGTCTGTGGATTTCTTTGGAAAAAAGGAGAGGCTTATGATGGCAATTCAGGTCCAGGTCAATGGCACAGGAAATGACTGAAGGGTTAACCTTAAGGAATCCAAATTAGATGATCATAGGAGATAATGCAAAAAAAAAAAAAAGGTAGAGATAGAGCAAGCATATCACTACAGGCTATAAAAGTTTAGCACCCCTCAAATACCTAACAGCCTATGGCCAAATGATGACAAACCTCCAGATTACAAATACATATGTCAAAGTATCCTGGAGAGCTCAACTAATGAACTTTACTGGATGCAAATCATTACCACAGACTAAATTATTTTTTAAAGTTACCTAAACATAAAATTTATTCACCAAAAATATTTAAGAAAAACATTGTTATATATGCCTCATCACCAATACTCTTAATCTCAAAAGAATAGACATTTGGTTGAAGAGATCAAAATCTTAAGGCACATACCATGCCTTTGGTCTTGGTTCCTTCTGGAGCTGAGTTTAAGGATGCTTTCAAGGAGCCTATTACATCCTAGTCTTTTTTATTCAGCCACAAAAAGAAGCTCTTTTATTGACCTATGCAAGAGTCCATATAGATTATTGAATGCAAAATAGTGACTGGTCCAAAGACCATTTTATCTGGATTACAAAAGAAGATAATAATGATGATAACTGAATTTGATATAGTCTTTAAAGTTTGCAAAGCATTTATATAGTATGCTTTTGTGTGTCTGTATATGTATATATGTACATATAAAAACATGCATATATATATAAATATATATACATAAAATCTTGTTTGAGAGGAAGTGTGGTAGAATGGATAGAGAACCAGCCCAAAAGGCAACCAAATTGTGCAATTTGATTCAGTCAGGTATTAATTACAAAGATATTCTAAAAAAAGGGGAAGAGACCTGCATGTACAAGAATATTTGTAGCAACTATTTTCTTGGTAGCAAAAAACTGAAAATTGAAGGGATGCCTCAACTGGAGAATGGTTGAACAAGTTGTGTATATGAATACAATAGAATACTATTGTTCTTTAAGAAATGATAAGCAGGGACGGTTAGGTGGTGCAGTGGATAGAGCACCAGCCCTAGAGTCAGGAGTACCTGAGTTCAAGTCAGCCTCAAACACTTAATAATTACCTAGCTGTGTGGTCTTGGGCAAGTCACTTAACCCCATTGCCTTGTAAAAAACTAAAAAAAAATGATAAGCAGACGACTTCAGAAAAGTCTGGAAAAACTTATGTGATCTGATACAGAGTAAAGTGAGCAGAACCAGGAGAACATTGTACATGTCATATCTACACTTAATTCATCCCCATATAAACAGTAACTGAATTTCTTCTTCAAGGTCTGTATATTTTGAAAACTTTCTATTTTACATAGTTAAGAAATTATGAATATTTGATGGCAAATCCTTTAAAATGTAGTTCTTAAATTTTATGCAGTATTTGAACATTTTTTTCCTTTCCTTTTTTGAAATCTTAAAAACAAAAATACATTATAATGGCAAGAGCTCTGGATGATGGATCAAAAGACCTTATTTTGAGTCCTGGTTTTGTAATTTATGGGGTCACCTAAATAAAAACAAACACACAACAGAAACAGATATGACATGATACATTAATAAGAAACAGTCCTTTCTCATGGTAAAAATACTAGTTTATTAAGTCAAGTGCAAGCAGATGAGTCACTTTTATACTTACTAACCTTATGACTTTGGCCAAGTCATCATAGTCATTGATGGTATTTACACAAGGAATAAGATAGGCTACTCAGATACTACCATGAAAAAAAAATAGAACATTGATACTTCACTATAGTGGGGGGGGGGAAGCTAAATTTTAACACAAGAGACTTGAGTTTGAACTCTGATTCATTTATTAGCTGTGTAACTTTCCACCCTTTATTGTCTCAGTCTCCTCCCTTACACAACGAATTAATCAAAATAGATGATCCTTCTCTTGTCTCTTCTAGTCATGTCAAGAATCTAAAGTATTTGGGGTTTTAATAATAATAATGATGATGATGATAATAGTCTTTATAGAGTATCTACTATGGGCCTGATACTGAGTTAAGTGCTTTAAAAAGATCATCTCATTTGAGACCCACATTAGCACTTGGAGGTAGGTTCTCTTATTATCCCCATTTTACATTTGAGGAAACCAAGACAGATAGAGGTGAATTGACTTGCTCAGGATCACACAACTAGTAAGCGTCTGTGGCTGGATTTGAACTCAAGCTTGTCTGACTCCAGATTCATCAATATATCCACTGCATACCATGATGGGGAAGTATCTGAACTTTAATGTTTTTATTACACACAAAATACCCTTTGCAAAGCAGGCACTGGCTGACACTGGCCAAGTGCTCTCAGGACTTACAATGCCCTGTGTTCCATGTCCTCTAAGTACCTCTGTCTGCTTCCCAGAGACTGACATTGAATCAAATTCTCTGTTATTCCAGGCTAGCAGAATGATTGTTCCAGTAGTGAATGTGCCATTAAAAATGCAACCCCCACCCCCACAATAGCTGAATCAATTGTGATAGATCCTCTAGTGGTGAAGAATGATAAGCTTGAGACCACAGCAGGAAGTAGTAGAGGTATAATGTAAACAGCACTGGACCTGAAGTCCATTGTTGTATAATTGAGAAAAAATAAAACACAAAATAAAAACAAAAAAATTTAATTACAAAGGCTGAGATATAAATGAAAGGAACGCATAGGACAGAAGATTATTTTTAGCTTACTTGCCCTGGGAAACCTTTTTTCCCTTCTGAAGAATCCTTATCAATTTCACGTTGGGTTGTTGCAATGATAATGAATAAATGCCTACCCTTGCCAAAGTGGGCTGGATCAAGCAATTTATTTAGTTGCTGTGCTGGTCCCTCACCAGACTCAGTTCCTGCTGCTCCTGGCTCCATTGGTCTCCACTACTGACTGTGATTGACCTTTGGAAGCTCACCAGGTCATAATTTGTGATATCTGGATATTCATTTACCCCAAATCCAAAAATAATCAACACAAAAGAAAAATGGGAAAGCATGCATTCATGAAATATAGTTGCTGCTTAACGGAATCCCTCCCCTTGCCTAGAGACTTTTAAGAGTTTTTGCAATTGTAAAGTTGCCAGGCTAGAGAATATAAGGTTCTATGCTTTAATCTTTTGTATGTATACTTAGATCTGGCTCAGCTTCTTCAAGTTATCAGTACTTCTGGCTCTTCTATCAACTGCATGATTAATCATTTGCAATTCCATAGTTCTGGATCTTAGTTATTCATGGCTGCAAGAAGGTCTCACCATCCCTCAATGTGTTGGATGGAAAGCAAGAAGAGAATATTTCACAAATTGTGAAGTGGGCTAAAGGACTCTCCATCACACATGCCTAGAAACTAGCCCACCCTACGCTTCCATTCCCTTGTCTGAAATGGCAGCTGAGTGTACTCCAAAGGGGAAGGAGGCAAGGGAGAGTTCTAGGAAATTCAGATCTGGAATTAGGAGGGATCTTAGGGACTTGTGATCATTTTGTGTGTTTTTCTTTTCTGTTCAGGTACAGAAGAAGTCCAGAGTCCTTAGAGTGTTACACAGCAGTGTCAGGAAATTCAATCTGGTTCCAAATCTAGTTCAGTTTTTAATATACCACTTGCCTCCTATAATAGACATTCCATGATTAACAAGTTAGAAAGGTAAAACAAAGTGCTATGTGAGTTCTAAGAAAAAGATTGTTGCCAACCAATAGGAAGAAGTCATCATTCTGGATGGGATAACAATTTCAGGTGGGCTTTAAAGACTGAGTAGGAATTAATGAATGATGATCAGAAATAAAGACATTATGGATTTAGGCACCTTAACATGTCCTT
The DNA here is from genome assembly GCF_037893015.1 of Macrotis lagotis. NCBI lineage: Eukaryota > Metazoa > Chordata > Mammalia > Peramelemorphia > Peramelidae > Macrotis > Macrotis lagotis. The sequence continues at coordinate 370,273,965 of NC_133658.1, forward strand.
AATTTCTCTCCACTTCACTAAAGTGAAAAGAAAGCTAAATTTTAACTCAAGGGACTTGACTTTGAAGCCTGATTCATTTATTAGTTGTGTAATCTTCCACCCTTTAGAGCCTCAGTTTCCTCCCTTATATGATGAATGAATTAGACTAGATGATCCTTCTCTTGTATAGTCTGAATAGATCAGTTCTGCTGGATTATAAAGAGGGTTGAGGGGAATGATATAAGACTAGATTGCTAAAATGGAAGTAAATTGTGGAGGGCCTTGAATGCTAGGATAAAAGAGCTTGACCTACACTGGGTGGGCAACAGTGGGTCTTGAGCAAAATCATAATGTAACTAGCTTTAGGGCTAAGAAAGATTTTATTGCTATCTCTGAAGGGTGATTTAGAGTAAGGAGAGAGTGAAAGTTAAAAGACTTGCTATTGCTTTTGTTGCTGTTCAGACATTTCAGTTGTGTCTGACTCCTCCTGACTCCATTTGGGGTTTTCTTGGCAAAAATAACCAGAGTAATTTGACATTTCCAACTTATTTTACAGGTAAGCAAAATGAGTCAAACTGACCAACTTGTTCAGGGTCAGAGAGCTAATAAGCATCACTGTACCACCTAGCTACACAGAAAGACCTTTTTGACAATTATTAAAACAGTCTAGGTAGATTTGTAATCATTTTTAATAATGGTAGGAGAAAGGAGAGGAATAGTTTCCAAGTTTGAATCTGCTGGGCATGGTGAGAACACATCAGTGGAGGGAGAGAAGGGAGAGTCACTCTACTCTTAGTGATGATAAAATATAAACTATACTACAGCTATGTTGCCATAGGCATGGCAGGTCAGAGAGGCTGGAAAGTCAAGCTCAAAGTCTGTTGAGTTCCAAATGGTTTTCTCAAATTTTCTCAATACTTCATGTCCATGGTAGGAACATTATCACAACTAAATTTAGGAATGGATAAAAAGACAGGTTAAAAGCAAACAATTTCCAGTTATTGGCAAAGGTCCCAGTTCCTGAATGAACAGGATTGGTGGGGGGGGGGGGGAAGCCATCAGACAGCCACCCTGCAGGGCCTGGGAAATCTGTCCTGTTGGAACCACTGCATAGTGCTCTATTAGTGGGTTACAAAGTCTCCTCGGCTGAAATTCTGCAGTAAATTGCATTCCGGGCAGGCTCACAAATCATTAGCCATACAATCTTGTTTATCCCGCTTTGGCTTGGAATTTGGCCTGTTACAAAATCCAAGCTGAAAAGTTGAGAGAACCTGAGCCAAAACTGCTTAGCAAGTGAATGATGTTCTCTAAGGAGGGCAGGCTTGGGGGATGCTTATTAAACACAAACACGGACTGGGGCGAGCCCAGGAAAAGCTAAGAGAAGGGTAAAGTCCAGAAGTAGTTTTGCATCCTAACTCACTAACACAGTTCAATTGCTAGTACTCTTGATCCTTCTATTATTGCTAATAAGAAATGGTAGTTCACATATATAATAATGTAAGTAAGGTAAACCAAGTGCTTCCCCCATAGCAACCTGCAGTGAAATAAAGGTAAATCAGGAATCCTAATACAAGGTGCTAAGATTTGGTGGGATGGGACTTGTGATTGTACCATCACTTTGGAAAATTATACTTTCTTCAAAAGGAAAAGAAACTATTAGGACATGGTTTATTTAAGTTGCATAATAATATTGGAAAAATATATTTATATGAAGAAATCCAAGAATGGATTCAGGTAGGGGTAGAGAGGCAAGACAGGGTGGAAGGGTATTTAGTAAAGATCAATATGGGGAGAAATAGAAATAGTTAAGTAAAATGTATATATTAAACTTCTTTTATGTATCAGGCACTCTGATAAATGCTGAGGATACAAAAAAGGCAAAAAAATTAAATGTTCTCAAGGAGCTCTCCTTAATGATAGGGGAAACAATAGGCAAACAAATATATGTGTGTATGTGACACACACATATACACCTATACATATGTGTATATATCCACATGTGTGCATATATATTCATCAACACATACACATACCACACATGTACATATATGCATGTATTTTTATATATACATACAAACTCTCTTATTAAATATATATATATATGTATCTAGTAGCTGACCAGCATTCTAGCTAGTAAATGAGATATATATATATATATATATATATATATATATATATATATATATATATATATATATATATATATACACACACAAATCTGTATAGGATAAATTGGGGGAGCAGTTACAAAAGGACCTCAGAGTGAAGGCACTATTATTAAGAAAAACTGAGAAAGGATTTTTGCAGAAGGTAGAACTTTAGCAGAGACTTGAAGGAAGCCAGGGAACCTTGGAGGCAAAGATTTTTGCATGAGTAATACTATAGACCACTTGGACAGAAAGGAGAAATAGATGAAAAAAATCAGAAAATAAGATCACAAGCCCAAGGTGGAGGCATACTTCAATTAAATCGACATCTGCTGGAGTTCTTTGCCAAAAGCAATTAATTGGTTTTTGACTTCCTTTAATGAAGATTTCATCCTTTAAATGTGATCATGGAACTGTGTTTTTTTTATATTTGATTTTCATCAACAAGGAAAAAAATGGGTTGTTGAAAAGAATGAGTTGTTGAAGGGAAATTTTCAGGGAACTGACCACTCCATCTTAACAATGCTAATGGAAAAAGAGAGAAGTCAAACATTATCTGAAATATACTCTAGATTTTGGAAAGCATATTTGAGAGATCAGAGGAAGAATAGATAGGATCTAGCTAAATTATGTAGGTAGAATTGAGTCTAGTAAGAATGAGAAAATCTCAGGAATGAAATTCAGAAAGATCTGAATTCAAATTTGATCTTAGATATTTACTAGCTTTGTAATACTGGGCAATTGCTATGAGTAAGGGAAAAAAGAAGTTGTATGATATGAATGCATAGTAAAAATCATCTGTTACCTTCAATTAATAAACAGACATGCAAATGATAGAAACAGGAAAATAGCAGAGTATGAATCTACGCACTGGAATGAACCAGTAAGAAATAGTGTCAAGAGGACTAATACTCAGAACAAGGTAGGAGTGCCAACAAATGCTGGGGTCAAAAAAACAGGAATTTTTTTTCTTTTAGATGTATTTGGAAGAATGAGAAAATCAAAGGTGAGAGATGATAGGATGATGATGATAATGTATGAGAGAAATATTCTGTGTCAAGGAGGATGATTTTGACTCTAATTCCCTGTATGTCCTCAGATGGGCTACTTGATCTTACTGAGCCACTATTTTCTAATGTGTGTAAAATGAGGAGATTAAATTAAATGGACTGCAAGATCTCTTCTGGCTCCAAATCCATGTTTCTATGACTAGAAAGGGCAGAGCAAAAATGACTACTATGAAGAATCACTCAGTAGGAGTACAGAGATGGTAAGAGAAAATTTAGCTGCCCTAATCTCAGATCACCAAACCCAACTGAGTTAAATGCTGAGATATTGAAAGAAGTGGAAACTATGCTTACTGAGTCACTAGTTGTATCTTCTGAAATACAATAATCATAGGTTGCATAGAACTAGAGAAAAACAAATGTCACAATTTTGAAGTTTCCTTCCAGTCTTATATCCTATAATCTATATCCTAAATGCTCAATATGTCCAAAAGTGGATGATTCATCCTCTTCCTTTGAACTTATCCCTCCTTCCTACTTCCTAATTTCTCTTAATCATCTTCCCAGTCACTCAGGTTTGAAAACTTAGCATCATCTTCAACTCTTCTCTATTCTTAAATCCACAGACCAATGAGTTTTTAATCTCTATTGATTCTGGGGCAACTCAATGGTGTAGTGGCCAGACTGCTGAACCTAGAGTTCAGAAGACTCATCCTCCAGAGTTTAAATCTGACCTCAGACTCTCATTAGCTCCGTGACTTTAGGCAAGTCATTTAACCCTGTTTGCCTCAGTTTCCTCATCTGAAGAATGAATTGGAAGAAAAAAATGGAGGATGCTGGTTGCAGACAGCCTTCTGTTGTTTTGCAGATAGCGAATGGATAAGGTCTTAGATCATTTCTAGCACCTGCTGTTTGTAAGAATCATAGAATCATTAAAGGTGCTCCCTTAGGCAGCTAGGTAGGTGCTTTGTTCACATTGACCCTGTAAGGGATGTGGTATAAAAATTATTACCTCCTTTTACAGTTGGGAATCTTGATTGATCAGGATATTAAAGTAATTGGTCAATGGCCTCATAAAGAATTTGAAGGCTGGGATTTGAACCTCATGTCTTAAGAGCCCAAATTTAGTGCTCTTTTCAAAATACACTGCTGCTTGCTTTTGATTAAAGCTCAGAGAATTTCTTTTTCTTCATTTGTTTTCACCTCAGTGACTTTTTGCCTTCTTGTTTTTGATGAAGATTGAATCATACTCTGCATTTAGCAGCAGTTATTGAGACAGCAAATTTTCACCCCATGCAGAGAGTAATAGGGAGGCTAAAAAAAGGAAGAGGAAGACATGATGGAGGACAGAGGATTAGGCTAAGAGTACAACAGAATATAAAATTATTAGGAAAAAAAAAGGATTTGGAGGGTGGAAGGGTGGTGCAGAGGATAGAGCACCAACCCTGGAGTCAGGAGTACCTGAGTTCAAATCCGACCTCAGACACTTAACCTAGCTGTGTGGCTTTGAGCAAGCCACTTAACCCCACTGCCTTGCAAAAAAACCTAAAAAGAAAAGAGGATTTGTTATCAACCTTTATTATATTCCTCCCCATGACTCCTTCTATTAGATCAGAACAAAGTACATAGGTCTTTCCTACCTGTAGCTACAATTTCCCATAGTCTTTCATCTACCACACCACTCCATAAATTTGTTTAAGCCAGAATTCATTTGTTTAAAATTTTTAGGGGGAGAGAGAATTGTCATAGATGGTCACTGATCTAGTGATTTATGAGACCCTACAATCTCAGAGTTGGGAGAGATCATCTTGTCCCACTGACTCCAAAGCTTGAAGTCCTCCACAATATTCCTGGCATCCTCATCCAGACTTGAAGACCTTCCCATCAGCAAATTCTACAGCCCTTGGAGACAAAGCTATTCTAATTTGGAAAGCTCTTATTGGTATCAAGTTTTTCTTATATTCAATCAAGAATTCAGTCAACTAGCAATAATTAAGGACTTACTCCATTTCAGGCACTGACAGTCTAAGACAGAATAATCTCTGCCTTCAAGGACTTTACATTCTACATGGGACATAAATCAAATGATCTGCAACTTTGAAACATCACTTTTTGTTCTGTCTGATCAGAGGAAGAAGAACAAATCTAATCTCTTTTCCCAAAGACAGCTCTTTATGTGTCCAGGTCTTGAAAACTTCTAGGAAATGACATGATAAACTGAAAAAGTTCAGGGATTAAGTGGTTTGTTCAAACTTGCACAAGTCATGAATGGGAATTACACTATTTTGGAAATTTTGGAAATTTTTAAAATTTCATGGTGGTTTAGCTAACAAGAACCAAAATTTGTTTGCTCAGCCCACAAGGAGGCATCTGGCACAGTATACAAAGAAGCTCTGAGGAGTGCCAAGGGTTATAGACATAGCTTGGTGAAAGTGCATAGGGTGAGATAGCATTTTTTTTTAAACCTAAAGAAAACAGTCTAGTTGGAAATGGCATTACAGGTGTTTCTTTCCCAGGATAAGGGCAAACATCTCGTTGCAAACTATCACAGACCATGGCTCTCCTAGACATCCATTCATGTGTGATTGATATTCTCACTTTCCATGGCAGATAGTCTCCTTAAGGATCCTTAAGGAGACTATCTGCCATGGAAAGTGGTGTGAGGACTAGAGTTCCCAAGGAAAGAGTCAATACATGCTTTTGGCCCTTGCTTTCTTCTAAGATTTTCAGGACTCTCAAACATGTTCCATGCCCTTACTTTTCTGTGGGTTAACATTATCTTCCTTGCTTCAGAAGCTCTCCTTACCTCCTTTTTGCTATTATTTAAAACCTAATTCAGAGGCAAATTTCTTCGGAAAAAAACCTTCCATGTTGTCCTCCTACCCTCCCCATTTGGCAAAAGCCTTCTCCTGTAGGCTTTAAACAGCATTATATTTTGTACCTCTCTGTTGAATTTATACAGGAGCCCTAGATTTGTATTTGAGACCCTTGATTCAAATTCTGTATGTCCTATGGCATGTCATTAATCTGCTCTGGCCTCAGAATGTAAAATCTGTAAAATAAGAAGATTAAATTGGAAGATTTCTAAAGTCCCTTCCAATTCTAAAATTTATGTTCTTATAATTCTGCACATTATGGGTATAGTGGTGAAGTCTTATCCTCCCATTAGACCATGAACTCCCATGAAGGTAAATAAAGGATAGGCTATATTGTTGCTAAGCTTAGTGTCTCCCCAACTACTTGATTTTCCCTCTGAAACTAAGGAGAAATTTAATGAATTCTTAATTGGGAGTAATGGTTCAGGCTATGTAGTCCAAGGTCATGAAGAATATTAGAAGGAAATCTATGAGTGGAACCCTAAACTCCTGACTAATATTTTCTTCTTCTTGCATTTGGCTTCTGAAGTCTATTTTTCTCCCTCCCTGGAATGAGATGAATGACATGGCTCAGAAATTAGACAGTATTTTAAAAAATAAAATACTAAACAAACAAAATCAAAAATCCAGTGTTAGTGTTCATTTCCATTTCTTCAGAAGTATTAACCAAGTAGAAGTCTAATGATCAATGATCAAACAACACTAACAACCCAGATATTTTAAATCGATTAATCAACAACAGGGCAGCTAGAGGACACAATGGATAGAGCATTGGGCCTGGAATCAGTAAGACCTGAGTTCAAATCTGTTTCAGACACTTAATTAGTTCTTTACTCTGGGAAAGTCACTTAACCTATTTGCCTTAGTTTCATCAACTATAAAATGAGCTGAAGAAGAAAATGAAAAGTCAGTTCAGTATCTTTGCCAAGAAAACCCACAAGTGAGGTCATGAAGAGTCAGACATGACTAAAAACAGTAACAGCAATCAATTAAGATTTAGAATTAGAAAAATCCTTTGGTGTGGTCTTTTATGAATCTTTTGTTGTACAATTTAGGGGATTGAAACCCAGAGAGAACAAATGATTTTCTCAGATCACACAAGTAGCATAGCATCTGGAGGAATAGGAACATTGTCTCCTGACTCCTAAAGTTCTCTTTCCATTTCATTTATATATGTGTATGTATGTGTTATGTGTGTGCATATATGTATGTATACATATGCATATGCATATAAAATATGTAAATTTAATGTAAGGAACTGCTGTTGGGCCAGTGCACATTATTCAGTCCCTTTGCCACTAAAGGATTTCTCTATTTTGGACCCTCATATGGGGTCTGTGCAGGATTGGTTTAGGATTGAGGGAAGACTGACTTTTAAGGAGGGAAGATAGGTTCCATTTTCTTATACTCTGGCTCCTATGTCCCCCATCTCTGAGTCCAAGTTAAAATATTTAAAGCTTATATTTTGGCTTGTATCTAGCATTTTCTTCAAAGTATGGAGTGATGCTGAATCAAGTAAGGGATGAGTATTTATTTCCCACACACACAATGCACAATAAATGCAGTATACTCATAGGAGCACATTTGACAGAAACAAACAAGTAATAACCATTGTTATACTCTGAAGGAAGTTAATATTGAAAAAAATCACTTGTTTACAGGATTGCAAATTAGACTTTTTTTTTAATTACCCTGCTTCCACTAAAATCTGGGGTATTTTTCTTGAGGGACAAGTCTGTGATCTGTCCTGTGACCTGCATTGGTTATGTGTAAAGGGATGTGACTTCTGATTGCCTGGAAGAATGCTGAGTTAGATACTTTCTAGAGGCACAAGGGATTTAGTTCAGAATACACAAGCAGAAAAGAGCTCTGGCCAGTTGGTGGAGAGAGGGCTAAGTCCCCTGTGGCAGGTAGATAGCTTGGCATTCAGCATCCTCTCAGCCAATCAGGAGCAAATGCCCTCACACATGCACTGTACAGGTCACAGCACTGCTCTTCAGAAAAATCACCCAGGCTTAAGTGGAAGCATGGCTATATTATATTTCACCTTGGAACTACAGTTCTCCATAGACTTTCTCAAAATTCACATCTTCTCTAAAGCCAGACTCAGGGAGTTCCTTCCCCAATGGGTAGTAGCCGCCATGATAGAGGAACAATGTGGCTAATAAGTTTCACCCAGTAGACTCAGGACCTGCAGACCTCTCATACTCCCAAGGTCACCTCCAAGCCTGGATCCATTCATCTTGAGAAGGCGGTTTGACCAGGTACTTGGGAAAAGAAACACACATAAATCCAAAAAGGCAGCCAGGGGCCAGACTCAACCAAATGAATCTGTGGTCCATGTCAGGGAAGCTGGTTTCAGGATAGCGCAACTAATCATACAGAAGAGTCAGTGGAAAAGACAGATTTTACATATACATACATATATATATATAGAGAGAGAGAGAGAGAGAGAGAGAGAGAGAGAGAGAGATGTAGATGTATATTTGTATACATATATGTACAGAGAGAGAGAGATGGAAGTTGATTTGTCACTCCTTTATTAATTTAATTTTTAAATTTAACCAATTTAAAACATCCCATCACTTTCCCAGTTTCAAGGAGTGGGGAAGAGGACCAAAGGACCAACTATGATAATTCCAACATAAACGGAGGTAACCAGAGGCTTATTCTTCCCAAAGTACCATGTTCCCTCAGTACTGAATCACATACATGGAAGTTGACAAGAAGCCAGAAAGTCAGTTTTCTGAATGTTCTGTAAAACCCTTATGTTTTTAAGAGTATTTATGAAGATCTACTAATTAGGAGAATTCATATAAATTGAGAAATTTAATTAATAATCATAGGGATTCAATATGGAATAGTAAAAAGAATATGGGTCCAGTCCTGTCTATAATGTACTTTGTAACTTTGGAAAAGTCACCACCCCATTCTTTGCCTCAGTTTCCTCCTCTGTGAAATGAAGAAATTAAATGAAATTAGTTTTAAGGCATAGTTCTGACATTCAATATTCTAGGTTCCAAGATCAATAAATCAACAAGCATTTATTAACCACCTACTCTGTAAAGAGTAAATACTGTCTAAGGAAAGGAAGTATGACCTATCCTGCTTGTGTCCCTTACTGTTTGCGTGAACACAGATAATTTCACCTTTCTAAACTTCAGTTTCCTTTTATTTAAAAGGAGGGAGCAAGGCTAAAGATCCTTTAAGTTCCCTCCTATTTCTAGTTCTATATTCTGATGAGCCAACTGTGACAATAATGTTTAAGGGATTGTGAGAGTCTTTGTTTCAAAGGTGTTTCTAGCTTTGATATTCTATGTCCTAAGTCTCATCTTGTCTCACATACTATGTTCTAGAGTTCCTTCTGCCTTTAATATTCTGCAACTCTACATATAATTCACAGGGTGCAACTATGAACAGATGCAATAAACAGAGACAGCAATCTTCTTATCGCTTGGTGTATTCTTTCTTTGCCCAATACATAAAAAGAAGTCTGTTTTGTTAAAGGTCATGGAGAGCATTTATTTCTTCCACTGTTTTCAGTGAGTTTGCAGCCTGGGCATCTTGTGTTGTGTCCCCTTAACATGAGGAAGCCTAGTTGCTGGGTCATGTAGTACCAGGCGGTGTGTGGGTGTGTGGGCATGTGGGTAGATAATCCCTAAGTCCCCAAACCCTTTAATTCACTTTTGCCTTGAATAGCTCTATCTCTTCTTTAGCCAGAACCTCCATTGTCACACCCAAGTCTCCAATGAGAGCAACAACAGAAAAATAAGCATCTCACCCCTGACTCGCTGTGGAGCCGAGATCTGGGCAGCTCTCCCCATCAGGGCAGCTCTCCCCATCAGGGAGCTCGAATCCCCACCACGTACCAGAGCCAAAACAGGAAGCATTATAGGTCCAAATTGTGTAATTAAGTACCAGCCCCGCTGCTATGGCAAAGTTATTACTGCAGCTGTTAAGCAGAATAAAATATTGATTCCTTCTTTCCCCACCCCCAAAACTAGAGATCTAGAACAATGATTTAATTTTTGCTTTAGAGCAAAAAAATGGTTTTTGAGTCTTGCCTCCTCCCTTGTGTTACTCAAGTGAATGTAAAGGAGAGGGAGATTCCTGCAAAGATTATTGCATTTTTAAGTGAGCTTGGTTTTTTTTTTCCATCTTTGCACATGAACAGTCCATGTGAGACTAAGTACTTTCCATGTGACTAGCTCATTCCCATGCTTGGAGTGTAATAGGGCATTTAAAGCCATAACAGGCAAGGTCAATATGCTTGTTTGTTGGTGCTGGTCGGTGAACAAACATCACAGAGAAGGTGAGGATGGGAAAATACATCTTTCTGTATCCTTCCCAATCAGAGGGTCCAATTTCCGTGGCAACAAAATGAAGCTGCCTGATGATTCAGGGAAATGCTCCCGTATGCTCAGGCTAGGGAGGATAGCCTGCCATATTATTGGAAGGAAAAATACCAGCTGGGAAGGGAGGGGAGAAGAAGAAAGAGAAGTGAAAAGGAAGGGAGGGGAGTGGAAAGGAGGGAAGTGGGAAGGAGCTATGTCCTCAACTGAGGGAAGAAAGCCACTCCTTCCCCTTCACAGTATGGGGATTTTACAGCTCATTCAGCATGTGACAAGAGAAATATCCAGCTAATAATGATTAGCATTTATATTGCACTTGCTGGCTAAGGATCTCAAAGGGTTTGCAAAACATTCATTATGGTACTGGAGCACCCCTGTAAAGCAAGGGAAATATCACCATCCCCATTATTCAAATAGGTCAACTCTGGGGAATGTGCTATCACTAAGGGCACCTCAAAAGGTGAGGATGGAAAGGGGAAATTCTGACTGCCTAGCTTTTGCCTCTTCCATGACTTCCATAATAAATCCCTGGTAGGCTGTTTGTAACAAGGTAACAAGGAGATAAGAATCTCTTTAAGAGGTCCTTTCCTAGAGAAAGATAGGGCTCAAGGAAGTTCATGGGCTTCTAGACTTTCAGAAATGAAGGGGATCATATGATCAGAGGATTTAAAACTGTAAGAGACATTAGGGATCATCCATTCTCTCCTCTTTTTGACCTACTCAAAAGGGAAGCCAATGTCCAGAGGGATTTAAGAGCCTTGCTAGTAAGTGATAAAAAGAGAGACTCACTTCCAGTCCAATGATTATTCCTCTAGTATACTCATCTCTTTCTCCTTGAAGCCTATCCTATTCAGACCTGATCACAGTGATGTCTTTCCTTCATTAAATCTTTGAATGTCTTTACCACTCACCTGACAATATGTGTAGTCTTCTATTAACAGAAGCAAAGACAAAGAAAATAGAGAGGGTCTCAAAGATTCGATTCTATTCAACAAATATTTATAGAATGGCATAGTGGAAAGAATACCAGATGTTTCGGATGACCTGGTTTCAAATCCTGGCTCTTCCACTTGGATGCTAGCAAGTTTTCAATCCTCAGTTTTCTCATCTGTAAAATAAGGAGGGTAGATTGGATGATCTTAAAGGTCATTTTCAGCTTTGTGTCTGTGATTCTGTTTTCCCATAGTCCTAATGATACAAGACACTTTACAAGACTGTGGGGACAAAAACAACAATGAAATGACCCTGGCCTCAAAGAACTTGAGCTTCTACTGGAAGAAAAATATAGATAGATAGCTATATAGATAGATTGACTGATAGATGATAGATAGAAGTCTATCAAAGGATAAATCCCCTTCCCTAATTTCAGATTTCTCCTCCATTCACCTCAATCCTAGTCTATAATGTCCTATATGGTCCTATATGATCTATGCTTCTACTATACTATCAGAAATTTCCATCTATAATTAATAAACTTCCCTTCATCTTAAACCTCTTCCTCTCTTGCTCCTTCCATTGTCTGGCTCTCTCCAAGGTCTGCTAGTTCCCCTCCCTATCATGACTAAATCCTTGGCCCTCCTTTATAGAATAGATCATATCATCTTTCATACTCTTAAAATTCAAAAAACTCATTAATATTTCTAGAGGAATTAGAATACTACCTGCTCCTTGCTGCCATTTCTAGACTATTTTTCACACCATCTAGTAATTGCTCCTTTAAGACTGACTCTCTCCAAGTTAATCACCCAATCCACATCCTAGTGGCCTTTATTTACCAATCCCCTTTTTTCAGTTCAGTATCTGGTTTACAGTCTCTCCCTCTCTGACCCAATCACTACCAAAATATTAAGAAAATTCCACACTCATATTGGTGTTCTCTTAAATGCTCTATTTTCCCAGTTCTTCAATATTACCAAATTCTATGACTTACTCCTTCACAGTACCCTGGCTAACACTGTGATTAGGCCACACATGCCCATTGCAGGAGGAACAATACCCTAAGGGCCTGTCCCATACAGGTTGGGTTAGTTTTTTCCATAAAAGGTCATAATCCTTGAAACTTAATTGGCCAAAGATACTAAGGTTTGAATCATTGATATAGTTTACTGGTGGCCTAGGTACAAAAATCAGTTTGGGATGATCCAAGAGCTCCTCCCTCAAACTTCTGATGGGTAGACTAGATGATCTGCATGATCTGAATTTTATTTCCATATAATTCCAAACTTGAAGCACTGGTTCAGTTTGAATAAGGCCAAGTCTATAAAACACAATCTTGTCATCACTCATAAATGTTTGACTCGCATTTTCAATAAATCTGAAATTCCTTTATTTTACCATAATCAGTTATCATTCCATATCTTCCTATCTCTTATTTTTCTTAAAGCTAATTTTTATCTTCACTATGACCTCTATACCCTCTGCTTCTCTGGATTTTCCCAAGTCATCACTCCTGGTTCAGATACATTGCTCTCTCTTTCTAATTTTAATCTCTTGCTGATCCAGTTCAACCCTACACTAGCCTTTACATTCAGATCCTTGGTTCCTTTGATGTTCCACATCCCACTCCTGTATCTTTACACAGGCAGCCCCTCCTGCTGCAGTGCCCCCCCTCCTCATCCTTCCCTTTTAAATCCCTGATTTCCTTCAAGACTAAGTTTAAGCATCGCCTTTTGGAGGTGTTTCCTGATTTACCCAAATACTAGGGCTCTCCCCTCTAATATACAGCTTGACATTGGAAGCCCTTCATAGTTTAGCCCTCTCCTATCTTTCCAAATATCTTATAACTTACTTCTTGCCATTGTACTCTTTGATCCAGTGATGCTGGCCTCCTTGCTGTTCCATAAACAAGACATTCCATCTCACAGAGCAGGACATTTTTTTTTTTCTGGATGTCTCCTGTTGTTGTAATAGCCACTTTCCTCTTCTATACCTTTTGGTTTCTCTGATTTCTTTTAAGTCCCAACTGAAAACTCTATCTTCTACAGACAACCTCTCCCAATCATTCTTAATTCTAAAGTCTTCCATCTGCTAATAATCTCCTGCTAATCCTGTATATATTGTTTGTTATCTCTCCAATAGATTACAATCTCTTTGAGAGCAGGAATTGTTATTTTTTCTTTTTTGTTTCTCCATTGCTAAACACATGCAGTAGGTGCTTCATAAATATTTATTGATTGATTAATTGGTGAATTATATCAACACTATGTATAATTTTTATATTCTGATTTATGAATGTTATGTAACTCCATGGACAGTGCTGCCCTGCTTTTTTCTAAAAAAATTTGGGCTAGCTCAATACTGAAAGAATGGTGCCTTGTTATGATATAGCAAACCTGCAGTAGACCCTTGGTTATCCCTTGTCTCATAACATTTCAGTTAAAATAAAAAGATTTACAATAAAATAAAAGAGTGACTACTTTAGTTAGGTCTCTTTCCTCAGCTCTCCTCTGTGGCAAGTAGCTTTCCCTTGCCATGAAGAGTAGGAAAGGATCCTCAGACTGGAAGGATGGCAACATCACAATCAGAGCTGTGATTTATCCAGGTGAACTTAAACCTGAGTTTCTATGCACTTCTCTGCTTTTTATTTCTGTTCTTGATAGTAGGTGACTGAAGAGTGATCTTAAGAGGTGGATGCCTTAAGGATCAATAGCCTTTTCCCTCTAACTCAGGGTTGTCCAAAATGGGGCCTGTGGGTTTACTAAATGCTTTAGTAAACAAAGCCAAGCTACCACAGACTTCTCACTAAAATGGCAAATCAAAATATATTGTCCATTGTTTCAAGAAAAACTTTTAAAAGTAAGGTTGGACAGCCCTGCTTTATCTTATGCCTAAAATCTCCTATAGATGTTCTCTCTCCCACCCTTCCCATTTCAATGTGGGTTCCTTAAAAGTTGGAACAGTTTTGCTTTTCTATTTTTCTCACTAGGGCTTAGCAAAGTGCTTACATATATTAAGGGCTTCATTAAATGCTTTTTCATTCATTCATATGTATCTATAGATATGAAAATTATCTTTGCCTACATGGAATATATTAATCAGTCTTGCCTAAGTACAGGAAAACATTAAGGCCTATTCAAAATCACCTACAATATCAGTTACAATCTAAGAGGTTTAATATGTGTAAAAATATGACATTTTGCTCTTGTATCAGCAAAATGAACACAAGTATGCAATCCATTAAAAACTACTTATAACATATTCAGGTTTGGAGAATTTATCTTTAATAGAACCTGACACCAAACCAAAAAAAGTCTGTCAGAAATGGATAGGGATTGGTTAATGGCCCTAAGTATTTCCCTGAAAAAGTAAATAAGTCTATTTGCAAATGAGACAGATCTGTTTCAGACCCAATTGATTAAAAAAAAATCACCAAGTCTAGAAGCTAGAAGGGAAAAAAGCCCTCAATTCAGGTTTAAGTCCTCTTTTATTCCTGGATCTGTTGATTTGCTCTGAGAAGACCTGAAGTGGCATCTTTTTTCCAAAGTCTTGGTTTCTCTGTTGTTAAATGGAGATAATCTCCCTCCTGAAATGTTCTATCTTTTTCTCACTATCATGCCAGAACAGTGACTCAGGAGTTTGTTGTTGTTGTTATTTTGTGGGGGGAAGAGAATGCATTCATTTAATCTGGTACTAAATAAATTTCCTTGGGAAGACTATATTAACCCAACCTCGCAAATGTTTCATATACACACACATACACACACACATGCATATAAACATGCATACACACATGGAGAGATCCAGTCCTACTCTTCTCCTGAGCTTCATTTCCACATTGTCAGTGAAGCTTACAATGCAGTGCTCTGGCATAGAAATGTAGTAGAATAGAATTGTTCTTTAAGAAATGGGGGGGGGCGGCTAGGTGGTGTAGTGGATAAAGCACTGGCCCTGGAGTCAGGAATATCTGGGTTCAAATCTGGTCTTAGACCCTTAATAATTACCTAGCTGTGTGGCCTTGGGCAAGCCACTTAGCCCCGTTCGCCTTGCAAAAACCTAAAAAAAAAAAGAATTGAGGGGAAAGGGGCAGCTAAGTGGTGGAGTGGATAGAGCACTGACCCTGGAATCAGGAGTACCTGAGTTCAAATCCGACCTCAGACACTTAATAATTACCTAGCTGTGTGGTCTTGGGCAAGCCACTTAACCCCATTGCCTTGCCAAAAAAAAAACGTACAAAGAAAAAGAAATAAAGAAATGAGGGAAAAGACAGTTTCAAACATGGAAAGACAAATTGATCCGGAGTGAAAAGAGCAGAGTCAGAGAAACAATTTATAATATAACATGAATATTATAAAAATGAATACTACTACTTTTTCTGAAGGTCAGGATCACCTGAGATTAGACATGAGTCAAAAACCCAATCCCTGGAGCTGTGACTATGGTTGGCAGACTAGCATCCATGGAAGTTATTGTGGGCAATCACATCCAGGGTCAGACTCTAACATTGTCTATGTCAAGGGTACCTGCAAAAATAATGGGAGAGAAGGGGCACAAGGAGGTATTGGTCTAAACATGGTAAGCATGGTCTAAACATAAGTGATAGGTATTCTGAACGACAGACAAACCAAAGCGCATCATTAGAAGCAGCAATCAAAGTGGCTGAGCAAGCAAAGGTCCAAAATAAGGACAACATCATAGTGTGCACAGATAGCCAACTTCTCACCAAGGGTATGAATGAGTGGATTGACAAATGGAAAGGAAATGACTGGAAAACAAGTAAAGATAAAGATGTTGTCCACAGAGAGCAAGTCATTAAACTAGATAATCTGACTTGGGACATGAATGTTGAGTGGAATTATGTACCTGCTCATTCAAAAGATGAAGGTAATGTTGCAGCTCAGAAATTAGCAAGAAAACCAACTGGGAAGAAGTGAAAATACATAATACTTGCAGATATTGAAATTTAGGTTATAGTGTCACTGTTTCTTTTTCTTTTTTTTAAATGTCACTGTTTAATCTTGCAATATAATAATCTCCAAATCATTTTCTCTTTACCTTTCTCTTCCCCACCCCTTGTTGGAGTTCTATATTCCAAGGCTATCTTTGGCCATTTTTTTTTATGTTTTCTTGGTTTTTCTATGTGCTATTTTAATTTTTTGTTTAATACAAACCAAAAAGAAATGTATATTAAAAAAACAACTGTAGAAATTGTTAAAATAATAAATAAGAAGGCAGATAGTTCCATCTCTGTCAGATCCAGAAGAACCCTTGACTTGGCTCAACTCTTGCTCCAGATCCTAGAAACCAATCTAGACTGTTTGCTACCACAACTTAGGTATAAGGGAATCACCAACTTTTTCAGATAGTACGTACATGAAACGAGACTTTCCATCACCCCAACAGTGCTTTCTAAGGACTTCTACCTTTTGCAGTTACCTTGTTTTGTATATTCTAAAGTTTCCCACTGTATTCTGATTTTCTGGCAATCTAAAGATGCTTGCTTGGACCATTCAAACTGCCTCTCTGGGGTGCATGTGAGTGTTTGTTTGATATTCTTATCAATAATGACATTGAATACTTCACAGTTCAAATTTTGTTTTTTTTCTTGGTTTTTACTCTTACAATTCTAGATATTGGTTGCTCTTACAAGTTATTTAGAGATTCTGGATGTCTAAGTCAAATAATTAAATTGTTCCTGTTTAAAAAGTCTCAGTGTTTCTGGGTTTTTCTGAAATCTTCCTACTCATTGTTTCTCATAGAACAATAATTTTCCATTATATTTATATCCACAACTTGTTCAGCCATTCCCCAGTTGATAGGCATCCCTTCAATTTTCAATTCTTTGCCACCACCAAAAGAGTTGCTATATATAATATTCTTGTTTGTATGAATCTTTTTCCTTTTTTTGTGATCTCTTTGGGATACGGACCTAGTAGTGACATCGTTGGATCAAAGGATATGCACAGTTTTATTTCCCTCTGGGGAAAGTTTCAAATTGCTCTGCAGAATGGTTGGATCAGTTCACAACTCCAACAATAGTGCATTAGTGTCCCAGTTTTCCCACATCTCCTCTAACATTTTGTTTCCCTTTTCTTTCATATTAGCCAATCAGATAGGTGTGAGGTAGTACCTCAGAGTTGTCTAAGTACTGAATTAGAACAGTTTTCATGACTATAGATAGCTTTAATTTCTTCATCTGAAAACTGTTCATATCCTTTGACCATTTATTATTTAAGGAAATGACTTGTGTTCTTATAAATTTAAGTCAATTCTCAATATGTTTTAGAAATGAGTCATGTACCTCTGAGAAAAAGATATATTTTCTATCTCCATTCAATTTTTCCAAAGGTGGACCATATTTAACTTTTCTTTTTTCCTTTTTTTATATTTATTTATTCTCATTTTATACAAATAATGTTTTTATACATTAATAAAATATTCTTGTTTAAGAGTAAACAAAATACCCCCTCTCCCAAAAAAATATAGACTAGTTTGATCGATAAAGTAAAGGGGAGAAAAAATGAAATTAAAATTAAAAGAATAATAGTAATAATTGTAGGTATGGCCAGGTGGTGCAGTGGACAGAGCACCAACCCTGGAGCCAGGAGCACCTGAGCCCATATCTGGCCCCATACACCCAACAATCACCCAGCTGTGTGACATGCAAGCCACCCCAACCCCACTGCCCTGCAAAAACCAAAAAAAAAAAGAAAAAAAAAGACCCAAAATAAAATAAAATAGTAATCCACTGATCTCCCCAAGAAAGAGATCCCAAAAAACCAAACCCCAGGAATATTATAGCCAAGTTCCAGAACTCCCATGTCAAAGAGAAAATATTACAAGCAGCCAGAAGGACACAATTCAAATACCATGGAGCTGCAATCAGGATCTCACAGGATTTAGCAATAACTACATTTAAAGCTCGTAGGGCTTGGAATATAATATTCTGGAAGGCAAAACAGCTTGGAATGCAACCAAGAATCAACTACCCAGAAAAACTGAATGTCCTCTTCCAGGGGAAAAGATGGACTTTCAGTGAACCAGGGGAATTTCAAATGTTCCTGTTGGAATGGCCAGAGCTGAACAGAAGGTTTGATCTTCAAATACAGGACTCAGGTGAAGCATAGAGAGTGGAGGAGAAGGGTAAAATATGAGGGACTTAATGATGATGAACTGCATGTATTCCTGTATAGAAAAATGATACTGATAATACTCACATGAACCTTCTCAATTAACAGAGTAGGTAGAAGGAGCTTTTATAGATGAAGCACAGGAGAAAAATGAATTTGAAGATATATTGTGGTGTAAAAATGGAGTCAATAGATAAAAGGGAAATGTAATGGGAGAAAGAAAAAGGAGAGGAGGAATAGGCTAAGATATTTCATGTAATAAGATTTTTCTTTATTACAATGAGATATTGCAATGATATGGAAGGGGGAAGGCAAGGGGGAATGAGGGAATCTTCTCTCTCATTAGAGGTGGCTAGGAGAGGAAACAGCATATATACTCAATGGGGTATAGACATCTGGAGTAAGGAGAGAAGGGGACAAGGGGAAGGGGTGGGGATGTGAATGATGGAGGAGAGGATGGACCATGGGGGGAGAGTGGTCAGATATAACACACTTTCTTTTTTACTTCTTGCAAAGGGCTGGGATTGGATGGCCTGTCCAGGACCATAAGGCCAGGTGGATGCTGGGCCTTAGGGGTGGTATGGGGGCTCAGGGCCTCTTGGCCCCAGGGCCAGAGATCTGTCTGCTGCACCACTCAGCTACCCTACAGCAGAGTCAGAGTGAAAGGAGAGAGAAAATATAGTACATGGTAGTGGAGAAATACCAAAGGAGGGAGTTGTGATCAGCAATGGCAACAGTGGAAAAATATGGAAGTAACTTTTGTGATGAACTTATCATAAAGAATGTGATCCACCCATGACAGAGTTGGTGGTGTTGAAACACAGACTGAAGCACATTTTTTGTTATTATTTTTTTTGGGGGGTGCAGGGCAAAGGGGGCTGAGTGGCCAGCCTGGGGTCGCATAGTATGGTGACCATTGGGTGTCTGAGGCCAGATTTGGACCCAGGTGCTCCGGGCTCAAGGGCCAGTGCTCTGTCCGCCACCCAGCCGCCCCTACTATTATTACCATATTTAACTTTTCTAAGATTCTGTTCACCTCCTTTACTTCTTTCTTATTTATTTTGTCATTATTTATCTAATTCTGAAAGTGGGAGGTTGAGGTCCCCTACTAGTATGGTTTTACTGTCTATTTCTTTCTGTAATTCAATTAACATTTGTCTAAGAATTTGATTGCTATATCACTTGGTGCATATAAATTTAGTGATACTATTCATTGTCTATGTTGCCTTTTAGCAAGGTATAGTTTCTTTCCTTATGTCTTTTAATTAGATCTATTTTTTGCTATGAATTTTTAAGATTTTAAAGAAAAAATATAGTTCACTAATTCCTGAGCTCATCGACTTTGATTTAACCACTAACCTAGCTGTCACAACTAACTTTTCAATCTTTTTTCTTTCATTTTTTCAAATAATAAGAATTTATTCCCTCTCCCTCTTCTTTCTATTAAAAAAATATACAGTCAAATAAAACAAATTCCCACTTAGCCATGTAAAAATGCATGTGTCATTCTGCAGCTTGAATTCATCATGTCTCTGTGAGGAAAGAAATAGCGTGCTTCATCATGAGCATTCAGAATTGTGGTTAGTCATTGCATTAACTTAAAATTTTCAAAGTTGTTTGTCTTAACAGTGCTGTTGTTATAAATTATTCTCCTGGTTCCATTCACTCAATCAGTTCATGAGTCTAATTTCTTCTTTACAAATTCACTATTTCCTTTTTTCCTCCATAGAAGAAAAAATATACCTTAAAAACTATTGAGGCTTAAATGCCAATTTAATAAAAAATTACTGTGCTATGCTCTGAGGAAGATACAGAGCTTAAGTAAGATTCTGTACCTGCATTCATGGAGTTTACAATCTAAGGGGTTTGATATTCACTTACACATCACTGTAAGGGAGAATATTATAATCAAGTGCATTAGAGAACCTAAAGTGCTATGTTGGACAAAACAACCAAGAAATCTTACTGATACTTTAAACAACATATCTGAAATAGATTCATTGTATTCTCCTCTAAATCTATCTTGCCATTTCAACCTTCCTATTTCTGCTGCAATCACCACCATACTTCTAGTCACCGAGATTTGTGACATCAGAGTCATCTTTGCCTCTTTCTTTCTCTTGTTTCCCCCATCTTTTATCCATTCAATTGCCAAACTTTGTTAACTCTATCCCCACAGAATTTTTCTTCCCCAACCCCCTTCTCTCTAGTCATAGAATTATTACCCTACTCTGATTCTCATCACCTCTGACCTAGGTGATTGCAATAGCATCCTAAATGCTCACCTTGTCTTTCTGTAAGCCCACATCTCTTCTATAATCTATACTCCACATGTCTGCCAAAAATAATTTTCCTGAATTGCAGTTCTCATTACCACTCTTCTAAAGTCTTAAGGAACTCATGTTTTCTTTGAGGTAAATTAGAAACATTTCCTTAATGTAGTATTTGAAGTCTCTGGGCCAAAATTTACCTGCTCAGACATTTCACATTACATTCAACATTTCATTTCTTGGCTCCTTACTCCATGTCCAATATGCCACCCCTAATCATCTCTGCCTCTTAAAATTTTGAGCTTCCTTAAAATCTCACCTTAGGCTCGCTCCTAGGATTGCTTAGTGACTCCTACCTGAAGCCTCTCCTGATCATCCTCTAGCTGGGAATTCCCTCCTCACATTGCTTTGTTTTCATTTGTGTTTTCATGCTGAATCTTTCTTTCCACCTTTCTTCCTCTCCTGTATTACAAACTGAGTACCCTGAGAAGCTATTTTTCTTTATTTTTTCCCCTTATATCCCCAACACCTAGCATATCACCTTGTTGAACTGAACTGAATTACATAAATTATAGATTCATTGATTTATAACTGGAAGGAAACTTAGAGTGTGCTAACTGAAATTATGAACCGAGCCCTAACTCACTTAGGTGGGGAGGTGTTTCTATCATACAGCAGAGTATAAAGGAATAAATTTTTTTCCATTTTAAAAAAAAATTATTACTTTATTGTCCCTAATTACATCTAAAATAATCTATAACATTTATTTCTAAAATTTTGAGTTTCAAATTCTCTCCCTTCTTCCCTCCCCACCTCATTGAGAAGCTAAGCAATCTAATATAGATTATACATATTATATATATGCAAATAAGTATTTCTGTACTAATAATCTTAAAAAAGAAAATGTCCCCTCCCAAGAAAAACAAAGCAAGTGAAAAAAAGTATGCTTTGATTTGTTATTCAGACTCCATCAGTATTTTTGGATGAATAGTATTCTTTAATCGTTAAGTCTTTCAGAATTACTTTGGATCATTGTATTATTGAGATAACTAAAAGATAAATTTTTTCAATGAATTAGAAATTAGCTGTGACAGTTAATTGGGGATGATATCAGCCCTGAAGACCTTAAAAATCAGGAAGCTGAACCATGACTTTTGGAGTATATTTTCATTTCACTGCACTTACAATCTTCAAAGTGTTAATAATACACTGATGTTCTCTTATTACTAGGATCAGATCCATACTATTAAATTAGTTTTATGTTCATAGAATCATAGCTCTAGAAGGAGTCTTAAAGATCATCTTGTTCGACCTCACAGTTTTAATAGTTGATACTGAGATCCAGAAAGGGAAAGTGATCTACTCAAGGTTGCACAGGGGTCAAGAAGGAAATCTGGGATTTCAAATCTAGTACTTTCTAGTGTTTTTCTGCTATTCCATCATCCAGATCCATAGAATATGTCCAAGAGCTAAGCCATTCAGCGCTGAACTAAGATGCAACCTCATCTTAACTTTGCTATTTTCTGCCTTACCCTTCCTCTCCATCCCTTTCTGCTTCTGGCATTGATAACTTTGATCAAACCAGAGCTACTATCATCTCTTGAAAAGTTTATTATTATATTTCCTTATTATTTCAGTCACCACCCCCAAGACTTCCGAAACCAAAATAGCTTTCCCTGGCACATATGCACTGAATTCTGCTATTAAAACTTAAACTGCTTGTGGATAGGAACTACTAGCTATTAAATTTACATTCCCAATGCTTAGCACTGACACATGTAATCACTTAACTAAATTGACATTTCTCCCTCCCCTCATTCCTTTATCCATTCATTCATTCACTTGTTCATTTATTCATTTTTCCATACCATTCAACTTACTCTATTATTGAAAGGAGAAATAGAGTGTGTTCTGTAATAGCATGTCTTGTTCTTATTTTCCCATAAATATTGAAAAGTGTTTCAAGTGCAATGAAACCTTTACAACTAATTCATTCCTTGGCTGAGTCCTGCAGACCGAATTCCCAGCTTCTCAATAGTACCTCCATGGTTTTTGAATAAAAAACCTTGATGATGTTAAAATGTTCAGCTTGTTGAAAGAAAAGGCAGCTGCTTGGACATTTATAACTCATATTTCCATAGTACTTCATATTATACATACACTTTTCCCCATAGGTAGGTAGTACGAGTATTGTCATTCTGATTTCGTGTACAAACAAGGAAACAAGCACAGAAAAATTTGATTGATGCAGTGGAGAAGTGCATTTGGAGTTAGAAGATCTGGATTCAAATCCTGTCTCTTTTTACTACCTGTGTGACTCTGGTAGAGTCCCTTGCCTCTCTGGGCCTCAGTTTCCTCATCTGCAAAAGGAAAGTGTTGAATGAAATGTGGTTTTTTTTTGGCAAGACAATGGAGTTAAGTGACTTGCCCAAGGTCACATAATTATTACGCTTTGAGGCCGGATTTGAACTCAGGTCCTCTTGACTCCAGGGCCACTGTACCACCTAACTGCCCTGAAAAATATGCTTTTAAAGTTCTGTTGGAGTTCTATATACTATGATTCTATAATCTAAAATGTCTCCAGATAGCAGTGGTGGAACCCACTCTCTCACTCCCCTTCCTATCACCACTTTCTTTTGACAGGTCTATAATTTCATTGGTATAGGAAATTAGGTCTATAATTTCATTGGTATAGGAAATTTAACCTATTAATGAAGATTGCCACCTGCTCCTCAAATTGCAATACTGGAGAGTTGTTTCGAGAATTGAAGGGTTAATCATAGAAAATAATACATAAATCATAGAATAACTATGTGTTGCAGGTATGAATTTAATATAAGTCTTCCTGGCTTCAAAGTCAACTAGATAATGTTAAATTAATTCTAAGCAACACTGACATTGCTTAGCTCTATCTAATATCATTGATTTTCCTTTATATTTCCAAGTGAGATCTACTCCTGAAATTGAATTATCATATTATTACATAATGATTTTAGCATATAATTGGTCAAAATCAATTTAAATAATTTCCATTATTTTCTTCATTTGTTGAAAATCTTCCTTTTTCATTTTTGTGACTGGCAATTAGTATTACCTTTTTTTCTTAATCAGACTAATGAATGGCTTATCTAATTTGTCTTAAAATAGCTGTCAGTTGGGAGCCATGATGGCGGTATGAAGGCAACATTTCCCCAGAACTCCAACACCCCAAACCCCCAAAAAACAAAGGATGGCTCTAGCCAAAATTTAGTGGGGCAGAACCCACAGAAAGACTGAGTGATACATTTTCCCAGTCCAAGATTATTTAGAACTTCCCTGGGAAAGGTGTGCTTCACTAGGACCAGGGGTTGGAAAAAAAGGCCACTGCACAGCCCAGCCCAGAAATCACCAGCAACAGCTTGAAAAGGTGGTAAGAGAACTCTGCTGTACTTGGGTGAGTGTGGAGTGAGGAGCATGGCTACAGAATCTTCAGTGAGAATCGGGTGAAAGAAGCCTGAACCCCCAGAGATGGCAAAGGAAGACTGCAAAGATTTCTCTGCTCTCCCTGGGGTAGAGCTCTGCTGTTTGCCTACACTCAGATATTATAGTTTGGGCTTCCATACTAAGATAACTAAGCTGGATCTCTCCTTATAGCCCTAGGGCAGAGGGTAGTGCTGTGGTCATCTGCATATCAAAGCACAGGCAAGAGAGCATAAGACCTTGGAGGAATAAAGGTCACAGTGGTATCCCCCCCCCCCCCCAAAAAAAAGCCCAGGGCAGCTAGGTGGTGCAGTGGATAGAACACCAGCCCTGGAGTCAGAAGTACCTGAGTTCAAAGCCAGCTTCAGACACTTAATAATAACCTAGCTGTGTGGCCTTGGGCAAGCCACTTAACACCATTGCCTTACAAAAAAAAAGCCTTAGAAGTGCTGCAAATTAGTCTTGGACTAAGGAAATGAGTAAACAACAGAAAAAGAAGAATCTGACCATAGAGAATTACTTTAGTTCCATGGAAGATCAAAACACATACTCAGATGGTAACAAAATCAAAGCATCTGTATCCAAAACCTCCAAGAGAAATAGAAAATGGGCTCAGACTACGGATGAGCTCAAAAAAGACTTTGAAAAGCAATTAAGGGAGGTGGAGGAAAAATTGGGAGGAGAAATGAGAGGGATTCAGAAAAATCATGAAAACCAAATCAAAAGCTATGCAAAGATATACAAAAAAATACTGAAGAAAATAATATGTTAAAAACCAGTTTAGGCCCAATAGAAAAAACAAAACATAAGGCAAATGAGGAGAAGAATGCCTTAAAAAGCAGAAGTGGCCAGCTGGAAAAGGAGATAAAAAAGCTCTCTGAAGAAAATAACTCCTTTAAATGCAAAATGGAACTAAAGGAAGCTGATGACTTTGTAAGAAATCAGGAAGAAATAAAACTCTTCCAAAAACAGTCAAAAATTATAAGAAAATATGAAATATTTCATTGGAAAAACAACTGACCTTGAAAACAGATCCAGAAGAAATAATTTTTAAATTATTGGACTATCTGAAAGCCGCAACCAGGAGAAGAGCCTAGACTTCATTTTTCAAGAAATAATACAGCAAAATTTCCCTTAAATCCTAGAAGCAGAGGGTAAAATAGAAATCAAGAGAATTCACCGGTCACCCCCTGAAAGGGATACCAAAAGAAAAACTTCCAGAAATATTATAGCCAAATTCCAAAATTCCCAAATCAAAGAGAAAATTCTGAAAGCCGCCAGAAACAGACAATTCAACTACTAAGGCTTGATAGTCAGGATTACACAGGATTTGGCAGCATCTATATTAAGGGCTAGAAGGGATTGGAATATTATATTTCAGAAGGCAAAAGATCTTAGTTTACAACTGAGAATCAACTACCCAGCAAAACTAAACATCCTCTTTCAGGGGAAAAGATGGACTTTCAATGAAACAGGGGACTTTCAAATTTTCCTATCGAGATGAACAGAGCCGAACAAAAAGTTTGATCTCCAAGTACAGGACTCTGGTGAACCACAGAGGGAGTGGAAGTGAGGGACTAACTATTAGGAACTTGATGATGTTGAACTGTTTGTATTCCTTCACAGGAAGAAGATATTGATAACTCATATGAATTTTCTCATTCATAAGAGTTACTAGAAGGAGCATATATAGACAGCACATAGAAAGGAGCAGAATATAATGGTATGATGTAGTAAAGGGATGGAGTCAATGGGCGATGGGAGAAAGTACTGGGAGGAAGGAAAAGGAGATGAAAAAGAAGCTGAGAGATTTCAGTTAAGAGTCAAGAAAAAGCTTTTTCAATGGAGTGGAGGCGGGGCGAAGGCAAGGGTGAATGAGTGAGCCTTCATTCTCATCAGAAATGGCTCAGAGAGGAAATGACATAGACACTTAATAGGGTGAGGAAATCTGTCTTGCCCTGCAGAAGGATGGGAGGAAAGGGATGATGAGGGGGAATGGGGGGAAGCAAGAGGGAAATAGCTGATAGAAGAGAGGGAAGATTGAGGGAGAGGGTACTCAGATGCAACATACTTTTGGACAGGGCCAGGATGAAAGGAGAGAGAGAGAGAGAATAGGATAAATGAAA
Source organism: Macrotis lagotis (assembly GCF_037893015.1). Lineage (NCBI taxonomy): Eukaryota > Metazoa > Chordata > Mammalia > Peramelemorphia > Peramelidae > Macrotis > Macrotis lagotis. Next base: position 370,300,247 of record NC_133658.1, read on the forward strand.
GTGGGAAGAAATAGAGTGGAGGTACAGCTAGTAATAGCAACTGAGGGAAAAATATATAAGCAATTTCTCTGGTGGACTTATGATAAAGAAAGCAACTCACCCCAGAGACAGAGCCATTGAAATCTGAACAAAGAATAAAGTACATTTTTTTTCTCTCTCTCTCTATTCTTGAGGTTTCCCATATTCTTGGGGGGGTTATGTTTATTCTTATGTTTACTTTTATAACATTCAATTTACATCAATGTGTGGCATGGAAATAATGCAGAGATTGTCAGCCTTCTGTGGGGGGGGAAGGGAGGAGGGAGAAAATTGTAGAATTCAGAACCTTGCAAAAAATGATGAGTACATATTGCTATTGTATATAATTGGAAAACAAATAAAATGTTAAAATGTTAAAAGATGGAATTGGAAATATTTAACAATACAAATAAAAATACAATAAAACATAAAAAATAGCTGTTAGTTAAACTAGGAGATCAAGGAATAGTTTAACCTATCAGATCTATGGAAAGGGAAAATGTTTATGACCAAGGAAGAGATGGAGGACATCATTAAAAACAAACTAGATTATTTTGATTATATTAAATTAAAAAGCTTTTGCACAAACAAAACCATTGTAACCAAGATCAAAAGGAATGTAGCAAATTGGGAAACAATTTTTATAGCTAGTATTACTGACAAAGGACTATTTCTAAAATATATAGAGAACTGAGTCAAATTTATAAAAAAATAAAAGTCATTCTCCAATTGACAAATAGTCAAAGGATATGCAGAGACAATTTACAGATGAGGAAATCAAAGCAATTCATAGTCATATGAAGTATTGCTCTAAATCATTACTGATTAGAGAAATGCAAATTAAAGCATCTCTGAGGTACCACCTCACACCTCCCAGACTGGTCAATATGAGCAGAAAGGACAATGATTGATGTTGGAAGGGATGTGGGAAATCTGGGACACTAATGCAGTGTTGGCGGTGCTGTGAACTCATCTAACCTTTCTGGAGAGCAATTTGGAATTACCCCCAAAGGGCAATAAAAACATTCATACTCTTTGATCCAGCAATACCACTACTGGGTCTATACCCTGAAGAGATCACAAAAAAGGGTAAAAACATCCCCCATACAAAAATATTTATAGCAGCCCTGTTTTTGGTGGCAGAAAATTGGAAATTGAGTGAATGTCCATCAATTGGGGAATGGTTGAACAATTTGTGGTATAAGTATGTTATGGAACACTATTGTTCTATTATGAACCAGGAGGGATGGAAATTCAGAGAAGTCTGGAAGGATGTCCATGTTCTGATGCTGAGCAAGATGAATAGAACCAGAAGAACACTGTACACCCTAACAGCTACATGGGGGTGATGATCAACCTTAATGGACTTGCTCATTTCAACTGTACAACTATCAGGGACAATTTTAGGGTATCTGCGATGGAGAATACCATCTATATTCAAAGAAATAATTGTGAAGTTTAAACAAAGGCCAAAGACTATTACCTTTAATTTAAATTTTAAAAAGGTATCTTATTATGTAATTTTGCTATCTCATACAAACACACACACACATACACACACACAAATATATATATATATATATATATATATATATATATATACACATACTTCCTTAAGGATATGATTTGTCTCTCAACACATTCAATTTTGATCAATGTATAGAATGGAAACAATGGTAAGACTATTAGACTGCCTTCTGTGGGGGAGGGGAGGAAAGTGAGATGGGGAGAAAATTGTGAAATTAGAAAAAAATTTTAAAAAAGAAAATGAGGACTGGGGAAGATCAATCAATGAATAAGCAATATTTTACTGATCACCTATTGACACTGGGGATATAATTGAAAAATGAAAATAGCCCCTGCCTTTAAGGTGAAAAGTAAATAAACACAGATGTCAAAACAGAATAAATAGTGCTGACCTATAAAACACTAAAAAATAGCTGTTAGTTGTTCATCTTTTCTTCAATAATCAGAATTTTTGCATTTAGTTGGGTTTTTTTATTTGTTGCTTTTCTAGCTGTTTTTCATCCCACTTTTTTTCCTCTTTTGATATTGAAAATGTTTAGATATAGATATTTTCCCCTAAGTTCTATTTGGCATATTGTTTCACTGTCCCATTTTGCCATTTTCTTGAAAGAAATCACTTATTTTTCTATGATTTCTTCTTTGATTTTCAATTGTTTGGGATGAAATTTTTTGGTTTCCAATTAAGTTTGAATCTTTTCTTCAAAGATTTTGATTTATTATTTTCTTGAATTATTGTCAGTAAGCAATTTGTTTAATATTTCTGCTTTCCTGCATTTAAGTATGAGGTTTTTTTTTTATACCCTAATACACTGGCCACTTTTGTAAAGATGATGCTACATCTAATAAATGTATATTTCTTAAGGATTCTCATTCATTAATTGTTCTATAGTCAGTGAGTCATTTCTCATTTATTAAGTGCCTACTTTGTTCTAGTTCACTGTGCTAAGTTCTGGGAATAGAAACAAAGGCAAAACAAACAGTAAACAAACAAAATGACTAGTTCTCTCAAATAGTTTTCAGTCTAATGGAGGAAATAATATGCAACCATCTATACACAAAAAGATGTGTTTATATATGTGTGTGCATTTATATATGCAAATACTTACATAGATGCTTTAGAATATATGTATAGAATTAATGAGGGCTATCTCAGAGGAATGGCACTGAAATTAAAGAGTATAGGAAAGACTTCTTTTTAAACTTTTTGATATATTTGTCGAGTTCTGAAAGATGTTCATTTAGTACCCTGGTTATTATAATTGTTATGTCTATTCCTTCCTGTAATTCAGTTAACTATTCCTTTCAGTATTTACTCTTCCATTTAGTGCATATGCATATAAAATATTGCTATAATTACATTTTAAGGTGACTTTAAATATAATATACTTTCTTTACTTCTTTTAAACTTATTCTGAGATTATAATTGATAATCCTGCTTTTTTGAATTCATAAGAGGTATAATTTCAACTCTAACTTATTTTAACTGTGTGAATATTTATGTTTCAAGTTTATTTCTTATAAAAATATTTTGATGGATTCTGCTTTCTAATTCATTCCATTAACTACTTTAAAATAAATGAGACTTTACCACTTAAATTCATGATTATAACAGTAAATCATGCATTTTTCTTTATCTTATCCTCTTGTACTTTTTCTTATCTTTTCCTTCTTTCCAGTACTTTTCTTTGTAAAGAAGATTGTGAAAAAATGTAATTAAATGTAGGGATCTAGAATTGAATGCATCTATTTCTATTTTACTATTTTTTCCCTTCCTCTTACTTGGACCCTGATCATTGATTCTTAGCATTTCTTTTCTTGTCCTTCCTCTACCAACTCCTCTCTTGCAATTCAACCTCCAAAATTAGACATTTATTTTTGCTTTTGACTATGCACTTATTGATACTATACTTGCTCTTAAACCCTTTTCTGTCCTCTTCTCCCTCACTATTTTTATGCTGTTTAAATTTTATGAGTATGTATGTGTGAATATGTATGTGTAAGTGTAGGTATGTATTCAACTTTATTCTTCTGAGGTTCAAATAAGAAGATCATGTGGAACAAATTGATGTCTTTATACTCTTCTCCTTACGTATCCAATTCTGAAAAATAATAAATTCTCCTCTTCTTTCTTTCTTCCTTAATGCATTCCTTTCCCCTTTTTCTTCTCTTTTTATAAGCTTCAAAACAGGAGAAATCAATCTCTATATCCTCTGCTTGTCTTATTGATTCCCTTTAAGATACTTGAAAACATTATACTTCAAGTTAAATATATATACATATTTATATATATTTATATAAATACAAATATATATAAACATTTCTAGATTATGAGTATTGTGTTTGAATTTTGGAGTTCTATTTAGTTCTGAATATTTTTTAATTAGGAATTTAAGACTCTAGTTTTATTTTTTTTCTCTATAAGATCATGCTCAATTTTTCAGGGTAAATTGTTATTTATTTATGACATTATTTATATATTATTTATTTATTTATTTATTTATTTTTGAATTTTACAATTTTTTCTAATCTCGCTTTTCTCCTTCCACTCCCCCTCTGAAGACAATCTGAGAGTCTTCACATTGTTTTCATGCTATTCATTAATCTAAATTGAATGTGTCGATAAAGAAATCATATCCTTAAGGAAAAAATAAAATATAAGAGATAGCAAAATTACATAAGATAACAGTTTTTTAAAAATTAAAGGTAATAATCTTTGGTCTTTATTCAAACTCAATGATTCCTTCTCTGGATGCAGATGGTATTCCCCATTGCAGATATCCCAAAATTGTCCCTGATTGTTGTACTGATGGAATGAGCGAGTCCACTAAAATTGATCATCTAAGATCCAAATGGATACAGGATTTAGACATAAAAAAACACAATACTATAAGCAAATTAGAAGATCAAGGACTAGTTTACCTCTCAGATCTATGTAAAGGGAAGCAGTTTATGACTAAGGAAGAGGCAGAGAACATCACTAAAAACAAACTAGATGATTTTGGTTACACTAAATTAAAAAGCTTTTGCACAAAGAGAACCACTGTAACCAAGATCAAAAGAAATGTAGTAAACTAGGAAACAATCTTTACTACTAATGTGTCTGACAAAGGACTCATTTCTAAAATATACAGAGAACTGAGTCATATTTTTTTTAAAAAAAATCCATTTCCCCAATTGACAAATAATCAAAGGATATGCAAATACAATTTTCAGATGAGGAGATCACAGCAATCCATAGTCATATGCTCTAAATCATTACTTATTAGAGAAATGCAAATTAAAGCTTCTTTGAGGTACTACCTCATACCTCTCAAACTGGCCAATATGACCAGAAAGGACAATGATCATTGTTGGAAAGGTTGTGGGAAATCTGGGACACTACTACATTGTTGGTGAAACTGTGAACTCATCCAACCTTTCTGGAGAGAAATTTGGAACTACACCCAAAGGACAACAAAAATGTGCATCCCCTTTGATCCAGCAATACCACTACTGGGTCTATACCCTGAAGAGATCATGAAAAAGGGTAAAAACATCACTTATACAAAAATATTCATAGTAGCTCTGTTTGTGGTGGCAAAGAATTGGAAATTAAGTAAATGTCCTTCAATTGGGGAATGGCTTAGCAAACTGTGGTATATGTATGTCATGGAACATTATTGTTCTTTAGAAACCAGGAGGGATGGGAATTCGGGGAAGTCTGGAGGGATTTGCATAAACTGATGCTGAGTGAGATGAGAAAAACCAGAAAAACACTGTACACCCTAACAGCAACATAGGGGTGATGCTCAACCCTGAAGGACTCGCTCATTCCATCAGTGCAGCAATCAGGGAGAATTTTGGGCTGTCTGCAATGGAGAATACCATCTGTATACAGAGAAACAACTGTGGAGTTTGAACAAAGACCAAGGACTATTACCTTAAATTTAGAAAAAAAAAACTTGATATCTTATTGTCTGATCTTGCTATCTCTTATACTTTATGTTTCTTCCTTAAGGATATGATTTCTCTCTCATCACACTCAATTTGGATCAATGTATACCATGGGAATAATGTAAAGACTGACAAATTGACTTCTGTGGGGGTGGGGGGAGGGAAGTAAGATTAGAGGGAAAATTGTAAAACTCAAATAAAATCTTAAATAAATAAATAAATAAATAAATAAATAAATAAATAAGAGGTTAAAAAAAAGATTGATCATCAACCCCATGTTACTGTTATGGTATTCAATATTCTTCTGGTTCTGCTCATCTCTCTCAGCATCAGTTCATGCAAATCCTTCCAGGCTTCTGTGAATTCCCATCCCTCCTGGTTTCTAATAGGACAATAGTGTTCCATAATGCAAATATACCACAATTTGATCAGCCATTCCCCAAATGATGGACATTCACTCAATTTTCAATTCTTTGCCACCACAAACAGACCTACATGAATATTTTTGTACAAGTGATGTGTTTACCCTTTTTCATGATCTCTTCAGGGTATAGACCCAGTAGGGGTATTGCTGGATCAAAGGATATTGCACATTTTTATTGAGGGGTTAATTATTCTTGATGGTAAGTCTTTATCTTTCTTCTTTGGGAATGATGTATTCCAATCTCTCCCCTTATTTATAGTGATAGCCATCAAATCTTGTATGATTCTGATTGTGGTACCTTGGTACTTGAATTCTTTCCTTTAGATTTTTTTTGTGTTTTTTTTTTTTCCTTTAATTTGGAAGCTTCTGATTAGAACAGTGACATTCTTGGAAATTTCATTTTGGGGTTTCAGGAGATGATACTTTTTTCTATTTTTTATATAGATATGGGCAGTTTTCATTTTTTATTTCTTGAAATAAGGTATTTCTGCTCTTCTTTTGGTCCTGATTCTCAGATAGCCCAGTTATCCTTAAATTAGCTCTTCCTGATATGTTTTTAGGTTATTTTTTAAAATAAAGATTACCTTATATTTTCTTCCAATATTTAAATTTCACTCAAATATTTCTTATGTTTCTTCAGTCCATCCTAATTTTCTCAGAGACCTCTTTTTTTTAATTTACCACCTTCTATTCTAAACTATTAAAAACTCTCCCAAGTATTTCTTACATAGATTTGATTTAATATATATTCTCTTGATTCATTTCTTCCAAGTATTTTTATTGTCCTTGTGTCCAATATCTACCTATCCATGTATCTATATATCTATGTATCTATCTAAACTAGATAAATCAGAGTTAATCTTAGAGGGAAAGCACTAACATTAAGGGGTCTAGTCAGGGGGTTTCTTGCAGAAGATGAGATTTTAGTTGAAACTGGAAGGAATCTAGGAAAAGCAGGAGATATAGATGACAAGGAAGAATTCCAGTCATTTATCATGGCCACTGAAAATGTATGTGCCAGGAGAAGGAGTGCTTGGACAAGAAACAGCAAGGAGTCAGCTGTTAATGGATCACAAAGTAGGAGGAAGGGACTAAAGTGTAAGAAGACTGGAAAGGTAAGTTCTGGTCCAGGGCTTACAGGGTTTTAAAAGTCAAAGGATTCTATATTTCATCCTGGAGATAAAAAGGAGTCACTGGAGAATATACTACAGTGGAGTTATGTGGTCAGACTTGTACTTTGATAGTTGAGTGAAAGATGATTGACAAGACTATTGCAACAGACCAGGTGTATTGTGATAAGGACCTGCAGAAGAGTGATGGCAGTGTAAGAGGAAGCAAAGAAGTGTATGCAAAGGTGTTGCAAAGGTAGAATCAACAGGTCTAGGCAATAGATAGAATGAAGTGAGAGGAGGTGAGGTGTCAAGGACTTGACTTGCAACCTAAGATATTCTCTTTGAGGGTCGGGCTCAAGTCCTACCTCTTCTATAATGTCCTCCATGACTTCGTGACCTATAATGTTATTGCATAACAGTTATTTAGCTTTGAACTCATACAATATTTATGACCTATACTCAGAAGCCTAATGGTAATGAAAAAAATATGAACAGCATTCTTTTAAGTTTAATTTTTCATTCCTAATATTTTTCTCCATCACTTTTTTTTAGGTTTTTGCAAGGTAAATGGGGTTAAGTGGCTTGCCCAAGGCCGCATAGGTAGGTAATTATTAAGTGTCGGATGCAGGATTTGAACCCAGGTACTTCTGACTCCAGGGCTGATGCTCTATCCACTGTGCCACCTAGCCACCCCTATCACTTTCTTAAATCTAGATTATGGGTTACAAACTACTTTTATTTGTTAATTTCTGTGGTAGAAATCCTCACACTGAAAATTTAACAATCAGTTCTCTTAAGACAGTAGAAATAGTTCTAGCACTCTATCTTTACAACTGCTTGAGTACTTATTCATATATTATTTGTCGATTGTCATCTTAAAAATAAATGCTTGTTTCCAACTAGACTGTAAAGTTCTTGATGGTAGAGATTGTGTCCTATCCTCTTTTGGTGTATTGTTGTTGTTGTAGATAGAACATGGTGGACTTTCTAACTTATTTTGTGCTTATAACATTTTGGGGATCCAGAAATGAAAATTCCGTTCCCAAATAGAATTTTCCTTTTACTAACACAGATCCATAACTATTTTATCACTTGAAAGTGATTTAAAAAGCTTTAGAGAATTGCCTGCCATACTGAGAAATTAAGTGACTAGTCCAAAGTCCTACAGACAGTGTGTGACAAAGCTGGGACTTTAACCTAGTTATTTTTACCCTGAGACTGGTCTTCTAACTTCTATACAAAGTTGACTCTTGCCTAATTCACATTTGTTAATTAATGCATTCACTTCTCTATTGACATCTGCCTCCAGTGCCCTACTGTAAGTTCTTCAAGTAAATGCCAACATAATACAAGCTCAAGCAGGTCCTAACAAGCTAAAAGGGTTTTAGGTTCAGATCTAGCAATGTACTTTATGTCTATTTCCCAAGGACTAGTCCAAGTTTCAAAAATTTTATCACCACATTGGTCAGAGGGTTATACAATTTTTAGCCACAGAATCTCTTAAAACTATCTACCAAATTATAGATGGCATATCCATACAATGACATCAATAAATCAACAAGCATTTATTTAAATTGTTATAAGTTTTAGGACCTGTGCTAAGTGCTGAGGATACAAAGAAAATGCAAAAGTAGTCCCTGCCCTTAAGGAGTTTACATTCTAATTGGGACAATAACATAAACTTAAATTGATATGTATACCATAAATACAAAGTGGATGAAAGGTCACCTTAGAGGGGAAAGAACTAGCTTGTGGGGAGAAAAGGAAAGGTCTTCTAAAGAAAGCCAAGAACTCTACAGGAAAGGGAAGGTTCATTTAAAGTTACTTTAAATTAATTATTGTATTATTGATTGTTATTATTTTAAACCATCAGGAAAAGGTTGATGAAAGTCTGTTTTTTGCTTACCCCAGAATACAAGTCTCAAAGATCAGCAAAAAGGTGATTTCCAGTTGTTCCTATCACCAGTCAGTCTATGACAAGTTAATGAATCCTGCCTATTTATTCATTCATTCCCTATAGATGAGTCAATGGGAATCCAAAAACATCCCTTGAATGCAAGGCAGTCTCACTGATAATTGCTTCCTGTTTTTCCCCCTCCATTTCCTTTTCTTGTAGATTCTTTTGCATTTGGGAGAATTTTTGGTAGGAAGAGGATGAGTCAGAATGGAAGAAGGTCTGAGGCAATTGGTGGGAGATAAGTTTCCTTTCTCTTCCTTTATCCACTGATCCCTAGGACTTTGAACCATTCTACTTTGAAGATGGGCTACTAGGTGGCATAGTGAATAAAACATCAGGATCTGAGTCAAGAAGACTCACTTTCCTGAGTTCAAGTCTGGCCTATAACACTAGCTTTGAGCCCAGGCAAGTCACTAACCCTGTTTGCCTACATTTTTGCACATGTAAAATGAGCTGGAGAAGAAAATAGCAAACCCCTTAAGCATCTTTGCCAAGAAAAGTCCAAATAGGTTCATGAAGTGTCAGACACAATAGAAATCACTGAATATCAAAAACTTCACTTATCATGTAACATTATATACATTTGTATGTGTGTTTGAAAGGAAGCTTTAGATTCCCCTGCCTTTCTTGGTATAATTTCAACCTTAGTATATCACAGATTTTACTAAACAGAGCTTGCTCTACTCAGTTTCCCAGAATGTCAATATTCCTCTAAGTCAAATGCTTATGGACAGAAACAGAATCTAGAATGTTTGGGAAAATTCCTAGGGTGATTGTATGGCAAAGGCTATAATGGTGCTATATATTGCCTTCTGGGTCACATACAACAGTATGACTCAGAAGTCAAACAAAGAGTCTTAGGCAAGATTACTAGAAGGGTAGTGCCCACAGTGAAGGAAATAATTGTTCTCTGTTATGCAATGCTGCAATCAGACACTATCTAATATATCTGTTTATATACATATATATATATAGATACAGGATATATATATCTATATATATCACATGTATGTGCCCCATTGAATAAACTCTATCTCCATCCCTTCCTCCTCCCTCTCTGTGTATTATACATACATGAAAATGTTACTTATGTAATATATACATAAATACAAATATAGTTTGTACAGTTTGAGTGTATATATATATATATATATTTGTCTATCTATATATGCACAGACACATATATTGTTTATTTGTTTATTCAGTTGAGGCTATTTCACTTCAGGGAGGACATTGACATTGGCCTCCTCTAATACATCAGAGGATGATGATCAGGTTAATAAAAATTTTAAACCATGAAAAAGGAAGGTGAGTCAGAAGAACTAAGGAATTCTAGTTGCCTTTCAATGTTCAAAGGCATATTTGAAAGGTAGTCATGTAGAAGAGGAATTAGGTCTGCTTGGCTTTGGTTTTGATGCTGACTGGAATGATCATAGTGTAGGGAATTGCAGAGAGATAGATGTTAAATTGAACTCAATTTAAGGAAAAATAATTCCACAATTAGAGTTTCTTTAAAGGAAATTGAGCTTCCTCTGTGGAAAGTAACTTTTCTATCACTAGAAATGTTCAAATGGAGACTGGATACCTATTGTTCAGGGATCTTGTGGAAGCAATTCCTTTTAGAAACAACATATTTTGAAACAACATTTGATCTTGGGAAAGTCATTTCATCTCTGAGGGTATTTCAGTTTCAGTAAAAAGGGGAGTTGGACTTGGTGACTTTAGAATTCCATTTATGTACTTAATTTAATTTATGGAATTAAAATAAGAACTTCCAAAACTGTGGGGAAAAAATTTGATTACATATGAAACTTCAAATCTATTATGTACAACTTGCTATTCCTTTTAAATATATACTAATGTTATATAAATTTCTTTTTTCCACAATTTTCTCCCTTCTCCCTACCCTCCTGCTCTAAATCTGTGATCTTACAATCCTTTCTAGCTCGAAGATACTGTTATTCTTTGCTCCCATCACCAGGTTACAACTCTATTGATTCTATTTTTTTTGGATTCAATTAAACTTAGTTCAACAAGTATGTATTAAGTAACAATGAAGTGTGAAGCACTGTGGGTGGATAGATGGGTGATATGTCCAGATTCCCATGTTCTGATCCCTATGAAGAGAGGAGAGTAATGGGAAAGGAAAGGAGTTAGGAAACTTGAATTGCAATTCTGGCTCTGGTACCAACAACTCCTATGAACTTGGACAATAATCTTCCCATAATTTTATCATCAGTCTTTGCTCTTTAAAATCTAGTTTAACCAGATAATCTTGAATGTTCCTTTCAACTCTAATTTCTATGATCCTTTGATAAGAGGGGGAAAGGGAAGAAAGCATTAGGAAAAAAATGACATTCTAGGATACTTCTCAGGTACAAATAATTATATGGTTTTAAAACCTCCCTCAAAATGGTATGGGATGGGAACCCACCTTAAGCCCTGCTTCCTTGCCCTGGCAATGTAAGGTACATTCCAGAGAAGGGCAAATCTCCATGAGAGAGAGATTCCCAGGAAGAGAACTGGAAGCTAATAGTTCATTTCACTCACTGGGCAAAGTCTGCAGCCTCACCCACTGGCCCTAAGGGTTCCCATTGGCTTGGGCTCCCAGTTGGAACTGTGAGTACCATCAGTCTGAGAGAAGGGGGAGGGGACAGAGGTAAAGAGGAAAAAGAAATCAGGTTAAATCTGATGCCAAAGTTGTTATTTTAACCACCACATATAAAGCTCCAGGGGAAAGGGGACACAAGTGGCAAAACTAGAGCTTTATCTTTGCTGGTTGGTTTGCTTGGTTGGGACTCTGCAAAACTCACAAGTCCATAACAGCCAATGGGGAGGTCAGACTGGGTCCTAAGGCTCAGTGATAGTGTGCTTTTGTTTATTTACTTATTATTTTAGAGTTCCTGATGACAGGCCAAGCATTTTCAAATCTTGCAAAGGTGTAAATGAGGACAGCTTAAGGCAGATAACGAAGGGTTTGCCAGACTAAGAAACCTGTATTTTGCCCACCTATTCAAGATTTGATTACTTTTAAAAGCACAAGTTATAAATAAAAACTTCAACAATTTCTGTGTAATGAAACAAATACTAATATTTTTAGGTAATCACAACCCCCAGATACTGCCACTTAAGAAACTTCTCCAATAAACTAATGATGTTAACTGTTTAAAAACTGAACATCCATAACAGCCACATCATTGTCAAGAGTTCCAAGTTCATAGTGACAGCATAACTCAGAAGGTCTCTTCACACATACAACAAAGAACTTCCAAACTTGAAAGGCCCTGAACATACAGTGTAGAATGTTAGAACTGGAAGGGACCTTAGAACAAGGTGTGTTGGTAGGTACCTTGGGGGGTGGGGGGAAGGATATGGACAGAAGAACTAGAAGCGATTTTAGAATATAAATTATAAGACCTAAAAGGGACATGAGAACATAGAACATAAAATGATAAAAGTGGAACAGGTCTTTAAATTCAGAATTTCATTATTATAAGAGATCTGAAAATAAAGAGCACAGAATGTCAGAAAAGGAAGAGACTTGATGACAATGAGTATTGTACCTCAGAGCTGGAACAAAACAGAGAGGACATTTTTCAGGTGAGGCAACAGAAGCTCACAAATACTTAACTTGCTCAAAGTCCCCAGGCAAGTTTTAAAGGGCCAATTCTAGAATCCTAGTTTCCTGATACTGAAAGAGAAGAGGGAGAAAGAGAGTTGTCACTAAAACTCAAAATTTTTGGATAATGTTATCTTCAGGTCAGGGCTTGGGGATTGTGACTCCTACTACCCTTCACAGACTTAATTTGATGAGAAATCTGGGTTTCAACAGTTTTCTCATAGTCAGATGCCTTGTCAGGGTGCTGGGGCCAGAACTAGGAATGCCAGCTCCTATTGGCACTATATTAATAACTGGCATATATCTAGTACATTAAGGTTTACCAAGAACTTTAAATACATTGTATGATTCAATCTTCATAGAAATCTTGCTGAGGGTAGACATTGCAGTCATTATTAACTCTTTCACATGTATGAAGAAACTGACAGGCTAATCAGCTTGCCAAATAAATAATACATGTCCAGTATATCATTAATAATAATGATGATGATAAAAATGTCTGAGGCAAGATTTTAACTGTTTTCTCCTGACTCCAACTCCAGCTGTTTCTCTAACCTGGTGGACAAACATTTCTTTTCTCACCTGAGCCAAAATACTTATTTTCTTGGAAGTACTTTGGTTTCAGGACAGTGATAAAGTAAGGAACAAAAAATTCTGAACACTGGCAGCACCTGCGCCTATGAAAAGTCATTCACCCCTTTATCTGGCCCAGTTTCCTTTGTGCACAGAAATGACCTCATTACCAAATTAGAAGTCAAGATGGAATTTTCCTGAAAAAAGCTTTTCCATTTTCCATTCCTCCCGAGCCTCCTTCCATATAGGGCTCCCTCTCACAAAGCGGACCCCTCTCCTCCATCTGTCCCATCCTTTTTATCATTTCAGATAAGTATTAAAACAGTTACCATCTAGTCACTACACTCTTTGCCAAGAAGTTTAAAGGGTTCCTTAGTGCTGAATGCATTCCTTAATTACACAGAGGAATGTGGTAGAGGTCACACTTTTTTGCCTTAAAAGTGTGACTTCTACCATGTCATACAGCAAATCTATACTAGAACCTAGATTTACTGAATTGTCTCCTTTCATAAGTACCTCTGGTGCTTGTTATGGGTTGCAAAGATAATGCTAATAAGAAAAAGAACCCATCTTTATAAAGTGCTTTGAGATTTTAAAAGTACTTTCTTTACCACAACCTTGGAAAAAAGTAATGAAAGCATTATTGACCCCATTTTATGGATAAAGAAACTGAGGCTCACAAAGGTAATTAATTTAGTTGTTAGAACCCAGATTTAGCACTGTTGGGTTTATAATGATTTCGACACTTAAGATTTGTTACATATATATATATATATGTACATAAATATGTATATATAATGTTATATGTGTGTTTATGTGTATACATGTGTATATGAGTACAAATACATACACACACACACATATATATACTTACCTCTCAGCCTCAGTTTCCCTATTAAATGAAGATAATAATATTTGTACTTCCTGTCTTTAAAGATGAGTTAGGTCTGGAGAGGAGAAATGTCTTGTACAAATTCATCTAACTAATGCATAGCAGAGCCAGACTACGATTCCAGGTATCTTTGAAATGAAGCCACCAGACCACACTTCCTCTCCATGTGTACTTTGAAACAAGGTTTTAAGTTCCCCAGTGACTTGGCCTCTCTCACTTCTGACTGTGAGAAAGGAGACAGAGAACTAACATACAGAGATTTCATTTGAAATGCTGACCTGCAAGAGAACATTTTTTTTCCTCCTGAACATCTGTTGTGCTCAGAGACTCACTGGGAAGGGTGACTTTGACAAGGGGAGAGAATGAAACCAAAAAGAAATTCAGACAGCACTGACCAAGGGCATACTTTGTGGAAGGCACTATGTTCTATGGAGGAGGGGCCAACATGAATTTAAAAAAAAGTTCTTGTTCTCAAAAATTTACAATCTAGTAAAGGAGGTAAGGGAGACTCAAATAATTCTAAGTTTAAAAACTCAGACATGGAGTCAAAAGACATTGAGTTCAATTCTTTGCTCTGCTTTTAACTGTTAGTGAACAAACAGATTCTTCTCACTTGTGCTAACATATTTATTTTCCCAGGAGTATTTGATTGAGGAGGGGTGACCTTGAAGAAACCCCTTCTTCAATTTGGGCCTTAGTTGCCCTATCTGAAAAATGTAGGGTATTAAACCAAATGACATCTAGGATCCATCCAACCTTGGTTCTCAAGTGAAGAATGTATCTCACTCTTTACATGGGAGAAAATTTAGAATACATAACAATGGATCTTTTATGTAATGAAAGTTGGATTTAGAATCTGAGGATTTGGGGATTAATCTCAGCTTTACTGTGATTACATATAAACTGTGTGATCTCCAGCAAGTTGCTTGCTATCTCTGAGGCTCAGATTCCCCATCTGTACAAAGAGGGAGTTAAACTAGATGATTTCTAATGGTGCTTCTAACTCCAGTCCTAAGATTCTGTGTTCCTAATATGAAATATGTTCCTAAAAAATAGCTAGAGCATCTCAGTGGTGCAGAGGATGGAGTGCATGGTCTGAAGTTAGAACCTTCTTCCTCAGTTCAAATCTGACCCCAGATACTAGCTATGTGAACCTGGGCAAGTCACTTAACCCACTTTGCCTCAGTTTCCTCTGGAATAGTGTCTTTGCCAAAAAAAAGCACTTAATGTATGCACAAAGATTCAGACAGGACTGAAGCATCTGAAGAATGTCAACCACAATAGTGCATACCAAACAAAGTATAATATATTTGGCCCCATTTTTTATTCCTTTCATAACATGTATAGGAACTTACAAATTAATTGAGGGAACACGGATAACTGAGATATAAACCTTTATGAACTGAGTGCAAAGAATAGGTTCAGGGAAAATGCTAAGAGAAATTTGAAGAGGAAATTACTTTCTATCTCAGAACTATCAAGAAAGGAATTATGGAATAAAAAGCACCTGAATTGGAACTTTGAAGGAACTTCAACAGATATATGTGGTTGTAAACCAAAGAGATCCAAAAAAAAAGGGAAAAGTACCTTTTTTTAAAGATATTTAGTCTCTTTATTTAACTTATATGCAATATACATCATAGAAATTGCCAGACTGAACAAATCAGAATCCCAAACTATTGCAAACATGCAATAAAAAAACCATTATGGCTAGCAGAAAAGTGAAGAATTAGGTCATTTAATGGCAACAAACATGTATGGTCAGACTTTGAGACATGGAGATTTGCACATGACTGAAGGTCAACAGCATAATTGACAGAAGACAAATGGTGGCAAATCTGCATCATACTGGTTAAGTTTCTTAAGTCTTCTACTTCCCACTCATCACTGGTGCTCATGAGCTTATGAATACATGTAAATGTACACCAAAATTATGAAGTGTTGACTGATATCCTGGATCCATTCATTGGCACAAGCTTTGGAAATTTCTGCTCAACATGTTTAGTAGCATTCAGCATTCTTGGTTTAGATCCTCATTTTTCTTTTCATTTCCTTGAGTGGTTTAATAGCATTCAATACTTTTAATTCACATCGTGGGCATGATCTCTATTTCCTCAACATGTTTAGTAGCATTCGGCATTCTTGTTTCAAATGTTCATCTTTCTTTTCATTTCCCACGTAGGCGCTCGTGCAGGGCAGCAGTGGGCTACGAGGCCCAGGCTTCCTGGGAGGCCGCTGCAGGCACGGGACACCAACTCGGCGAGGCCATGATGCCGCTGGAAGCGCTGTGGCCAGAAAGGCAAAAAGTACCTTTTTTACAAAAATATTTATTGCAAAAAAATTAAAAGAAAAAATAAAAAAGAAATATTTATTACAACTCTTTTTGTGGTACAAAGAATGGGGGGATACCTATCAATTGAGGAATAGTTAAACAGGTTATGGTTTATAACTGTGAGGGAATACTCTTTATAAGAAAGGACAAGTGGGATGGTTTCAGAAAAACCTGGGAAGCTTTATAAGAACTGATACAAAGTGAAGTGAACAGGACCAGGGAACATTGTACACAGTAACAGCAATATTGTAACGATTATCAGCTGTGAAAATTTCAAAGGACTCATGATGAAAAATGCTCCCCACCTCCAGAGAGTGAATTGATGAATTCTGAGTGCAGATTGAGGTATAGTTTTATTTTTCTTGTTTGTGTATCTAAGTATGTTTTCTTTTGGAACATGGATAATGCAGAAATGTGTTTGCTTGACTTCATATGTATAATTGACATCATACTGCTTGCCAATTGGGTGGGGATGGGATAGGAGGCAGGGAAAGAATTTGGAACCCAAAACTTTAAAAAATGAATGTTAACTTTTTAAAATATAACTCTAAAAACTTAATGAAATGAAAATGTTAATTTTTTTTTAAAAAGAGACATGAGGATGCAGGGAGGCTCATTGTAGGCTTGGGGTAGAAGTGAACAAAAGCCACCATTGGGGGCATAAATTGATTCCTTGGTTCTTCCTAAAGTCTGAGACCATTAGGTCTGTTTAACTGAAGAGTTTTGAGTAACTAACTCTATTACTTCTGATAATATGAAGACCTCCCTAGGCCTTATCACTTTTCTTGCTCCTGCCTTTTAAGATATTTCAGCCCTTACTGTCTGCCTTGCCTTTTGCCCTGAAGACCTATGGCACTGCCAAATCTGACCTCCTGAAATAAGCTAATAATCTCTGGGTCTTAACTTCTGAATTGTCACCTATACTCTTAGCACTTTTAGGTTCTCCATGGGCTTTGCAGTTTAATCTTTCTTTTATAGATTGTTTCCCTCAACTAAAGTGTGAAGTCCCTGAGAGCAGAGACTGTCTCATTTTTCTATTTATATCTCTACTCCATTGGACAGCAATTGACACATAGAAAACAGATAATAAATACGTTTTCTTTCATTCATCAAAGAACAAAGAATGGAGAATTCTTTTTTTAAGAATATCTACTATTTGGGGCAGCTAGGTGGTGTGGCCCCTGGAGTCAGGTGAACCTGAGTTCAAATCCAGCCTCAGACACTTAATAATTACCTAGCTGTGTGGCCTTGGACAAGCCACTTGACCCTATTTGCCTTGCAAAAACCTTAAAAAAAATATCTACTATGCTTAGGAACTCATTAGGTAGTGTGACTTTGATGAAGGGAAGGAGCAAAAATATAAGGAAATTCAAGAAGAATTGATTGAGTGCATACTTTACATAAAATGGTACATTATATAAAAGAGAAAACAAAATGATTTTTTTTAGTTCCTGTTCTCAAGAAATTTGTTTTAATATGCAATATGTGAAGGGGATAGAATGAAATAATGCTGGATGGGTAGTTTGGGGTCAGATGGTGAATGGCCTTGAATGCTAGCACTAGGAATTTATTCTCTTTCCATTAGTAATCAGTCCACAAGAAGTTTCTAATCAGCTGCTATGTGCTAGATTTTAGGGATACAAAAAAGCAAAGAGTGAAACAATCCTGCCCTCAGGGAAGTTATATTCTATAAAAAGAGATATGTACACAGAAAACTACAGAAAACATCAGTTTAAGATAAATATAAATATGAATAAATAAATATAAAATAAAAATATATAGTCTATCAATTCAAGATCACTTTTAGGAGGAGGTAATAGAAGGTGGGGGACTCAAGAAAAGCCCAGATAGAGTAGGAGGTGGTACCAATTTTTGAGTTTTGAAAATTATTAGGGATACTAAGAGGGGGAGGTATTTTGGCCATGGACACATTTACTTGTACAATAGAGACATAAGGGTTGGAATGCCTTATTTAAGGAACAGGAAGAAAGCCAGTATGTCTAGACAGTAGAGTATGTAAAGGAGTTTGTATTGAATTTTAGTGAGAATAGGGACCCTCTCTATTACTGAGTAATAGAGTCAATATGATCTGACCTGCACTTCAGGAAAATGTTTTTTGGCCAGAAATAAACATTAGGAAGTTACTGAAATATTTTGAATATAACAGTGATAAGATCCATGGGGTTTGTTAGAAAGATTACTGGGTCATCTGTGTAAAGAGTGAAAGAGGCTAGGTAAAGCAGTTAGAATGTTATTACAGTAATCTATGTGAGAACAGGGGAGGTCCTGAACTAGGTTGGTTGCCATGGGAATGGAAAGGAGGCAATACATTAGGAAAAAAAAACAATTGTGGGGGTTGGAACAACAAGACTCAGCAACTGATTAAATGGGGGTGGGGGTGGCCAGAGAATGAAACAAGACCAAGATGACTCAGTTTCTAAACCTGGGTAACTGGGGCTATAGTGATGACATTAATAGAAGCTAGGAAATTGGGGGGGGGTTAGTTTAGGGTAGCAGGATTCAGTTTGAGATGTGTTAATTCTGAGATGGCACTGGACCATTCAGGTTGAAAAACTTAGGAAGATGTTGCAGACTAACATTCAGAGAGATAACAATTGTTTATTCTTTGTTCTTGAAAAGGACCATGGTATCAGGAAGGCATGGTATGACATGCAAGTAAACTGGATTTAAGTGAGGCAGAGCTGTGCTAAGTCACCAACCTCACTTTCTCCTCTGGGGCCATCTGGGTCTGTGGTAAGCTATAGATCAGGACACTGGAGGTGGCCTTGGAAGCAATGGGAGATCTGGTTCTTTTTAAGTTAAGATCTTTTCTAGGACTCATCAGGGATTAATACTAGGTAAGAAATGAGGCAAAGAATAGTCCCTTTTACCTAGTCAAGAAAAAATAAATCAGTCATGGAAGGGAAGATTCTCAGGGTTTCTGGGCAAAACAGAAACAATCTGGGCCCAAACAATGACCAAGTGGGGCTTGGACTGGGACCTGTTGTTGGCCAATGATGTCTTTTAGAAATCTTGGCCTGAAAACCCAAAGATATATGGCCCAATCTTTATCTGAGACTGGTAGAATAGTAGGCTTTCAAGGAAAAGTTGTAGTTCTGGAGTGAGAAGTGGATTAGCATCTTGGCTTCCATACTTCTTGCTTTTCACAGGAATCTGTGTTTCCATTTTACCATCTGAAAAATGGGAATGTTGGACTAAATGGTCTTTAAATAGACCTTCCATCTATAAAATAGGGGAAAAAACCCCAAAGTAGATATTTACTCTCCAGGGAATTAAATAGGAATCTCTTAAAGAGGTTTAAACAAACAAAACAAACAAACAGAAGCTTGGTGCAGTGGAAAAAAGGACTGATTTTGGAGTCAAAGACCTGGTTTCACCTCTGATGGTGACCCCAAACAAGCTACATAATCTCCCTGGGTCTCCATTATTTCATCTGTCCATTGAGGGGGTTGAATTAGATGACCTTTAGCGTACCTACCAGCTCAAAAGCTAAGACTCTATGATCCTCAGGGTCATAGTCTTTGAATTAGAGAGATTCAGCTAGATTGTAACATGGGCAAAGAAAGGCAAGAGAGAAAAGAAAAAGCCAAGGAAAGAATTCTTGGATCCTAGAAAAGAGTTAATTTTCTTGTCTCCCACATAGCACATAAGCTGTCTCAGGTAGTTCCCATATGCCTGTGGCTCATTCTGTTGCTGGCTATAGTTATTTGGCTAAATTAGATTTTTTAAAAATGCAGGCAGGCAGAGTGTATTCATGCTCCACGATAATTTCCTCACATTATCACACAGCCTCCCCTTTGAGAGTACCCATTTTCTGACAAGTCTGTACCCAGGGGCAGCTGTATTTCTCCAAGGGTCATTTATATGCATCTCTGGAAGAGCCTGTCTTTGCCAAGTGATCTTGGAAAGCATTCCTTAGGGGAGTCTCATGAGCCCTTAGATGATGGGAAAACATTTTTCAAAGATTCAAAATTGGAATTCCAACTTCCTCCAAACCCCCTAGACTGGAATATAAACTCCTGCCTTGTGAAACACTAGCAAATCTTTCACTTTCTTCCTTTGCTTTAGCCACTTTAAACCTAAATGAAGGTATATAAAAAAGAGCATTTATCATTTTTAGTGATGATTTGACCATAGGTTCTCCACTAAAGTCCTTCTTCCATGCTTTCCTGTGGGGTACAAGTGACTCTGGGCTGATGCCAATAGATTGTAGCTATTGCCCAGGTTCTACCAAGCTGAAACAACTTTAAATATGGGTCCAGCAGTCGCCTGTGCAACTGCTCTGAGGAGTAGCCTAAATAAACTCAGAAAGATCATCTCCATCAAGAGAGCCACCAGACAATGGTGGTTTTCAATCACCACAGTTCATGAAAACTGTCATTCAATTCAATTAAACAAACATTTATTTCTTTAAGTTTTATTGATGTTTTTTATCTTTTATTCTTACACAGTCCTTCCCCAGTATTCACATTCACCCACACACATAGTACTAAAGAACATTTCCTTGTAACAATGAAAAACAAATAAATGTTTATATATTTTAATTATAATTTAATTATTTAATACAATAAATGAGGAATAATGACAGTTTAACTTTTATTGAGAATTATTTTATTCAAGGCAAAATGCTGAGAAAAGTCCCTATACTCAAGAAGCTTACATTCTACTAAGAAGAAAAAATTTCAAGCAGAAAAGTAAATACAAAGTTATTTGAGGAAGAAGAAGGCATTATTAGCAACTGGGTGAAAAACTTTAGGAGCTAGTGTCAGAACTGAGCCTTGAAGGGAGCAAGGAATACCTATAGATGACAAAGACAAGGGAGTGTATTTCCATTCCTGGTATGAAATACAGCCTGTGCTAATGTATAATGGTGGAAGATAGAATGTCAAGTTCTTGGAATATCTTAGTCAGTATGAAATGCGGGAGGGAAAGTAATATTGAATAAGACTAGAAAGGTACATTGGAATCAGTAAACCATAAAGTGACTGGGATTTTCCTAAAGAGAGTACCCACCAATAAAATCATCAATCTTAAAGTAAGGATTTATTGTACCAGTGAGTACTGGTAAATGTTTAATAATCAGAAAAAATTATAACAGGATATTTTAAATTTTAATCTGCTTTATTAACATTTTCTCAAGCACTTTCTTAAGT
The DNA here is from genome assembly GCF_037893015.1 of Macrotis lagotis. Taxonomy (NCBI): domain Eukaryota; kingdom Metazoa; phylum Chordata; class Mammalia; order Peramelemorphia; family Peramelidae; genus Macrotis; species Macrotis lagotis. The sequence continues at coordinate 370,321,808 of NC_133658.1, forward strand.
CAAGACCATCAACAAAGTAATAAATCAAATCCTGATTTGTAGTAGCTTCTGTCATATAAATATTCACTTTGAAAATGTAACAATCAGCTTTCAAGAGGTTTGAGCTGGTTCTAGTAGACTCTTGTATAAGTACTAACTACTAAATTTTCAATGAACTCCTACTAAGTGAAAGATTTTGTATAGTATTAGTAGGTGAGATGATGGTATACATAATAATAAATCTGCATTTTAATTAAAGTATTGGACTTCACATTTGAACTTCACGACAATCTTATGAAGAAGGCAAAACAAAATATTACTTCTATTATATCATTGAGAAAATAGAGATTTGGATAGGCAAATAGATTTGCTTGAGGTCACAGAGCTGGCAGTTAACAGGACCAGAATTTCAACTCAGCCTCCATAAAGCTACACAGAACATATGCAATTCTGTACATGTCATCCCTGCCTTCAAGGAACTCATAGTTCAAGTGAGGAGATAAGACTTAAGAGAACATAATAAGAATAATCAATAATATAAGACAGATGATTATCAAGGGTGAAATTAGGTGGTACTTCACAGCTATCAAATTTGAAATAAAAATGGAGAATGACTAAGCCTTGTTAACAAGTTTGTGGAAAGAAATACATTGCTGATGGAATTAAAATTTTTTGGAACTTTTGCATGAATATTCTGACATTTACCAAGAATCACAAAAATGACCATCCACTTTGAATAAAGTATATATATAGAGTATATATATATATATATATATATATATACTCTCTCTCTCTCTATATATATATATATATACACACATATAAGTATATATCCACATAATTATATATGTGTATGTGTGTGTATATGTGAATGAGTGAAAGAATATGTTTATAGATAATAGAAAAAATTGTGTAAAAACATGTATATTTAAATATGTATTATTTCTCAACATTGCTTTAAATTATAAAGAATCAGAAATATCTTACATATCTAGTAGTTGGTGAAAAGCTGAATAAACTGACTTATATCAATGGAACAAAATACTATAATGCTATTAAAAGTAACTACAAGAAATAAAGAAATTTGGAAAGATGCACATGAAGTCTCTTGAAATAAAGAAAGTCAAACCAAAAAGATAATATAGTGGTTTTGAAGCCACAGGACCTTGGATTCAGTCCATTCTTTGATAATTACTACCCAGGTGGCCTTGGGAAAATCTCTTAATCTCTTTGAGTTCTAACCTCTTAATCTATAAAATTAAGGAGTGGTACTAATTGATCTCTGAGGTCTCTTTCCAGCTTTAAGTGCTAAGAGAAATATATCCTTGGGTTATGATTGTACTTTGAGATGGAATGAGATCCAAGATATCATCAAAGAGAGTCCACCAATGCTATGGAGTAAAACTCACAATGTTTTCTCATTTTGTGGGACTATTATCCATTTACCCACATCATTCAATCCATTAACAAGTATTTATTAAATGCTAAGACTTGGAGATGCCAAAAATGAAACCCATACAAAAAAAAAATCTCTGCTATTATGGAGCTTACATTCCAAAGGGGGAGCAAATATATATCCTGTATACATACATTCATATAAACACATGTAGCATGTAGTTATCATGGGCTAAATATAAAGTACTTATAATATAACTTTAGAGGGTTAGACTTTAGCAGCTGGGAGACTTCCCTGTGAAAGGTTACACTTGAACAGTCTTAAAGGAAATCAGATCTGCTAAGAGGTAGAGGTCAAGAGGGAAGGAATGGGGAGATATTTGGTCCAGATGAAGAGATCGGAGATTCACATTATGTGTGTGAAGAATAGTAAGTAGAACCATATGACTAGGCTGATAGGTAGTATACCTGAAGTCAGGAAGACCTGAGTTCACCTCAGAAACTTACCGGCTGTGTGACCCTGTGCAAGTCACATAACCTCTGTTTTTCTCAATTATAAAAATGAAACTAATAATATGATCCACAGATTGGAATGTGAGGATCAAATGAGATATTTGAAAGTACTTAGTGCAAAACCAAGCACATAGTAGGTATTTTATGAACATTAATTTCTTCCCCTAGGTTGTGTGTGGAAGGCAACAATATGTAAGAAGATTGGAAGTACCAGGTTATGAAAAAGTTTAAATGCCACACAGAGGGTTTTTATTTAATCTTGGACATGATAAAAAGTCACTGGAGTTTATTAAGTAGAGAGATGTTGGAATATTCAGAAAATTCTTCTTTAGAAAATTCATCTTGGTAACTGTTTGTAGAATAGATTGGAGTGGGGAGAGACTTGAAGCAGGAAGACCAATTTTTGTAATAGTTTAGTTGTGAAGTTTTGTTATTTAGTTGTTTCAGTCATGTATAAGTCTTTTTGATCCCATTTTTAGGGTGATCTTTGTAAAGATATTGGACTGGTTTGCCATTTCCTCATTATAGAAAGAGTGTGTGACAGTGGGTGCAATCTCCTGAAGAAGAAAGGAGAAATGAGATGAAGGATATATGTGTAGCAGGGCTAGTAACAACAGAAAGGGCCACCTCCTCATCAGAAGCTAAGTGAATGAAGAGATAGTGGGGAATGATCTCAAGGGATGTAAAATGAAAAGGTGGGAGGGAGGAAACTCTTTTACAAATGAGGAAACTGAGGTAAAAAGGGTTGTTTGACTTGCCCAGTCACATTGGGTCACCCAACTAGTAAGAGTCCAGATTTGAACTCATCAAGATGAGTCTTCCTGACTTCAGGTCATATACTCTATCCACTGAACCACCTAGCTGCCTGGGTGTAAGGTGATGAAGGCCTATATTAAGGTGGTAGCAATGGGAGTAGAGAGAAAGACTGAAGAAAATAAATGATCAGATTTACCATCTGATTGTAATATATGGAGTACAGGAGAGAGAATAGGAATGGACACATAGATCAGGAATCATCTGCACAGAGATGATAATTAAACTCATGGAAGCTTTTGAGATCCTCGAGTAAGAGAGTGTAGAACAAAAAGAGAAGAGGATTCAGGAGGGTTTGCCCATTGTTATTGAGTATGATGTGGATGAACATCAGGCATTGGAGACTGAGTAGTCAATAGGAGTCAGATGCCTAGGAGGAGAATATCACCAACAGTGTCAATGTGCCCGGAGGATAAAGACTAAGGAGAGGCATTTGATTGGGCGATTAAGAGATTGTTGTTAACTTAGTAGAGTTGAATAGGAAGCCAGTTTGCAGAACATGTAGGAGAGCAAGAAGAGTAGCTACCATGAGTATATATATAGTTTTTTCAAGTTTAGCTGAAATGAGGAGAAACGTAGTATTGTAATTGATGAAAATGATAAAATCTAGCAAAAGTAATTTGTTTTGTTTTAAGGATAGGGGATTCTTTGTTGTGTTTGTTGGAAACAGGAAAGGAACTAGTAGCTATGGAGATATTGAAGATTATAGAGAGAGTGTGTGATAGTGGGTGCAATCTTCTGAAAAAGAAAGGAGAAATTGAGATGAAGGATATATGTAGTGGGGTTAGTAACAACAGAAAGGGCCACCTCCTCATCAGAAACCGAGTGAATGAAGAGATAGTGGGGAATGATCTCAAGGGATGTAAAATGAAAAGATGGGAAGGAGGGATCTCTTTGCAAATAGCTTTGATTTTTTTTTTTAGTGACCTATGAGGAAAAGTTTTTAGCTGGAAGGACTGGGTGAGTGGGCACTGTGGGATGCCTGAAGAGAGATGAGAAAATTTAGAGTAATACTTGTGGTAAATGGAATAATCAATTAGGAAAAATAAAATATTTATATTTTTTTAAAAAGTGAATTAGGGAGGTTGACCCAGCCCATATAGTTTTGGAACATCTTCCAGGCATGTTTAGGAGCAAACAAAATGAATGGGGAGTGATTCAGGGTTGGAGTTTGACAGAGTATAAGCAGTGATAGGACAAGGGACAAAGAAATTCAAGAGTAGAGGAGAAGAACTGAAGTAATTCACTTAGAAGTAAAGATTGGTAATATGTGTAGATATAAGGTGAAGAAGAGGACTAGGTCATGGGAGTGGAGTAGACTGAGGAATTAGAAAGACAAAGGTATTAGAGAGGACTTTCCGTGGGGATCTACTCAACAAAGAAAGTCATGTCTCCTGACCAGTTGTTTTCTAGGCATACATTTCTCATAATCTTTTTATGCCTTCCTAACACCTACCATAGGCCTCTATCCTTTGCCATTTGGGTGACCTACAGCTTTATATTTCTTTGATAATATCCAAGTCATAGTCCTGGCAATGAAGTAACTATGACTATATAAAAAGAATATGTAACTATGTGTGTGTATATATATACACACATAGTTACACACACACACATATGGGACAAAACAGAATATTTGGGAAGAGAAAAGGAATAAGCACTTATTTAGCATCTACCACATGCCAGAAAACTGATAAATATCATCTCATTAGAGCCTTACAACACCCTACAAGGTTTGTGGTTGTCATCCCTAGTTTACAATTAATGAAATTGAAGCAAATAGAAGCAAATGACTTACCTGGAATCACATAGGTAATAAATGTCTAGGGTTGGATTTGAATTCAGGTCTTCCCTGATTCCAGGCCCATTCTAAATACTACCTAGCTCCACTCCCAAGTTGTTATGAACACAATGCATATAGGAATTTTTTAGTTGTAAGTAGAGGCAAATGTTTGCTTATTGGGTTTTGTTTTTAAAGTTAAATACAAAATAAATGATTTTTAGAAAAAAGAAATGATGTGGTTGGTTCATGGCAGCAGAAGAAAGGATGTTAGGAAGAGATGGAGAACAATTTTTCATATTTATCATGAATAATGTTACTCTTTACACTAAAGTCAAAGGTTTTACTCCTACTGGACTTTGTTGATGTAAAGAAGGCTCTGAGACTAACCTTTATTCTATGGGAGACAGTATAATCTAAAAATAGACCACTCTATATTAATTATTCCTGTTGGTTAAACCAATGGTGAATCTGTGATAAGGAAAAGAACTCTAGTAAATCTCTGGAACCCTTCCAAATCCATGGGGTAATAGACCTAGGTTTTGGAATGGGTCTGAGTCCTAGAGGTCTCCCTGTTAGGTGACTTCTAGGTTAATTATTGATGGATGAGGAGATTGTTGGGGCTTTGTACATATTGTGCTAAAATAATCATAACTGTAAACATCATCTTATCCCTAGCTAGGAAAAATAGACTGATTAGATTCTGCAAACTGGCTTGCAAGATTGCTTTCAAGTGATTTATTTCAAGTGGAAGTTCTTAATACAACTCACCTATACTTAACTTTACTCTGGGTGGAAAAACACTGGTCTAGAAGTCAAGAGACCTCTACACTAGGAGTCCTAATTTTGTCATGAGCAGCCTGGGACAAGTTAAATCACTTCCCTAGAACTCTTAAATGAGTGAATGGGTAAGGTGGCTAATTTCTGAAGTTGTCCCACTTGGTTCTAAGATTCCATTATTAGGGAGTAGAGTTACTTCGCAAGGAAAAAAATACTGAAAACTCACTGGGTCCTTTTGCCCCCACAAGATAATGTCTTATATCTTTCCTCCCTTTCACAAACTCTTCAAAAACAAAGCTATGAACATTCAATGATTCCAGTTTTTAAATCTCCAACTCACTCCAACTTCTTCAATCCGGCTTCTATTTCTACTACTTCTCCCTCCAAAGTCACCAATGATTTCTTAATTTCCAGGCCCAATAATCTTTTCTCAATCTGTTTTCTTCTTTGCCAAGCAGTTCAGTGATTAGAGCTTTAGATCTGGAGTCAGGAAGATCTGAGTTCAAATCCTGCCTCAGACACTCACTACCTATATTACCTTGTTCACTTAATCTCTGTTGTGCATCACTCTCTTCATCTATAAAACAGTGTCAATAAGAGCATCTATTAGGATTGAATTTTTTTAGTTGTAAATAGTAAGAAATGTGTGCTTATTAGGTTTTACTGATTAAAGTTAAATACAGGGGGTGAAGCCAAGATGAGGGCAGGATTTCTCCAGAAACTCTCTTCCAAAATTTCCAAAAACCCTAAAATTATACCTCTAATCAAATCCTCCAGCCCAAAGTAACATGAAGATCTGGGGAAAGGGTCTGTTCCAGGAGTCAGAAGACAAGACAGTGCAGCCAGAACCAAACCTCACCAGAGTGAAGGAGCTCCAGTCTTCCAGGTACAGCCTGCAGAGCACCCAGATCCCTGGAAAGGCTAGCTCATGGCAGCAGAAGACAACTTAATGGATCAGTGGGGAAACCTCTAGCAGAGTGAGCATGGAGCCCTTGGTGTGGTGCTTGGTGCAGCTCCAAACCTGGGAAATGGAAGTGGCTTCCAGAGGGTCAGCCCATGGAAGTGAAGGAGTGGGGGAGACTGTCAAGGTCTCTCCTCTGTCCCTGGGATAGAATTCTTGTGATTTGTCCATATTCAGCCCCTGGTGGGGCCCCCCATTGACATAGAGCAGGGACCCTCCTCCCAGCTCCAGGGCAGAGCAAGGGGTTTGTGGTCATTCACAGACCAGAGCACAGCCCAGGAGAGCAGTCAGAGCCTCCCATGAAACATTGAAGGAACTGAGGTCCTTGCAGGGAGTACCCCAATAACACTCAAAAGTTTGGGAAGTATTCCAAAACCAAGCCACAGACTGGGGAAATGAGTAAATAGGTAAAAAAATCTGATCACAGAGGATTATTTTGGTCCCATGGAAGATCAAAACATACACTCAGAAGATGACAAAGTCTAAGCTTCTGTATCCAAAGCCTTCAAAAAATTAGGGGTTGGGCTCAGGCTATGGAAGAGCTCAAAAAAGATTTTGAAAGTCAAGTAAGGGAGATAGAGGAAAAATTAGGAAGAGAAATGAGAGAGATGCAGGAAAAAAAAATGTAACCAAGTAAGCAGCTTGGTCAAGGAGATTACAAAAATGCCAAAGAAAACCACATGTTAAAAGCCACTTTAGGTTAAATGGGAAAAAAAGCAGTCCAAAAAGTTAATGAGGAGAATAATACCTTAAAAAGCTTCAATGGCTAGATGGAAAAGGAGAAAAGAAAACTCTCTGAAGAATACAACCCCTCCAAATGTAGAATGGAGCTAAAGGAAGCTGATGACTTTGTGAGGAATTATGAAACAATAAAACAATATCAAAAGAATAAAAACTAGAAGAAAATGTAAAATATCTCATTGGAAAAAACAACTGACCTGGAAAACAAATCCAGAAGAGATAATTTAAAAATTATTGGGCTATGATTTCGATTACATTAAATTAAAAAGCTTTTGCACAGATAAAACCACTGTAACCAAGATCAAAAGAAATGTAGTAAACTGGGAAACAATCTTTACAACTAATGATTCTGACAAAGGACTCATTTCTAAAATATACAGAGAACTGAGTCATATTTTTAAAACAAAAAGCCATTCCTCAATTGACAAATGGTCAAAGGATAGGCAAAGGCAATTTACAGATGAGGAGATCAAAGCAATCCATAGCCATATGAAAAATTGCTCTAAATCATTAATTATTAGAGAAATGCAAATTAAAGCTTCTCTGAGGTACCACCTCACACCTCTCAGATTGGCCAATATGACCAGAAAGGATAATGGTCATTGTTGGAAGGGTTGTGGGAAATCTGGGACACTATTACACTGTTGGTGAAGCTGTGAACTCATCCAACCTTTCTAGAGAGCTATTTGGAACTATGCCCATAGGGCAACAAAAATGTGCATACCCGTTGACACAGCAATACCAGTACTGGGTCTATACCCTGAAGAGATGATGAAAAAGGGTAAAAACATCACTTTTACAAAAATATTTATAGCAGCCCCATTTGTGGTGGCAAAGAATTGGAGATCAAGGAAATGTCCTTCAATTGGGGAATGGCTTAGCAAACTGTGGTATATGTATGTCATGGAACACTATTGTTCTATTAGAAACCAGGAGGGATGGGATTTCAGGGAAGCCTGGAGGGATTTGTATGAACTGATGCTGAGTGAGATGAGTAGAACCAGAAAAACACTGTATACCCTAACAGCAACATGGGGGTGATGTTCAACCCTGAAGGACTCATTCATTCCATCAGTGCAACAATCAGGAACAATTTTGGGCTGTCTGCAAAGGAGAGTGCCATCTGTATCCAGATAAAGAGCCATGGAGTTTGAACAAAGTTCAAGGACTATTCCCTTTAATTTTGAAAAAAAAAAACAGATATCTTATTGTCTGAGCTTGTTACCTCTTAGACTTCTTGTCTCTTCCTTAAGGATATGATTTCTCTCTCATCACACTCAATTTGGATCAATGTACAACATGGAAACAAAGTAAAGACTGACAGATTATTTTCCGTGGGGTGGGGGGGGGAGGGAAGTAAGATTGGGGGGGAAATTGTAAAACTCAAATAATATCTTTAATAAAAAAATTTTAAATAAAAATAAAAATAAATAAAGTCAAGGATAGCTGTGAGGCTAGTTTGACTAGAATGTAAAATGTATGGAGAATAGGAACTAAGCTGGGAAAGGTGAGTGAGAACCAGATTATAGAAAGCTTGAACTATCAGGGAGCAAAGATAAAATGTTCAGGCTAAAATGTCTAAAAATCAGGAAGAAAACCCTTAAAGAAGAAATGACAAAGAATGCTTTCTGCTCCCAAATCTTCAATTATTGTACAATACCAACAAGGAGAACTCAAAAAAGGTATAGTTATTCCCTGCTAATATCATGAAGATATAGGATATGGAGTACAGAGAAGGTAAATGACTTGACCAAGGTAAATAAAATATCCTGGCAACGATTTCATTATCTTTTCTTTTCACCAGATCATCCTGCTATCAATCCATCACAGAAATGTTAGCAATTCTTTCCTTGCCTTCTGTATCTGGAACTCATCAGCCATCATCAGGTATCATTGTCCCTAGTTCTGAAATACATATTTTAAAAAACTGATTAAATAAAAGTTTGGCATTACAAAAAAAAATTATTGGGCTACCTGAAAATCATGATCAGTAAAGCTTTGATTTCATTTTTAAAGAATTTCTCCAGGAAAATTGTCCTGATATCCTAGAAGCAGAGGATAAAATAGAAACTGAGAGAATCTACCAATCTCCTCTGGAAAGAAATCTAAAAAAAAATCATTCCCCAGGAATGTTATAGCCAAATTCTAGAACTCCCAAGTCAAAGAGAAAATATTACAAGCAGCCAGAAGGAAACAATTCAAATATTGTGACATTACAGTCAGGAATATACAGGACTTAGTGTCTACATTACGGGCTTGTACAGTTTGGAATATGATATTCTAGAAGGCAAAAAGAGCTTGGTTTACAAGCGAGAATCAACTATCCTGCAAAACTGAACATCCTCTTTCAGGGGGAAAAGATGTACATTTAATGAAATAGGGAAATTCCAAACTTTTCTGTTGAAATGACCAGAGCTGAACAGGAAGTTTGATCTTCAAGTACAGGACTCAACTGAAGCATAGAGAGAGAGAGAGAGTAGACTGAAGGGTAAATTATGAGTGATTTAATGATGATGAACTGTATGTATTCCTGCATGGAAAGATGATACCTATAATACACATATAAACCTTCTCATTTAATAGAGCAGTTAGAAGGAGCATATTTAGACAAGGCACAGGAGAGAGCCAAATATGAAGTTTTATATATATATACATATATATATATGTGTGTGTGTGTGTGTGTGTATATATATATATATATATATATAAATATATTTGTATATATATTATAAAGATGGAGTCAGTGGGTGAAAAGAGAATGTATAGGGAGAAAAGGAAAGGAGAGGTAGACTGAGCTAAGTTATTTTATGTAAGAGAGTCAAGAAAAAGCTTTTACAATGGAGTGAAAGGGGGCAAGGTGAGGGGGAATGAGGGAGTCTTCATTCTCCTCGAAAATGATTCAGAAAGGAAACAACACACATACTTAATAGGGTATAGAAATCTAGATTAAAAGGAGAGGAAAGGAGTGGGAGAAAGGGGATGGGGGAAGGGGAAAGAGTATAGGTGATAAATTGGATAGATTGTGGGAGAGAGTTCTCAGCTAAAACACACTTTTTTTGTTTTTTGCATGGTGGTGGGATTGGGTGGCCTACCCAGGATCACATGGCTAAGTGGTTGTTGGGTCTCTGGGGTGGGATTTGGGTTCATGTCCTCCTGGTCCCAGATCCCTTGCTCTGTTCACTGTGCCACTTGGCTGCCCCATGGCATACTTTTGAGGAGGGACAAAGTGAAAAAAAGAGAGAAAATAAAATAAATGGGAGTGGGGAAGAATGGAGGAGGGAAATACAATCAGCAATATCAACTGTGGGAAAAAATACAGAAGCAACTTCTCTGATGGACTTATGATAAAGAATGTGATCCACTCCAAAGACAAAGCTGATGAAACCTGAACACAGACAGAAGTACAATTTGTTTTTTTTTTCTTTCTTCCACTTTATTTTTTATGAGGGTTTTTTATTTTTGTGGGAGTAGAGGGGATTGTATTTACTCTTACAACAAGACTATTTTAGTAATGTGTAAATAAATAAAAAATGTAAATTTAAAAAATGAGGTTAAATACAAAATAAATTATTTTTAGGGAAAAATGATGTGGCATAGATGGATATCAAATACTGCCTATTTATCACAAATCATGTTACCCCTTATACCACAAAGTAAAAGGTTTTATTATTTTCATACTATTTGAAAAGATACTATTTGATACTATAATATAAAATTTGTAAAATTTTGATACTTTAAATACCATATAAATGCTACTTATTATTATTTACTTCTATGTAATATTTGGCATTGTGAATTCCTCCTATTTCTGGATGCTCTCTGCTCTCTAAATTTTCATGACCCAGCTCGGGCATAATTTTTGTTCCTATCTACCTGACCATATCTTCTCCATCTCCATTCCAAGATTCTCATTCATATCCTGTCTCCATGTATGAGTGGTGGAGTCAGCTCAACTGTCTGAACTGTCTCATGAGAGTTAATTATTTAGAAAATGTGAATGTTATGTCTTGAAAATTGACAAATGGTACAAAATCAGGGCTTGCTAATTGTTTAGACTTAATAAAGTGGTGGTGAAAGTGCTAATGATGCAAATTAAACTTAAAAGTGTGCATTGCAGTCCATTTCCCTGCAGAGTCAGTTGTTAAATATTTACCAATGTACCTCAGGGTGTATTCCAGAACTTTGTCCTGGGCCCTTTCTTTTTTACTTTTTATTTTTAATCTTAAATGTCTTCTTATTTAGAACTTCATAAAAATCAACAACTGTGAATATTTACCATATACAAAGGACAGGAAAAAAAGAGCATGATATATGAAACTGAAACTGTGTAGTTTGTTTTGTTTTGGTTTTAGTGTATAGACCCAGTTAAGCTCATTAGTTCCAAATTTTTCTTACTTGGTTATATTATCCTTTGAATCTCTTTCTGGTCTTTTTTGTGCATTTTCTTTAAATGATTCTTAGTAACATCATCCCTTTTTTTTTGACTCTACTGTCAGTACTTCCCTAAGCTACTCAATTGTCCCTCACCCCCCACCCCCATCTTCCTTCCATCGAGTTAGTGTATTCCAGCTTAATAAATTCTCACATTAACTATGCACAAAAATATATTTCTCATTCTGCACCTTTAGGTCATCATCACTCCTCAGACTTCTGTTATTATGAGTTGTTCATTGCATTATCCGAGTTTAAGTCTCTCAAAGTTACTTTTGATAACCATGCTATATGATTCTGTATATGAATTCATCCCTTTTGTCATTTCTTAGAGTTTAATAATATTTCATTACATCCATATCACATAATTTCTTTAGCCATTCCCCAGTTGATGAGCATCCACTTTGTTTCAAACTCTTTTCTGCAAGAAGTGCTGCTAAAAATATTTTTGTACATATAGGTCCTTTGCCCCTTTCTTTGGAGTATATTGGGTTAAAGGACATGCACAAAATTTAATGAATCTTCACATAGAGGTCCAAATTGCTTTTCAGAATGGTTCCATAAATTCCCAGCTCTGCCAATATATGCCTTTCATCCCATATGAGGAACATTTGTTCAACAATTTCCATTTTCCTTTTTTTTTTTTTATCATTTTTGTATTAGTTGGAAACAGTGTTTTGTTAACTTGTTTGCTCTTTAATCATTATTTGTGACTTGGAGCATTTCTCATATGGTTGTTGATAGCTTGGATTAGTTCTCTTGTGAACTATCTATTCATATCTTTTCACAACTTACCAATCATAGAATGACTCTTATTCTTATATATTTGAATTAGTTTTCTGGAAATTTTGGATACTAGATTTGATCAGAGAAATTTGCCTCAAAGACTCCTCCATCCCCTGTAATTTACAATTTGCTCTCCAATTTTAGCTGTATTGATTTGTGCATAAAACAATTGAAAGAACTTCTGTAATTAATTCTGTAATTCTTCCATAATTGATTTTATCTTTTAGAGCCCTCTCTATACCTTCTTTGACCAAGGACTCTTCCCTTATCTTACCTACTTCTCTGTTCATCTAAAATGTGATGATTTTTCATATCTAGGTCACATATTCTTTTGAGTGTTATGAAAGTATACAGTGTGAGAGATGTCGGTTAAATCTAATTACTGCCATATTATTGTCCAGTTTTCTCAGTAGATTTCACTGAAGAGTGAGATCTTCCTTAAGTAAGTAGGATAAAGGTGATTATCAAATACAATGCTGCCATATTTATTTACTTCTGGTTCTTTTGTCTCTGATTTGTCCCACTGATAACATTCTCTCTTCACTGCTACTTACCTAGAATGCTCCCCTCTCACCTTCTTCTCTAAGAAACTCTAATTCTTTTTGAGGCTCAGGTGTCAACCTTTTCAAGATCCCTTTCTTGATTCCTCCATTATTAGTCCTCCTGACCTCTCCCCATAATCATTCTTGTGTATTTATTTTGTACATAATCTACTTTTACCTATCTGTAAACAAAGGGTATCCCCTTTAAGGGTAGGAGCTATTATGTTTATTTCCCAGAAACTAGCAAAATATTTGTTGTATAAGAAATCCTTAGTAAATCTTGATTACTTGAAGAAAGAATCTCTTTGGAAAGATAGGATGATTAATGAATGGACCACTGTTCTCCACAAGGTTTTCCAGTTCTGTAAACTGGGAAAAGAACCTGATACTTTAAAATTATTTTTCAGGTACATTCTGCACATCAAGAGTCAAGGTTAAGTCATGTCCCACTCTGAATCTTAGTTTTCTCAACTAAATGGAGATAATAATACTTATATAACCTATCTCATTGGTTTTTATAAGGAAATATTTCACAAACTATTAATGAACTATTGGTAGAGCTGGGAATTGTTTTTACCATTCTGAAAAGCAATTTGAACCTTTACTTAAAGATTCAATGAATTGTGTGTATGCCCTTTGATCTACTATACCCCAAAGAGATCTAAGAAAAAGGGAAAGGACTTAGATGTACAAAAATTCTTTTAACAGCACTTGTACTAAAGAGTTGAAAACAAAATGGATGCCCATCAGCTGGGGAATGGCTAAAGAAATTATGGGATATGTATGTAATGAAATATTATTAAAGTGTAAGAAATGACAAAAGGGATGGATTCATGTAAATCATGCAACTCTTGCTGCTATTGTTTAAGATGCCCTTAGAAAATTAGTACAATGGAAGGAGAACTGGATTTGGAATCAGAGAACTTGAGTTCAGTATTGCCTCCACCACTTACACGTGGGTACTTGATATATAAGCTAAAGTTTCTGGATCTCAGTTCCTTTATCTGTAAAATTTGAGGGTTGAACTAAACTTTCTCAAATGACTTCTTTAGCTCTAAATCTGTGATCTAACCTACAGTCCTACAAGGGCTTTTGTTCCTAAGGGGCCAAGATTAGAATAGGCAACACAAATTCTAATGAGAACATTCTTTTGTTATCTGATTACAGGGGCCCACAGTGGAAAAGAGGGAGCTTTTCATCCCCCCCATTCACTCCATCAACAGACATGATTAGGTTTTTAAAATGTGTAAACAAGACTACCTATACCCTGTCACCCTTTTATCGGACTAGATTTCTCTTTAACAGGTAGAGAAGAAAGCATAAGATTGGCTACCTACACATAGTGATCATCTCCTTTGGGGCTTTAAAGAGCTAGCATGTCTTCAGGTGGCTCTATGAAAGGAGAAAATGACTGATAATCACTAGGGCTTCTAAAGTATCCCCCGATACAAATATTCTCTATACATTTTTGCTCCAGCATTTTCTAACTAAGCACTTAACCTCTAGAACCTCAGTTTCTTCATTTGTAAAATGGAAATAATATCTTCCTGACTTAACTCTTAGGATTTTCATAAGTTCAGATAAGAAGGCAGTGTGTGCCTCACCACCATTGTATCTTAAATTTCATAGTATCCTCAGAGACTAATATGTAGAAGTTTGGCAAAGGGATTACTAATCTCCTTATATATTCTCAGTGAATACATTATCTAAATCTTAATTTATCAGTCCACTGGTAGGGGCTTATAGATAATAATACTAGAGACCTACCCTTTAGCATTTCACTCAGCCTCTAAAGTAAATCAAAATTGCCCTTCTGGGCACACCTCAAGGGCAAATGCAGGCTAGAGAAGTGGTCCTGGAGTGGGTGTTTGTTACATCTGTAATCACTTTCAGCTTTAAAGTTCTTATTGCTCCAGCAATAGTTTCCCAACTAAATGACATCAAGAACGCAAACCAATAGTACTGAGATATTGGGAACTGATTCTCTATAGTACTTTTTATCCCAATGCATATTAGAATCAAAATTCCAAGATGGAGCTGAGGGATCCTGGAGGAGTTAAGGCCCAAGGTCAGGCACAATGTCACGAGTAAATTCAAAAAGAAGTCTTAAGAATCCAAATCTATGCTGTGAACAATGAACACTGTATCTCACTAGAAGTGGTGATTATTATCTTTGCAGGCCATGCTGACAGACTCTCAGATCTTTCATGATCTGCAAAAACGTTCTTGTCTAGCACTTAACTGACTTCAAAACCCCTTCTCATACAAGCATTGTGACTATGGAAAAAAAATCATTTCTCTTCTTTGAAGCTCAGTTTTCTCATCTGTAAAATGGAGATTAAGCTTACCAGCTCTTCCTCAGTCATAGCACAATTCAGAAGAAGGAATTTTGCAAACCATGAAATGTTCTATTAATGTGAATTGTTATATGCTCAGAGCAAGAGAGTAAAATTATCTACAGATGAGAAAATTGAGGCTTAGGAGGTTAATACTCTCACCTAAGGGTAGAAAGTGGTAGAAAAAGATAGAAGGAGGGATTGATAAATATTTGACAACCTGCTTGTGGTGGGGTGGGTCTGAAAATAAACACAGACACATTTTGTAATTTAATCCATATTTATCAATTATTAATTATTATTATTATAATGATGATTTTCTGCATTATTTTCTTAAATCTGAACAATTGATAGTCATACATCAAGCCCTGATTTGTAGCATTTTCTGATTTCTGAAGTGTAATTCTCACATTTTAAATGGAATAACTGGCTTTGACTGCTGATTCAAGTTGACTCCAGTATACTCCCAGGAGCTCAGGTCTTCTGACTGCCTTCAGTACATTTTCCATTCTCCTCCACCCTGTCAGCCTAAGCAACAGCGACATGCAGTCAGCTGGCTCTTGGTCATGGCATTCTGATGAATTCTTGTCCTTGTGTCACCTCTTATCTCTCTGTAAGTTAGGACCTCGTCATAAGAGGGGGCCTGGGCAAGACAGGAAACATCTCCTTACTTTAGCTGTGCTGCTGCTAAATCAGCTGAGAATCAGAATGCAGAAGGGCAGAAAGAACTGGGAGAGAGGAAGGCAACAAGGTCAGCCAAACAGAAGGGCTGATTCACTGAGAGTTACTGCAGCTTCTGAACCTTCCCATTGACAATCCACAATAGGCACATCCTGAGATTTTGACTCTGTTTCACATCATTTTCTCTGAGTCTCCCATATCAAGGGTTCTTTCTGCATCTCAGCCAGCAGCCTGAAAATTCAGGAAGCCATCTGGAGATGCAGGATGAGTCAGAAGACCCAGAGCAAAACAAGAACATCATGACAGGCAAGGAGGGGGCCGGGTGGGAGTGGGGGAGCTCTCCACTGAGATCACAGAGTACAATTAGCAACTTCCCTTCTAAAAGTATATATGACATGAACCAAATCTCTGGAGAGGACTAGGTCAATTTGATCTAATAAGTATTGAACTCCTACTATGCAAAGAATTGTAGGTAGATACCTAGGTGGATATCAAAGAGTTTAGAAAAGGCTCATTTTTTTTTTTTTGCAAAAGGCTCTTTTTTTGGCAAAAGGCTCATTTTTCAGCAATCAATCAACCAAAACATATAGATGAAATTCCTCCTTATGTGCCAAGAATTCTTTCAGGCATTAAGGATGTAAAGACATAAATGAAACAACTGTTGTCCTTAAGGAGCTTCCATTCCATAGGGTAAGACAGACTGTAGGTAAAAAAGCATGAACAGAAAATATTTACAATACATACAAAATAAATATAAGCTCAGTTTCAAATAGAAGTTGAGGGAAATAAGTAAGTTCTCATGTAGGAAGCAGCACTGGAGCTGAGATCTGAAGGAAATGAGGGAATTCTAGGAGGTGGAGGTAAGGAGGAATGGCATTCATTCCTGGCAAGGGAACAGACTGGGCAGAGGTGTAGGCACAGGACCTCCAGCACCGTGTAAATAAATAAAAAGGTGAGTTTGGCTGAGCCGCGGTGTGTGAAGAAGAATGTTGCGTAAGTCTGGAGAGGTAGGTTGGAACTAGATTGAAAAGAATTTTAAATGTCAAACAGAGTTTATGGGAAACCAAGTGTAATGAGTAGGAAAGTGACATGGTTAGACTTCTTTGGGAGAATCGGTTTGGTAATTGAATGGAGGATGGAATAAGAGAGGGGAGAAACAAGACAAGAGAGGTATCTTATTCCATGCTTTAATAGAAACAAGTTTTTTAAAAACAAACATTTAAAAATAAAGTGCTAAACATCAAAAACAAAAAAAACAAAAGAAAAAAAAGTAAAACCCAAGAAGAAAGCATCAGATTCAGAGTCAGGAGAGACTTGAGATTTAGTTCTGGTTCCAACACCTGCAAGTTATGTTACGTGAGCAGGGTGCATCCTTTATCTCAGTCTGTATTGTCTGATCCGAAACTGGAGGCTATACATGTTCTCCCTAACTCATGAACCTGTTATAAAGAAGTCATTTATAAGCTACAAATCACCCTGAGAATGCAAGTTATTATTATTTCTATTGGGACAAAACAAGAACTAGTCAGCTAATATTCATTCAACCAATATTTACTAAGAATCTTCTACACAATCTTTTATATCTTCTATAGCTCTGTCCTAGGCACTGTGTTATATCCAAAGAAGGAAGATGATTTCAGTCTTTAAGGGGCATATAGCTTCTCTTACTGAGGAAATAAGAAAGAAATATGTGGAAACTTAAATACTACAGAACTGTTGTTAGCAAATGAACCTTTCTTGATTCCATCCCCTATAGCAAAGAGAAATCTTTTCTAACTCACACCTTTTTATTTCATTTCTAGTTTATAAAATAAAGTAAGGAGTTCTATAACATAGAATACAAAAAGATGATTGCACATGAAACTGTAAATCTATTATGCACACTTGTTAGTCCTTTTAAATATATAATAAAGTTAGTGTGCAAATTTCTTTCCCCCTTTTTTCTTCCTTCCCTCTGTCCTAAAGATGACTATCATTAGACACAAATATGTATACTTACATATATTATACACATATGCATTATACATACATATGTGCATATATAAAACCATTCTATAAATATTTTTATTTATCTTTTCTTTCTCTTGATGCAGAGAACATTTTCTTTAATACATTTTTTATAGTTACTTTGGGTATTAATAATAATCAAAATGGCTGTTCCTCAAAGTTGTTCTTAAAACAATATCAGTTATCGTATATAATGTTCTCTTAGTTCTGCTCATTTTGTTCTTTACTGTTTTGTGCAAATCTATTCATATTTTTCTAAAACTATTCCAATAGTTTCCCAATATTTCTTAGATCTCTTTTTTCTCTATCTCTCCTTTTGCCCCATCACATTCTATTTCATATCATAAATATTTTCATACATGTGATAACTTCTTTATTTTATTTTCAGTTAAGATCCATGACCATATTGCTTTTACCTATGAATCCCCAGGGTCATATCTGAGTATCAGGTCTATTCAGTAGATGCTTAATAAATGTTTGTGAATTGAAATGAGTGACAAATTAGTGCAATAGTAGTCTAGAAGGAGTAATTATGGGGCCACCTGGAAAGGTTTCATGGAGGGCTGGGAGTTAAGAAGGTCTTTGAAAGTCAGGTAAAATTTACTCCAGAAGATAACACAAAGATGTGAACCACATCCAGGGGACTGGTAGAGCTGTTGAATGGAATGGAGATTATATTGTGGGCACCAGTAAGGGGTTCAATTCAATGTCTAACAAGCACATTCTAAACTTTCTACTGGAGGAAAGGTGCTGTGCTGGGTCCTGAGAGTACAAAAATAATTATGACACAGACCCTGTCTCCAGGAACTTCCAATCTAAGTGAAGAAGTAACTACACAGGGGCAGCTAGGTGGTGCAATGGATAGAGCACTGGTCCTGGAGTCAGGAGGACCTGAGTTCAAATCTAATCTCAGATACTTAATGATTACCTAGTGGTATGACCTTGGGCAGGTCACTTAACCCCATTGCCTTGTAAAAAGAAAAAAAAGGAATAACCAAAGGAAGAGATAAGGGGAAAGGAGATCTGGGCAAAGTATAATTAAAAAATCGAGCAAGTAATAACATCTGTCCTATCTTTCTCTCTCTCAGTCTACTGTGCTTGGTGTGGAGAGTAGAAAGGAGAGCTTCTGCTCTCATGGAACTCATAGTTCAAAGGGCAAAGAGGAGTTTATGCATCTCCAGAAACTGATGCTAGCTAGAACAGAGAAATATCTGCTGAGCATCTCTTAATTCAAGTACATCTGGCCAGGGTTGAGTGATGTTAAAAGTTGTACCCATTGCTGGGACACCACAGAGGTCTATTTGGAAAGAATTGGCAAGATCTGTTTTACCCAACTGTCTCACTGTTGGGTTCTCAGGGTCAAAGGCAATAATTACATCCCCATGGCCCACAACACATTTTCTGCCCAGGCAAAAGTTGCCAATAATACAGATAGTATTTGAAGACTATATGGATCATTAAGATACCACTAGAGAGCCATAATAATAATAATAATAATAATAATAATAATAATAATAATAGTTCTCTACATTTGTCCATCAATTTATAGTGCTCTGAAGCCTCCCTTGAACATCCATTATCACATGGTCTTAAGAACAACTCAGATTGGGAAAAGAAGACAGGTATAATTATCTTCATTTTATTCAGTGGAGAGAACTGAGGCCCAGAGAGATACAGGACCTTCCCCACAGTCACACAATTTTTCAGGGGCAGAGGTGACCAGAAGCCAGGTCTGTTGTGCTCTTCCCACAATATTTTGTCAATGACTTGTATTCTCTAGAACTTCCAGCAGAGTATTTATTGTCCAAAATCAGCACTATTCTTAGGAAAACCTTATTCTTCTCATCTTGAAATTATAGACTCATGATTGGTAGATTTAAGAATCAGAGACTTTTAGGGTCACTTCAACCCTCTTCCTTTGCAAATGAAGTCTAGCAAATTTTCCTAATGTCATACAGTATTTCATTTGCAAAAGCAACTTCATGGTACTAATGAAAAGAATTATTATATTCCTATTTCTTCTGTTTTATGCATAGTGACTCTGTTGTGTGGATTTACTTCCTACCATCATGTGATAAAGCACAATCCAGGCTAGAAACCAAATCCAAGGTTAAGGTGTTTTTATAGGGAAAAGGTCAATGCATAATTCACATTCCTGGATTAATTTCAGTCTCAATAACTTTTGCTCATATTAAACATAAATTGATCCAATGTAAATCTTTTTCTTTTAGGCAGGCAGAGACATTATTCACCAGGAGGGCACTTTGCAAAGTCAAAACAATGGCATCTGGTCCATCTAATTTCCAGAGGTTCCCATGAATCTGATGTCAGTTGGAAGAATTTCCTGGCACTTAGAAGGGTTCATTCTGCAACTTATTTAAAGAGCCTTTTAAAATTTCAAGACTGACATTTGCTTAATGAAATAAGTGTAACAAACTATTAGGATCCTTTTCTTTCTAAGCAAACTATAAGTCTTTCCTGATTGTGCCTGAAGATCATAGAGTTAGAAGAGACCTTAAAGGGATAGCTCATTCAAACTTTCCAATTTACAGATAGAAAAATGAGTCCCAGAGAAAGGAAATAACACTGGTCAGTGTTATGTTTCAGATAACAATTTCAATTCAACAAAAGATGTCAGAGGAGACAGAAGACATGGTGCAATATAAAGATTTTCAAAATGGCAACTAGATTCCAGTTCTAGATCCAACTGGAAATCTAAAAAGACTAGATTCCAATTCTAGCAATAGATAGTCTGAGTGGACTTGGGCAGAACATCTCCCATGTCTAGTCTTCAGTTTTTTCCTCTGCAGTGTGAGGAAGTTGGATTAGATAACTTCTAAGGTTCTCCCAGTTCTGGCATTCTCACATTGATAGGAATATCTATTTCACCAAATAAGAGCATCATCTTAAACAATAAAAATAAATAGGCAGTTAGGTAGCATAATGACTAGAGTTCTAGATCAGGAAAATCTGAGTCTAAATTCTGTCTCAAATATATACTAGCTTTGTCCTTATCAATAAAATGGGGATAATAATAACTCCTACCTCTCAGGGTTATTTTGAGAATCAAATACAATATTAGTAAATTGCTTTGCAATTCCTAAATAACCAAATAAATGCTATTATTTTTATCAGTAATATTGATGAGCATAACAACAGGCCATTGGCATTTAACAAGGGACATTTAGAAGTATGAATCTTTAGTTTTATAGTTGAAAAGGCTTTTTGATGTCATTAGATCTGAACTCATCTTTTTAAAGATGAGGAAACCAAAGCCCAGAGAAGGAAAATTAATTTTCAATTATCACTCAGGCTGAAGAGAGCAGGATCTTTGATTCTAAATGAAGTGCAATGTCATTTTAGTTCTCTTCAAGAAGGAAGGACAGCAACCAATGAACTTTCCATTACACCAGATTATCTCTAACACATTTGAATGGGTGCTTTAAGAATCTGTGATTAAATAACCAAAGCAGATGGGCATATATTTGGTTCTTACTAATCTGGGTACATATTGTCTTCCTCCAAAAGAACATATAATCTATAAGGGAAAGAACTGTTTAATGTTTATCTAAATATTTATAAACACTTAGTATGGTGCTTGGAACATAGGAGGTACTTTATTAAGAATTGTTTATACTTTATTTATCATTATTAATTTATTATTGCATAAATTGTATAAAACATCTTAAGTTTTACAAGATATTTTCCCCATAACAACACTGTTAGATAGCTATGACAATGATCTCTATTCCCACTTTACAGATGATAAAATTGAGACTGGAGACAGGAGAGTCATAGTAAACTGAGATTTCATAGTTGGGATTTGAATTTAATTACTTACTTTGATTCAAGAGTTCTTCCATATCTACCATGCTGCCTCGTGATCTTGACTGCAAAATTTTTTTTCTTTTTCATCTTTAATGTAACTCCTTATCCTTTTCTGATGTGACTTTTCTAATGTGACTCTACCCTTTTATGAAATTAAGCCTCTCTTCCTTATTGTGTAGAGTTTCTGGGTTCCAAGAAACACTTCTATCAACTGAGCAGTATTTTTGTGAGGGTTGAAGTTTACAGGCTGTGCTCCAGGAGGACATTTTTCACCTCTCAATATGAAGTTCGCAGAATTTTGAAAGTTGAAAGCTTTAAAGTTTTTTTTAAATTCATGCTGCCCTCTTTACAACCTGCCTCACTATAAAAAAAAAAAAACTGTGCAAAGCATGAGAATTTCCTTGAACTTATGAAAACAGAAGAGGAAGCCAAAACTGCCAGCAGCAGAAGACCAAACATAAGAGACTCAGTTAACAACTGGGTATCCTGAATACAGTTAATGATATCTCTTCTCAATGTAATGTGGACCAGTGGGATCCCCTGTAGGGAACTGACCCTGGGAAAGCTTTTCTGAATACCTTTACATTCTAAGGAAGCTCTAGGCAGAGGGGAGGTGGTGAAGGGGAGATGCTCTCTCTTCTGTGGTCTGTAGGTTTTTATTCCTGATCTGTCCAGAGAAAATAGTTGGGCAGAGAGGCTCAAACATGTGATTTAGGGGTTTCACATCAAATGCTCACCATCAGGGTATTATGAATACCCAAAGCTTGCTGCTGGTCTTTTTAAATTCTTTTTTTAAATTTGTGAACTTTATCATCAACAAACACAAACATTTAATATGAAAATAAATAAGAAATAGACATATAAGAAATTGATATATGCCATTTGTTCTTTAGTAATATATCTGAATCAGATATATCTTGGTACACACACATGCATATATGTATATGTATATATGCATTTATGCACACATACTATTTTATATACCATTTGTTTTTAATAATATATCTATATCTTGAGATATATGTCTATATGTACATATGCATACATGTCTATATAGGTATGCATATATGCACACATACTGCTACATGCTATTTGCTTTTTAATAATATATCAGTATCTCTAGATATATTTCTATATACACACAAATATGTATTTGTATGCATGCATATGTGTTTGTATGTACTAGGTGATGCAGCAGATAGAGTTCCAGGTCTGAAGTCAAGAAGATGCATCTTTCTGAGTTCAAATCCAGCCTCTGACACTTAATTGTTGTGTGACTCTGGGGAAATCACTTTATCTTGTTGGCTTCAGTTTCCTCACCTGTAAAATGATCTGGAGTAGGAAATAGCAAACCACTTCAGTATCTTTGCCTAGGAAGCCCCAAATGAAGTCATAAAAAGTCAGAAACAACTGAATTGACTGAATAACCTTCAGTTTTCACAAAGTACCTAGCACAGAGAGGGCATTGATGAATATTTGTCAAGTCAGATTCTGTTGCTCACTTTATGTGAGCCTTTTCTGGACAAGCCAGGACACTAGACTGACCTAGAGTGACCGATGATCACTCCCACTCAACATGACGATGACAAAAAGGGAAGAAATCTAGGACCAAACACCAGAAATTGTGAATTTGTGGTTTATTTGCCAGCTCTAATTGGTCTCCCCTGTTCCAATTCCATTTACTCTTTCCCTAAGCCCCCTTTTACCAAATCTAGGCCAGTTTTTGTTTGCACATACAATTGACTCCTTTCCATTATCTGGTTCCAATAAAAATTAAATATTTAGTAAAGGTACCTCAGCAATCAAAGGGGTCTGGCCTTAACTATCTGTGGTAGGCTCAGTGTGGCAGACCAGTTCAGGGGGACCTCCCAGGTGATGCCAGGTGTTACCTGTACACCCCTTCATCTACATGCCCCACAATGCACTCTTCTCCCTGCAGGAAGACAGATTAGATGCCAAAACTAGGCTATGGAGAGTGTCTGCCAATCTCAAGCTGCCAACACATACTCCTGATATGCTGGAAACTCACCCACTGCTCTGCTCCCTCCCTATATTCCTACTTAGTTCAGCACTACTTCTAAAGTCACATATTTTCTTTGCCATCATTTTAGTGTCTATTCCTAAAGGAGAAAGTGACCCAAATGAGTAACAAAACTTCCTGTTGAGTAAACTGATTCATCCTACAGACTGTTACATAGAAAATCATAGTCTCATAGAATGTCATTCGGAAGAAACCTTAAGGCACATAGACTGTCAGACCTTAAAAGAATATAAGAAAACAGAACACAGAGTATCAGGGACTTCAGAAGGGATCTGATCTAGCCCTGAGCAACTAGATGGTGCAATGGATAAAGTGATGAAACTGGAGTCAGGAAGACCTCAGAGATTACTAGCTATGTGACCCTGGACAAGTCACTTAACCCTATTGGCCTCTGTGTCCTCATATGTGAAATGAACTGGAGAAGGGAATTGTCAAGTCACTTCATTATCTTTGCCAAGAAAACTAATGGGGGCAAGAAGAGTTGGACATGACTTAAAAACAACTGAAAAAAAAATTCAGCGCCATCTTTTTACACAGGAGGAAACTACAAACCTATTTGTTTACAAACCCCAGCTCTTTTCTGAGATGATTTAAGAGGAATGGAAAACTTAAGGGAGATATGATGACTTTCTTCAAATATGGAAAAAGATAGGATTTGCCATGCTAGGCTTTGCCTAGAAAGGGTAGTACAAGATTGAGTAGAAGTTGCAAATCGGCAACAATTTGAAGTAAAAAAAAAAGTATCCTATATGCAAAGGTAATTTAGAGATGAGGAGATCAAAGCAATCCATAGTCATATGAAAAATTGCTCTAAATCATTACTTATTAGAGAAATACAAGGTACCACCTCACACCTCTCAGACTGGCCAATATGACTAAAAGGACAATGATCATTGTTGGAAGGGTTGTGGGAAATCTGGGACACTAGTATATTGTTGGTGGAGCTGTGAACTCATCCAGCCTTTCTAGAGAGCAGTCTGGAACTATGCCCAAAGGGCAACAAAAAATGCCTATATACCCTGAAGAGATTATGAAAAAGGTTAAAAACATCACTTGTACAAAAATATTCATAGCAGCCCTGTTTGTGGTGGCAAAAAATTGGAAATTAAGTGAATGTCCTTAATTGGGGAATGGCCTAAGAAACTGTGCTATATGTATGTCATGGAACACTATTGTTCTGTTAGAAACCAGGAGGGATGGGAATTCACGGAAGCCTGGAGGGATTTGCATGAACTGATGCTGAGTGAGATGAGCAGAACCAGAAAAATACTGTGATGATCAACCTTGATGGACTTGCTCTTTCCATCAGTGCAACAATCAGGGACAATTTGGGGCTGTCTGCAATGAAGAATACCATCTATATCCAGAGATAGAACTGTAGAGTTTGAACAAAGACCAAGGACTATTACCTTTAATTTAGGAAAAAACTGATATCTTATTGTCTGATCTTGCTATCTCTTATACTTTATGTTTCTTCCTTAAGGATATGATTTCTCTCTCATCACATTCAATTTGAATCAATATATACCATGGAAACAATGTAAAGACTGGCAAATTGCTTTCTGTGGGTGGTGGAGGGAGGGAAGTAAGATTAGGGGAAAAATTGTAAAACTCAAAATAAATAAAATCTTTTTAAGAAAGCATCCTAATTATTAGAACTATTCAAAAGTTTTATGATTTAGCTTGGCAGAGGTCTTCAAGCAAAAGTTGGATGAACATTTAAAAATATGTATATAGTTTTATGAAATTTTATTTGTATTAATTTTCTTTTTAATGAAATAATGAAATAAAACAAGCATTCCTATAATATAACAGAAAAAAGATGGTTGTGCATCAAACTATAAATTTATTATGTGCATACAACTTATTATACCTTTTAAATATGTGATCAAGTTTTCTTTTTCCCCCTTTTTTTCTTTTCTCTCCTCTTTCCCAAACTACTACCTGACCTAGAGATGGCTGCCGTTAGACATGGCTACTTGTTAAGGACTCTATGTTCTTACATACAGTCCTTACAGTCATACATACAGTATTACATGCAGTCTTAGAGAAGATTCATGTTCAGCTATGGGTTGTTCTAAAGGGTCTCTTAAGGTTCTTTATGACTTTGAAATCCTATAAGTTTTGACTTTCCAAGTAGTTTATGTGTATCTACATCTGCTTGGATATTTTTTTAAATTGCAGAAATTCTCAAATTCAACTAAAGTTTTGATTTTTATTGAAATCTCTGAGTTTTCTTGTGCTCATGCTCTAATAGGGGAAGTTAGTACCTAAAAGGAAGCTGGGGGGGGGGCAGAAAGAGATGAAGAGAATAAGGGTATGGTAGAGAAAGGAGAAAGTTTGGAGTACAGCTTAAAGAGCATCTAATCAGAGGGATACTTTGAGTGTATGAAGTTCAAGGCGAAATGAACTTCCAAGATGAAGAGGTTTGGGGTCATAAAAAAGAAAGTCTGGAACGTAACCCAGAGGAAAATGAAAGAGATCCAGCAACCAGACCTCTACCACCACATAGAAAAAAAACCTAATCACTCTGAAACTTGGCCTGGATGCCGGCCTTAAATGAAGGTTCTGGAAGAAGCCATTCAATCTGATGGAAAGACTTGTAGATGTTAATCATGTCCTTCCAAATTTATGGAAAAGTTAGGTGAAACAGTGGCTAGAGTGCCAGATCTAAAGTCAAGAATATCTGGATTCAAATCTGGCCTCAGATACTTCCTATGGGCAAGTCACTTCACCTCTGTTTGCCTCAGTAAACATCTGCAAAATGAGAATAATAATAACACTTCCCTCCCAGGACTGTTGTGAGAATCAAATAGGAAAGGAGGGTGTCATAGTAGCAAAACTGTGACAAAGACTAATTGCTAAATAAATGTTAGTGATTGTTGATATTATTATTATCTAGACTACTAGTTATGTCTCATTCTTAAAACCAATTCTTCCATGGAATAGTATGCAATTTCTTTACATCCTTATCATCTTCAGTTTCATGTCATTTAATTTGTTGGTCTGTCATAGGATAATAGATTATAATTTAGGTCTAGAAGGGCCCTTAGAAGTCATCTTGTCTCCCCACTAAGGGACAGTGACTTGACCAGATCATACAGAGGGGTATGTCCCTGCTCTCCACTCACAACCCTCATTACCTCTCACTGATCTATTACTGTATCTATGTCTTCACTTTGTCTTTCTCTACTCCAAAACAGCCTCTGCACAGATTCTAGAGCATATTACTTCCAGCATCAACTAATAACCTCCACTCTTAAGTCTCTTCACAAAATGACCCCTT
Organism: Macrotis lagotis; assembly: GCF_037893015.1. Classification (NCBI taxonomy): domain Eukaryota; kingdom Metazoa; phylum Chordata; class Mammalia; order Peramelemorphia; family Peramelidae; genus Macrotis; species Macrotis lagotis. The sequence goes on from NC_133658.1 coordinate 370,348,708, forward strand.
AATACATTTCCAAACTTTTTGCACATTAAACTCTTTCACTCACTCTATGATCCAGTCATATTGGATTTGCTATTCCACAATATATCTCCATATCTTAGCTACATCTGTCCTTCAAATCTTACCTCTAACTTACTTATGCTTACCTCTAACTCGAAAGCCCAGCCTTGGAATCAGGAGGACATGAGTTCAAGCCTCATACATTTGACTCCTACTAGCTGACTGCCTCTTATCCAGGCCATCTCCAGTTGTCCTGATTCACATCTGGCCACTGGACCCCGATGGCTCTGGAAAAGAAAGTGAGGCTGATGACTAAACATAGCTCCCCTCACTCAAATCCAGTTCACGTGCCTGTCATGGCATCACCTCTCTGAGATCTTCAAAAATGAAGGACAAGCATCATCATCATTATTATTATTATTATTATTATTATTATTATTATTATTATTATTATTGACTCTTAGGATCATGGAAGATACAGTTCTAGAGCCTTCTTCTGCAGGTAGCCCTTCCCAGGCTACATCTCCTAGTGCCCTCCTCTCTATGACCAGCAACCAGACCTCTACCACCACATAGAAAAAAAACCTAATCACTCTAAAACTTGGCCTGGATGCCTGCCTTAAATGAAGCTAAGATATGGAGATATATTGTGGAATAGCAAATCCAATATGACTGGATCATAGAGTGAGTGAAAGAAGCTTCATGAGGGCAGAATCTCTTTTTATGTTTTCATTATATAAATAATATAATTCCTGGCATATCATAAGTGTAAGATAAATGTCTTCTGACTGATTGGTTACGCAGCAGGGTCAGTATTCAAAATCCAAGTATTCTGAATCCGAAGACTAAAGGAAGCTGGGCCGGGGTGGGGGTGGGGGGAGGTAATGGGTTTTCTACCATGCCACACTCCCTTCCTAAAAATGTGTCCAGAGTCAATTGGTCTAGCTTTAGAGGAAGTTTCAGTCTCAAAAACAGACCCATAGCAAATATATCCTTCTGCTCAAATACCTGAACACAAAAGCAGAAGGAAGACTTGTGAGTTCTATGTTCCTATTCAAATGACTGTCCTGAATATCTTAAGATAAAATTCTTGAATGAAAGAGCTATTAAGAAGACACTCTTAAGGTGAGAAGTCAGTTGTTTTTGAGTCAATGGAACTGGATTTCAATTCCAATTCTTTTTTTTTTTAATATGTGATCTTAGACTTAATCTTTCTGTTTTTGAGACCTTTAGCTATAATGTGAGAGGGTTGGTCTGGAATGTCTATAAGGGTCCTTCCAGCTCTAATTTGTGGTGACATCTTGCATGTCAGATAGTGTTTGCTAAATGCAATTGACAGAGCTGAGAAGAATACAGAAACTTAGACTCTGGAAGACCTCGGTTCAAATCCCATTTCAGATAGCAGCTGAGCAACCTTGATCAAGTCACTCAATTTGCTTATAAAATAGAGATAATAATACTTATAAAACCTACCACTTAAGTTTATTGTGAAGATCAAAAGAGACAATGTATGTAAAAGTCTGTACAAATGTCAAATACGGAGTAATTCATCAGCTGATGAACTACAAATGGTAGAAACTCTCTCCAAGTTGCAGATCACAATGAATATTTGACTTAGTAGACAAAGCCTAGGTAGATATTCCTGGCAGTGACACTCCTGGCACCATCGTAAAGTTGTTAAATGAAGCAAGATTTAAATCCAGGTTTCAGAATTTGAAGCCCAACTCTATCCACTGGGGCAGCTAGAGGGCACAGTAAATAGAAGGCAAGTCAGGAAGACTCAACTTCCTGAAAATCCTGCCTCAGACACTAGTTGTGTGATCCTGGACAAGTCACTTAACTGCTTCAGTTTTTTCATCTATAAAATGAGCTGGAGAAAGGAATGGCAAACCACTCCAGTATCTTTGCCAAGAAAATCCCAAATGGAGTTACAAAGTAAGTCATGACTAAACGAATCACCAACTCTATCTCTAAAACCTCACTGACACTGCAGAGTTCAAGGTGCTATTCAAATGTTGGTCATTATTATAATAGGATTGTGATACCTAACATGCAAAGGAAAAAGAAAAAGTCAACTTGTATTCCTTCTGTGCTAATAAGAAAAAAAAAGCCTCACTATTCCTTAGTCCCTCGGCTTGTAGGTATTCATCAAACATTAGAATGACAAATACCTACAAGAATAAAACTTACTGATAGTAGCCAGAATGACATCATAAAGAGCAAATTGTGCCAAATCAATTTAATTTCCTCTGACAGAGTAGTGGGCCTTGTAGATAAGACAGAGGAACAGAAATAATCAATTTTGCTATTTTGAAGGATGCAAAAGAGCAACTCTGCAGAATTACATGGAGCAAAGGTACTCCAATACACACAAATCACCCCCTTCCTTTTAGAATATGGTACCTTGACCTCATATCCCAGAATTCATTTCCTTTCATAATGGAGAGATTTATTATATTTGAAGATCAGGAAAGAGGTTGATTTTGTTTACCATGATTCTATAAACAAAAAGTGAATGAAATCCAATATGGAAAACTTTCTTAGTAAGCTAGAGATTGTGAGGTCACACTCAAAAAAGGTCATAGAGTTAAGAATTAGAGGTAAAATGGACTTTAGGGGTGATCTGGACTAAAAGATCAAACCATTTCACAAATGGTAAAAAATGAGTTTCAGGGAAGTTGTGACATTCCCTATGTCAGATAGGCAGTTTAATGAAGAACTGTGATTTGAACCCAGGTCTCTGTGGATCCAAGTTCCTTATTGTTCTCCAGTATTAGGCCAATTAATTCAGCATATATTTAATGAGTATGTACTACATTCTACATTCGGGTGTTATTTCACCAAACCATTTGAGTAAATATGGGCTGTAATTACAGTTGTTCCAACAATGAAAACAGGGAAAGAGTTTTCCATCAAACCTGATATGCTCTCTACTATAATACAATTATTTCCTAAAGATGTGACATGCAGGTTTCTAGGTAAATATTGTTCTTTATCTGTTTTGAAGTATTTTAGAATCATAGAATCACAATCAAAAAGGCCTTCATATATTAATCTATCTGAACTCTAACAGTAGGAATTCCTTTATACAAGAGTGGTCATCCAATATCCACTTCACCATTGATAGTGACCCTAACAGTTCTGATTGTTGAGTGTTTCTTTATGTGAAATCAAAAGCTTTCTTTCTGAAACTTCCCCCAATTATACCTAGTTTTGCCCTCTTGGACTAAGCAGAACAAGTCAAATCTCTCTGTCTTTGGAAACATAAACCTTCAACTATCTGAAGATTATTTTGTCTTCTCTAAGTTTTTGCTTCTTTAGGATAAAGATCTCAAATGACATCAATTGATTATCCTATAGCATAGACGTAGGCCCATTTGCCATCTTAGTGACTTTGTTTTAGACCTTTGGATCCATTCCCCTACAGGCTCTGCTTCTGACCCTCTAGACAGAAACAACATTCCTTCTCTCATCCCCTTTCAGCTCTCTTTTTATATGTTGTCTCCCCCCCCCATTAGAATAAAAATTACTTGAGGACAGGAACTGTCTTTTTTGCCTGTATTTGTATATAACTCCAGGACTCGGAACAGTTCCTGGAATATAGTAAGTGCATAATTAATGTTTGTTATCTGCCTAGAGTCTTCTTCCAATTGCACCATCTCTCTAGTGTCTTGTTTTCCTTTTAAAAATAGCATTAAGTCTCCTAAGAAGTACATACATATCTCTTCACCATCATATTCTTTGATTATGTATTTATTTATTCAACCCAAGCTTGCTTTGCATGATTTTCTTCAAATTCTCAATCATCTGATTGCAAAGTATCTTATGATACTCTTAAGAACTTGTCATATTCTAATATTGTTATATTTATCTGTGCACACATAGAATCACTCTACTAGACTATACATATCTTGATAGCATGAAATAAATTCCTTTTACTCTTTCATCTCTCCCAGTGCCTATCATGATAAGTGTTGGATAAATATTTATTGAATTAATGGTCAAGTACCAAACAAAAATAGCTTATTGAAAGGGGTCCCATAGAAGTTGCTATTAGGGAAGGTTCCAAGCAAATAGATCCTTGACCATGTTTTCCATACTGTAGAATTTTCCAGTGATAGTGCACAGAGAAATGACATGAGGGCCAATATACTTTCATTTTCACTCCTATCCAAAATGTCTTTCAGTGTTATTTACAAAACAACATATGTTTGTACTGTTCAATATTTTCTGTATTTATTAAGCATTTACTATGTGCAACATACTATGTTATGTGGGGCTGTAGATAATAAACAAAATAATTCCTGACTGAAAGAGCTTCCTTCCTAGTAGATAGCTTATATTTAATATGCATGCATATTACATATAGTATAAACACAAGTATATACATATATATATACATATATAGGCAAATACATAATGGAATTGCAAGAAGAAAAAGTTCTAATGTGAATGATGTTGATAGTAATCTTCTTTGCAGAGTGAAAATTTGATAGAGAAGTTTAGTTTAAGAATCTGGTAGACTCCTAGACCATAACAGCATTTTACAAAATGAAATCTACTTCACAAAAGCATGTGAAGGATAGACTGATAAAAAGAATTAGTCTTTCAACTGAAACTGAAAAAATATTCTCAGGAAATTCTGTCCTCCTTTGTAGAATGGTCAGGACTTGATAGCTTTCCTGAGATTTTTTCTAATCCATATGAAATTTACATAAAGAGGAAGCATATAGATCAATAGATAGACTTAGTACCAAGAAGAACTGGTTTTAAATGCTGCTTCTGGCACTAATAAATTGTATCTCTATGGTCAAGTCACTTATACTCTCTCAGTTTGCTTATCTATAAAAATATAGATTGTAATAACTATGGTGCTACATTCACAGAGTTGTTGAAAAGGATGAATGAGATAATGTATGTTAAGCACTTTGCAAACTTCAGGGCCCATTAGAGCATGACCATTTTCCTGCTATTATTCTTTTATATTTAATGTTCTGTGATCTATTAATTAGTGGTATTGGGATGTAAACTTATCTTTTGTAGGCTTACTGAATTTGAAATTATCCTTGTCAACCTTTCCTTGATTGAAACATAAGATGGCATGGTGAAATTTCAAGGACAAAATGGAATCAATACAGATGTCAATAAAAATGGAAATTTTGAGCCAGAATATCATTGCAAAGAAAACTAGATTAGTTGCAACATAAATTTGAGACATGTAGTCATCTTTTTGTAATAGCTAGAGTAAAACATGTTACATGTAAAAGAATGAAAGAACTAAAAGAACTTCGGGAATTATTGGATCTGTTAATATAACAGATCAGTAAAATGGAAATGTGCAAAATTGTGCCTTGCACATATAAGGTCTATGTTGTCCTTACAAAGCCCTTGATTGCTGGAGAAAATAAGTTCCTTTCTGGTTAGGCTCTAGTTATAATCTCATAGAGATATTCTAGAGGTAGAGATGACCTCAGAAGTCATTTAGACCAGCCCTCTCATTTTACAGGTGAGGAACCAGAGACCTAAGAAGATTAATTGACTTTCCCAGGGTCTTATAGCAATCAAGTGTCTGAGGTGGGATTGGAACACTCTTCAGGACTCCATCCATTCATCTACTCTAAATATCTCCTTCAAGTTATACAATCAGATAATGCATTTCTTTGTTGAATTGCCATAAATCTTTCAAAGGCTAACTAAGGGATCACCTGTTCTATTCAGATTTCCCCAAACCCTCCCAGTAAGTAATGAATTTCCTTCTTAGTTCTTTGCTAAGGAACTCTCTAATGTACTTACGTTTTACTATTGTATAGCATAGCTATCCATATTTATGTTCTATTCCTCTACTAAATCATAAGTGCTATGAGGATGAGGATAAGCTCTTTCAGTTTCTAGTACAGTATGTGGCATAGGGGTTTGTTTACTGATTGATTTGTCTTCTACACACCAAACTATCATCTCTTCTAGACACATGGTTTCTTCCTCAGTTTTTCTGAGCTGCCCTCCCTTTTTCTTTGCTCTTTGGAGTTTCTCATAGCTGTTCCCAATATTCTTAAACTTCTGGCGCAGAAGTATACTTTAGACTCTCCCAAGTAGTTCTGAAACCTTTGCCCTTATTTCCCTCAAACATCTATATTTTATCATATAAACTCTTTCCTCCTATTTTCATGCATCCTGACTTTTATTAGCTATGTCCCTAGGAAAGGTTTCAGTCAATGAATCCTAGATTATTATAAACATTTTTATTTCTATAAATATTTTAATATGATTACTCCTGATCCCATTCTGTTAAAGTTACTGTCAAATTTACATATGTTTGGAGAAAGATCAGTTCTGGGTCTGGCATCTTTTAGCACTTTTGTCACTTATTTGAATGATGGAAAATTAATCATGCTCATTAAAGCCATAAGTGACCCTTAGTTCATGTAAATCTTCAAACATACTGCTTGGAACTTTATCTGACCTGATTTTTCACTCTGTTCTTATTTCCTTAATAGCATGCTTGTATGTATGTCATATTCACTTTGAATTCTGTTCTTGTCTAGCATTTTGTAACATTTCTTGAGTAGAGGTCACACATTTAATGAACTTAGTGCTTTTTCCATCATTCAAATAAATGACTAAAATGTTAAATGATGTCAGATCTAGGACTGACCTTGGAGCAAAAACTTCCCCTTCTTTAGAAAGAAGTATATAAATTTTAAAATGACCCAAAAGGAAATCATAACATAGATTAAGTTTTAGAAATAAAAATGTCAAAATATTTATAGCATTACTCTTTGTAGTGACAAAGAACTAGAAATAAAGTAAATTCCCAATGATTGGAGAAAAACTAAAAGAGTTGGGGTAATATTATGATGCAGAGTACCTTAGGAAGGCATGAATTGGTGCAGACTAAAGAAAACAGAACAAAGAAAACAACATATACACTTCCTACAGCAAAGCAAATGAAGAGAACAATAGCAGCAAAACAGTTAAAATTGCTAGAAGAAAGTGTTTCCTTCCTTTTTTTGCAGAAGTATGGTACTATAGTTGCAGACAACTACAGATGCCAGATTTTTTTTCCACCTTTTAAAAAAAATTCTTTGTTTTAAAGAATGGCTTTCTCATTCCCTAAATGATAAACGATCACAGGATATGGATGGCCAATTCTCAAAGGAAGAAATCCAGCTCTCTATAGACAAATAAAAAAATACTTCAAAACACCAATAATGAAAGAAATACAAATTAAGGCAACTCTGAAGTTCCATTTCATACTCATCAGATGAACAAAGTTGATTAAAAAAAGAAACGTGACAAATATTTGAAGAGACCATCAGAATTCAGGAGAATTGATGGACATTGCTGAAACTATAAATTAATGGTCCAGCCATCCTGGAAAGCAATTTGGAACCATAACAGCAAAGTTATTAAACTCTGCATTTTCTTTGAGCCATCAATACCTCTACTAGGTCTACATCCAAAAGAGAACCCCCCAAAATGGAAAAGGTCTTATGTATGCAAAAAAATTATGATTTATATTATTTTATAATAATTATATTTTTAGCCACAAAGATTGGAAACCAAAGGGCTATCCATCAATTAGGAAATGATAGAATAAATTATGGCATATAAATGTAATGAAATACTACTGTGCTGAATGAAATGAAAAAAAGAGACCTCCTCTAAAAAAGCTGGGAAATTTCTTATGAATAGATGCAGAGTAAAGTCGGTCAAACTAGGAGAATAATTTTATTATTACATCAACATTGTAAAAAAATGAACAATTTAAAAAGATTTAAAAACTCGAATCAATGCAGTTATTATTAAGTAGAATTTCAGGAGACCAATGATTAAGAAAGCTAAAAACTTTCTGACAGAAAAGTGATAGACTAATATGTAGAATGAGACATATTTTCAAAACTTTTTAATGTAGGGAATTTGTTTTGCTTAACTGTGCTTATTTGTGAAATGGGTTTTGTTTTTGTTTTTCTTTTTCCCTATGGAGAGGTGGGAGGGAGAAAAAATAAATGCTTGATTATTGAACAAAAATTTAATTTAAAAAATAAGAAATGGTACTCTAAGAAGGGGAAAGGAGGCCAGCACAGAGAATCTAGGTGATATTAATAAAGCAAAGATAACAATAAAAATTATTTTGTAAAGGAAAGAAACTGAATGCTATCAAAGTACAATGGCCAAGTTAGGCTGAAAGAAGAGAAATAAAACTATATCTTCTTCCCTTCTTAGTTAAGATGTAGAAATATGGAGATGAATCACTGGACTTAGCTAATGTATTAGTTAGTTTGACTGAATTTTTAATTTTTGTTACAAGGAATGACTTTTATGGAGGAGAAAGGAAAATATCCTAGGAAATATAGGTGAAGTACATATATACTGGTTATCAAAATGAAGAAATAAAAATATAATCACTGACCTAGGTTTCAACCTACCAAAGAGAGGGGTCACTTATTTGTTCCTAATTCTGCCGTTAGTACAGATAAAGAACAAATAATCAGGATTTTTATACTTAAAAATTCTATGATTTCAGTGCTCTGGGGTTCCCTTCCCCCTCCATTGATGCAAATGACAGCCTCTACATGCTTTAGCAGATGGTCTTCATAAAATGTTCTGTTAAAAATTCTCTATTCCAAAAGCATCTTCACACTCAGCTAGTCTGTGACCTGAACTTGAAGCCTTTCCAGTTTGGCAGGACCTGCTAGAGTTCGCATTGACTCGCATGTCCTTCAAGAACCCCAAGTCACATCACAGTCACAAAATTTCACAATAGGAATATATCTCTGGGACCATCTGATCTAACCCTTTAATTTTACAGGAAATCTCTATAAGGACCAGGAAGGACAAATGATTTGTCCAATGTTACACTGGCAATAACTCACAGATACAGTATCTGCACTCAAGACCTCTGACTCCATGTTCACTAATCTATTTCCCCTATGTTTGGGTAAAAACAGTCCTGGCTCAAACACTTATTACTGTGTGATCCTGGGGAAATCATGACATATCTGTGCCTCAATTTCTCATGAGAATAAAAACAACTTTCTCACAAGGATGTTGAGAAATCAAATGAGATAATTCAATCAATCCCCTCTCTATTCTGTTCCTTCAACTTGTACCCACAGCCCTTGATTCCATCTCTAGAGGATGGCTATTTTTTTTTCAGTTTCTATGAATAACCCTACACTCCTAACATTATAGCTTATGAACCCCCAGAATGTTGCCTTCCAACAGCAGAAATACAACTTTATTAGCAAGTTATTGCTAATTAGCAAAGGTATTTTCTGTGATGACATTAAAATAGGAATAATATAAAGGTAATAGCATATACATATAGAATGTGTGTGTGTGTGTGTGTGTGTGTGTGTGTTAAAGGAAATACACAACTCCAGGTAAAACAGTGCTTAGAAATCTCTCTTTCTGAAGAATCCTCACACAGCTCCCTTGAATTCAGTGTCTGTTCTGATGGGTATGTAGTGCATATGAATTCTCAGTGTTTGATTCTTTCTACAATTCAACTTTTTTTCTCCCCTTTTTAAAATAAGCTTTTATTGATTACTTCTATTTCTTATATATTCATAGTTATCCTAAGTATCCTTTCCCCTTCACCTTTCAGACATCCATTCCATATAACAAAAATAATTTTTAAAGAGGAAAAAGATCAACACAATTGATCAATATATTAAGAAAGGCTGAAAACATATGTAATGTGGAACACCTGGTCTACTCATCTACAAAAGTGTGGGTTGGGGGCATCATCTTCTAGCTCTTCATCTGAGTCTTGTTTGATCATTATAATTTTGTAATATTAACTTGGTATTTTGTTGAGTGTCATTGTTCTTCCATTTATGTTGTTATAGTTCCTGTGTATGTTGTTTTCATGGCTCTACATCAGTTCATATAAATCTTTCCATGATTTTCTGCATTCAATATATACATCATTTCTTAAGCACAGTAACATTTATTTATCACAATTTGCTTAGCCATTCCCCAATTGATGGAAAATTTATTTCATTTCCAGCTTTTAGCTATCACAAATGCTGCTATAAATATTTTAGAATATATATATATATATATATATATATATATATATATATAGAGAGAGAGAGAGAGAGAGAGAGAGAGAGAGAGAGAGACTTTTTTCTTATTGATGACCTTCTTGGTGTTTAAATTCAGTAATGGAGTTTCTGTCCTTTGTTCAAAGGATATGGACATTTTAGTATTTTTTTGCATAACTCCAAACTGTTTTCTAAAATGGCTGTTATCATTTTATAGCTGCAACAATGTTTGGTGTACCCAGTTCATCTCTTAATTGCAATGAACTCCTCTCCCTTGAGTTCATAAGCAGCTCTTTCCTCTGCTGACAGGGGTCTTGTTCCTCAAAAAGTCTCTCTTCAGTGAGTGTCTTTCTCAACTGGTTCTCAATCTGTGAAATTTGATGCCTATTTGAGAGGGTTCTACTCCAATGTAATATGTCTGATTCAGTGAATCAAATGACTAGAGCTATTATCAACCAAGAACCTAGCACTATTCCTTCTCATGATAAAACATTGGAGGAGAATTATATTGAAGGGTTTGATGTTTGAAAAATAAAAAAATAGCATTATTTTTCAAGAATTCATTCTCATTGGATATTCAACCTCCTGAGCTCTAGTTCTGAATCACCAATTTCCTATGGGACATTTCAATCAGTATGTTCCTTAGGCACTTGTCCCTTAAGCACATTCAAAGCAGAATATATTATCGTTTCCTCAAAACCTACCCTTCTTCTCAGCTTTCCTATATATCAAGGGTATCATTATTCTTTTAGAAATTTGACTTCACAAAACTATTGTCATCCCCAGCTCCTCACACTGTCTCACCTGAAATATCCAATCAGTTGCCCAATCTTGTCCTTACTATCCCACAACATCTTTCACATCTGACCCCTTCCCTCTAGTCATACTTCGACATGCTAATTTTAGACCTCATCACTTCTTGCCTAGACTATTATAAAAACTTACTATTCATTTTCCTGACTCATATCTCCTCTCTAGTTTATTCCCCATCCAGCTGCCAAACATATTCCTAAGGAGCAGGTTTGTCCATGTGACTTCCCTGTTCAATCAACTCCATTATGATTACATATACAACTACCAGGTTTCAGTTTCCCTTTCCAGCCTTGTTCTATCTTAATTCCATTCCAAACTCTCTGCAGCTATCCCTTCCTCATTCACAATTACTTAAATTTATTTGGCATATTCTTATATATGCATGTGTGCCTCCTCTCACCTCTGGACCCATTGATGTAAGGTCCTTGAGAGCAGGAACTATATAATTTCTATCTTTTTATCCTCAGTATTGAGTACAATGTCTAACATATAGTAGATATTTAATAAATATTTGATGACTGAGTTGCTGGTTGAGTTATTGAATTGAGTCAACTCTTACTTACCCGTGTGTAGAATAGCCATACATGGATGGTCAAGCATCAATAGTCATACAGTCTCACACAGATTATATAATTAGCACCATTGTTTAGTTCAGGATAGCAATCAGGGTGTTCTATGTATGTGTGTTTGTGTGTTTGTGTGTGTGAGTGTTCAGATAGATTTCATTATTGGCCATAGAATCTGGAAAGTAAACCTATTGCTAAGACAATCACAATGTACTCAAAATCCAAAAATAAACAATGTTCATATTACATATTCTTTTGAATTATCTGCATTACTCCTCCTTAATTAGCCCAATCAAAAGACAACAGTATTCAGTTTGAAATCCATAGTGGTCTCAAAATTGCATAACTAGCAAAGAATTAGAAATTGGGGGGATGCCCATCAATTGAGGAATGACTGAACAAGTTTTGGTATATGAATGTGATGGAGTAATATGGTTCTGTATGAAATTATGATCAGTTGGACTTCAGAAAAGCCTGGAAAGACTTTCATGAACTGATAATGAAGTGAGCAGAACCAGAAGAATATTGTATGCATCAATTGCAACATTATGTGATGATCAAACTATGATGAACTTGCTCTTCTCAGCAGTAAAATAAAGACAATTCCAAATGATATGTGATAAAAAAAAATCCCACATCCAAAGATTCTGATTCTTTTTTCACAACATGATTAATATGGAAATATGTTTAACATAGTAATGCATATATAATCTATATTGGAGTGCTCTCTTTCAAGAGGAAGGGGGAGCGAAAAATGGGAAACTCAAAATCTTACAAAAATGATTGTTAAAACCCATTTTTATATGTGGTAGGAAAAATAAATACTTTTTTTAGTCTTCAAGAATTTATTTCTATTTTTTTTAAAGATTTTATTTATTTTGAGCTTTAAAATTTTCCCCTAATCTTACTTCCCTCCCCACCCCCACAGAAGGCAATTTACCAGTCTTTACATTGTTTCTGTGTTGTACATTGATCCAAATTGAATGTGATGAGAGAGAAATCAGATCCTTAAGGAAGAAACATAAAGAAAAAGAGATAGCAAGATCAGACAAAAAGATATCAGTTTTTGGAAAAATAAATACATTTTTTGCATGTCCAAGTCTTCTTTTTGCTGTCTGTACTACCCAAGACCTAGTTATAGAATCACAGACTTCAGAGGGCATCTGGTCCAATTTATATCTCAACAAGAGCCTTTCCTCCCCAACATCACAAACCAGGAACACCTCCCATGACAAGGCACTTACTATTACCAGAGGCAATTCTTTCCACTTTGGGGAAGTTTTTCCTGATATTTTGCCCAAATCTATCTCTGCAACTTCCATCTATTTTTCCCCTAACTTTGTCCTCTAGGGTCAAGTCCAGTTCCTCCCCCTCCCCACTCAGGAAAGTTCTTCAATTACTTGTATTCTATAAATGGAAACAAAGGTTACCCTAGAAGACAGTGATTGTGTGTCCCCCACCCTCATTTTCTCTTCTCCAGATTAAAAACTTCCCCTTCCTTCAACTGGATCGTCTCTCACCACTGCTCTGGTCATACCGTAAGTTTGTCAACATCCTTCCTCAGAACAGAACACAATATTCTAAAGGTGTCCTGAGCAGGGGAGACAGAAGACAGGGAGACTCTCCATCCATTTCCTCCTTCTGGGCACTGTGCAAAGTGCAGGCTAATTTTGAATTAGCGTTTTTGGCTTCCATTTCATACTTCAGTTCCCTGAAACAAGGGATTTGTGTGAATGATTTTGCCTCTGTTTGAGTACAATGAATCAAGTTCCTGGATGAACAAGCCACCATTTTACTCCTCCTGGGAAAAAAGAAATAGTGGAAAGTTGGCAGACTTCAGAGGCCAGAACAGGAGTGTGTGTGTGTGTGTGTGTGTGTGTGTGTGTGTGTGTGTGTGTGTGTGTGTGTGTGTGTGATCCCTGCCTGCTCAGGAGTCTGACTCAGAGCAAGACCATGAAAATATTTCTCTCCTCCGATCAGTCTTCTAGCTTAGTCATAGCTCTGGGGCACCAAAGAGTTGAGGGAACTGATTCATCAGTAGGTTTAAGAGATTATATTTCTGTTGGATTTAACCTTGAGAGGACAGGTCCCTTTAAACAGTATCTTTCTGTTGAGTTTTCTAAGCATCATGACAACTGAAACCCAAAAAGAAAGACCCATTTTCTAGGATGTGAATAGAGTAGGTGACCATGACCATGATGTGACAAAAAACAGTGACACCTTTCTGCCCCCCAAGCATCTTTCCCACTCAAATCAGTCAGACAACAAACATTTTCTTAGCATTTAATATGTGCCAGATATAGTGCTTAGCTATTAGGAATACAAAGAAAGGCAAAAATAATTCAAAACAGAATGTATTCTCTTTGCTACCTTCTTCTCCCCTCCATGTCACTGATGAAGGGACTAGTATCTTCATTGTCTTTCAGGTTTCTAACTTGGGCATTATTCTTAACCCCTTGCTTTCCTTCACTGTCCATATCTAATTAGCAAAGTGAATTTTTTCCCTCCACAACATCCTTTCCCACTCTTCACATGGTCTCCAAATCAGTTCAGGTTCAAAACACTTTTCACTTGGACTGTTTAAATAACTTCCAAATTGATCTCCAAGTCTCAAGTTTCTCTCATTCCAATCCATCCTCCATACAGCTGGCAATGATTTTCTTTGAGCACAGGTATAACCAAGTCATCCCCTTATTTAATAAACTATATAGGTTTCTACGACCACCTAAATAAAATTCTTTTGTTTGGCATTTAAAGCTTTTTTACAACCTGCACCAAACCTCTTTTTTTAGCCTTTATTTTCTACCATTCACCTTTCTGACCTCTATAACCTAACGAAATTGGTCTTGCCATTCCTAATACACACCATCTCTCATCTTTATGTCTTTGCACAGTCTCCCCTTTCCTAGAATGTACTCACTCCTCTCCTTTGTCTCTCAGAATCCTGTCTATAACTTACTTCCTCCTATATGAATATATATGGAGGGGGGAAAGTGCAAGACTAAATTGGGAAAAGCTACTTGTTCAGTTTGGCAATGAAGAAAGGGAAAGGTCATTGGAAATAAGTTTTTGCTGACCCTCATTTTGCCTTGAAAAGAACCCTTTCCTATTTTTTCAGATCTATGTTTGTTCTAAATGATCTCATATCTTACTACTGAATATTATTACTAATTATCTAAAATGTTAGCATAGCCCAGAGACTGTGGCTTGTGGTAAATGACAAAAAAAGCATCCTAAGGAGCAACTGCTTAATGAAAACTTGTTGCTTGCTTGGCAGAGTATAAGTTGTTTGAGGGTATGGGTTTTTGCATTTATAGCTACTCTTTAGTAACTGTCACAGTGTCTGTACCTTCATACTAGGCACTTTAATATTAGGGAGGCTCTTTTAAAATGCTTGTTGATTGATTGAACTTGTGATGTCATGGGTTAAAGAATTTTCAGTGCTGGTCATCCAGATAGCACAGTGGATGGAACCCTGGCCTTGAGGTCAGGAGGACCTGAGTTCAAATTTGACCTCAGACATTTATTATTTAGCTCTGTGACCTTGGGCAAGTCATTTAATTCCATTGCCTTGCAAAAAAAAAAAAAAGGATTCTCAGTGTTGAAATAACGCTCTTTTCTTATTGCATGGGCCCACACTTTATATATACCCATGTTTCTTCTAATGCATAGTATCATAGATCTAGTCCTAGAGGACTCATCTAGAAGTTATTTAGTTTTGCACTCTCATTTTACAGATAAGGTATTGAGCCCCAGAAATATTAAGTGACTTGCCAGGTCATATAAGTGGCAGACTCACTAAGTTTCTTTTACTATAAATCCAGAAAAGTTCTGGACAACTCAAATGGTAGAGAGTTCCATGTCCACATATCTAGTATTCATCCGAGGTATAATTCAAACCAAAGTCTTCTTGACTCTATAGCTGATCACTTTCCCTCTGATGTCATGCTACCTCTCTTGGTGCATGGTTTAATTTGAAAATTGGTGCTTTCTGCCATTTCAGTTTTCTTTGGATGCTCATAAGAAAATAAAATATTGACTTCACTGTTATACCCAAATACAATTAATTTTTTTCCCTAGGACTATTTACTCTAGTTAATGACTTTTTATGAACTACCTGACTTAGAATAAACTGAAATTCTTTTCTGCTTATGTCAGCATGTATAGGGTTACAACTTGTGTGGTTTCAAGGAAAGAACAAAGAATTGCTCATCAGTAGCTCTGTAGTCCAGATTTGGATCTACTTTAAATGAATTGACATTGTGTAATTTGACAATCCAAGTTAACATTTACTAAACTCTATGGGCAAGATGCTGTGCTTTAATGACTGGAAATATGGACACTTAACTCAAAGACTATTTGCTCTCAAGGAGTTTATATTCTACTAAGCAAGTCACTTCCCCTCTCTTTGCCTCAATTTTCTCCATTGTAAAATGAAGGGATCAAGTTAAGTGACCCATAGATCCCTTCTAGCACTAACCTGTGATTCTATGATAAATTTTTGTGATTAAAGGAGAATAATGACCAAATGACCAAAACACTTAGTGGTTAGTCTTATTTGAAGCCAGTACTGTGTATGAAGACACTTCAAAACACCAATACATGAATTTCAAATCTATTTTTCTGGAGAATTAACAGCATTCCTCAAATTATGGATTATTTATTCTTATAATCCTGATATTCTTCTAAAGGACAGGAATGATTATCCCTTTCTGTTAAGGCTGAGAATGCCAGGGGAGGGAAAACAGCTGTTCAGAGAACATACAACATTTGCTCAGATATCTACAATCATTAATTTTACCCCAAGGCTATAAGAGAGAGTCAATACCATTCTTTGATGTTGGTGATCAAGTGTGGTGGTAAGATGTGGTGTCTGATTTTGTCTGAGATTCAGTGTGGAAAGGTTATGAAATGAGTTAGGTAGAATCTGAGTTTGTGTTGGAGAACAGAACAGTGATGAGAGATCTGAAAAGTGGGAGTTGGGAGACAGAGGGAGGCAGAGAAAGGAGAGGGAGAGACAAGAGAGAGATAGATGTGAGAGAAATGAGAGAGATACACAGACCCAGACACATAGAGAGAAACAGAAGCAGAGAGACAGAGACACATAGAAATAGCGAGAGAGAGAGAGAGAGAGAGAGAGAGAGAGAGAGAGAGAGAGAGAGAGAGAGAGAGAGAAGGAGGGAGCAAATTGAGTGTTCCTAGAACAAGAACACTCAAGAATGAATGATGTACAGAAGAAGGCTATTCAGGTCTGGGCCTTTGGGGTTGATTCTTTGTTATGAAGGTAAGCTCTATCAGGCCAGGGTAGATCTCCATAAAAGCCTAGCACCATTTTGGAAAGTGAAATGTTCAACTCCTGGCCTTTTTTCTGAGTTCTTAGAAATCCCAAAGAGAAACCTACAGACCCAAAGTCAGTATGTAAGCATAATTAGGTGTAAGAGAGGAGCACTTGTGGACCTAAGTGGGTTCATATCAAGTACAGTGAGATTCACATTCTATTAAAAATGTATGGAAAATATCCAGAAATTAGCTAATCATCATACTTGATGATTTTAAAATCCTAGTCAGACTTTACACAATAGTTATAAAGCCCCCTCTCATTCCATTTGCTTCCCCCATCCTGTTGCTCTAAATTGGTGGAATTTGGGTAGTGGTAGAAAAGAAAGAGAAAAGGGACCAGTAAGAAACACAGGGACCAGCAATAGTAACAGGATTTTTTTGTTTTTTGCTGAGACTGGCCTTTGTTGAATGGTCAGAAGTGGTCAGAGGCCCTTCTAGCAACCAAATAAGGTGATTAAACCCAGGAAAAGAACTACTCTTCTGAATGAGTTCAAACCAAAATCCAAATCTAAAACTTTGTTTCCAAAATTTCTGGTTTTTGTACCTAGTTACTGATCCTATATATAATATAGTATGAGTCAAACATAATGCAGAAATGACATTGTCTATTTCTTTGCCTGTCAAAAGAAAAAAAAAATCAAACTGTATTTTGTCCATGAAGTTTTTATAAAGACCATGGGGTCCTTTTCCCAACTTTCACTCACTTTGACAAGTTGGGTTATCTAGAGCAAGTCTAGCTACTTTTATCTCCCCTTTGGGGTCTATTTTCACTGAGTTTGGATGTCTGAAAGTCCTGTCATGGACTTGAATCATGAACCTATGGCAGCTTGCTTTCAGATCTTTCAAAGCTCACAAGATCACAACTTAGTCTGTTCCAGCCACACTATTCCAAGCAAGAAAGTATCAACACAACAGAACTCGGCTATAAAGTTGTGGGTTCATATTTACCCAGGTGAGGGGAAGAGCTCTTTGGTGTAACTTATCTCTGTTGCCTATCTCTGACTGTCCCCCCCCCCCAGCCCCTTTAACTAGGAGGTTTATGGCAGTTTTTGCTTCCTCATTTTCTCATAATTGGACAGGAAAGAAATTCTCTCTCTCTCTCTCTCTCTTTCTCTCTCTCTCTCTCTCTCTCTCTCTCTGTGTCTCTCTCTGTGTCTCTCTGTCTCTGTCTCGGTCTCTCTCAGTCTCTCTGTCTCTGACTCTGTCTCTCTGTTTCTGTCTGTCTGTCTCTCTCTGTCTCTGTCTCTCTCTCTCTCTGTCTGTCTCTCTCTCTCTTTCTCTCTGTCTCTGTCTCTCTCTCCCACACACACCAGCTAGTGTCTTTTAAATGCACATTCACTTTTGGATCACTTGTCAGCAAAGCTCATTTCTTAACCATGTGGTTAGCAGACCAGAAACAGTCATATCGGCACAAGGTCCAAAGTTCATGTGGGGATTGCATCAGTCTGAGCATGTTGTGTAAACTCATTGGGGTTGAACTCTCCTTACCTAATCGCTGTTATACCTAGAACTCCTGGATCCCAATCAATTCTATTTTCTGGGGGCACTTCAAAAGATCAGATAGCAATAGGCTTATGGTCTTTTGATAAATCTTTTATTATTTTTGCTATGCATCTATTTTCTAATTATCATTAAGAAACACCATTTGCCTGTCCTTGCTATCCTCATGGTAAAAAAGGAGTGGTATTCAACATTTTAAGTGTGTATGTCTGTTTCTCTGTAAAGTCAACACATTGTACCAATGTCACATGAACATTGCTAATTGTCAGGCAGCCATTTCAAAAGCAGGCAGAATTAACCAGTGCATCAGGACTCAGATCTAATTTAGATGGAATAGACCCACAAATCCACATACCACTTGATGAGTTGGCATTGTTGGTAGAGAGAATCAGAGCAGGGGACAGAAAGTTGCTGACTCCCCATTAGTTACAAAGAACACAGGACTTACTCAGCATTAAAAGTGGTAAAGCCTCTCATAGGTGAACAGCTTTGCACTCCTATTATGGCTGTATGTGAATATAATATACTGGAGAGATTGATTTCTTTAGCTGACTTTTAAAAAATGTTAATGCACTTTTATTTATGGACATGATAATTTTCAAGTAAAAAGTCCCCCCAATTACCCCCCAAAAACAAAACAAGTGTATAAGCAACACTTCTGTGTGATACAGTGAAAGGAGCACAGTTCTAGAGGGGGGGTAAGATCTGACTTCCAATTCAGATTCCTGATGAATGCTATCTGTGACCTCAGAAAAATCACTCCCTCCTTCATTGTAGTTTATTCATCTATAAGATGAAGACTGATTTAGGTGGTTTCTTTTAGAATCTATTATTCTATGGCCACCTAAAATACAGTAACCTAGACTAACATTCTGCCTATAAAGGGGAGATTTTAAGAGAAGGAAAAATAGTGCCTGTCCTGTTAATAGACATTCTAGACTAGAGCAAGGATGGGGAACCTTTTTTTCTGCCAAGAGTCATTTGGATATTTATAATATCATTCATGAGCTATATTTGGTCAAATATTTAACTAATCCCTAAAAAGTTATTGAATTTTGTGTTTCACCTATGATTGCCTTGACAATACCAAATCAATAGAGCTGCAGACTACAGCCTCACATTCTAGAGTCATTCTAGATTCATGAATGCTTGCAAAGAGACTCACACAGGTGGGCATCTTGGGGATGGGAATAGTGTAATTGCATTGCTTGGAATTCCCAGAAACCATTCCTGATGTAAGTGTGTCTCCTTTGGTGCAGTGACTCACGAGAAGATAGCCAAGAGAGTTGTGTACTTTGCCTATATGTGTCAGTGACAGGAGGTCAGCCTTCTGAACGAGGCAAATGCATGATGATGAGGCCTTCCTAAAACAGATTGGGCTGTATCTACAATAGAACTAACACCCTACCCCAATCTTTTGTTTAAGAGCCTTCCCAACAACAAATTCCTACTTGCCTTTCTCCCTTTTCCCCTCACCCAATAGATTTTATTCCTTAGAAAAGAGATAAAGTAGACTTTGAGGAAGGTCAATTTGAAACTAAGACCTTTGGGTCCACCAGAGTAAAGTGGAATGAGTAAATTTGGGAAAGGTGGGATCTAATCAACCTACCAACTTTGGCAGCTTGATCAAGTTTAAAGAATACTGCAGGAACATAGCTAATATGGAGATATGTTTAATGTAGTTATACATGTTTAGCCTATATTAGATAATTTACTGTCATGGGAAAGGGAGAGAAAAGAAGGGGAGAAAATGTGGAACTGAAAAAACTTACAAACAATAAATGTTGAAAACTATCTTTACATTTATTGGAAAAAATAAAATAAAATAAATTTTAAAATAAAATAAAGCTACAAAGGAAAATAATAATGTTAAGCTGATATTTATATGGTTATTCAGGATTTGAAAAGCAATTTAAAACTATTGTCTTTTT
Source organism: Macrotis lagotis (assembly GCF_037893015.1). Taxonomy (NCBI): domain Eukaryota; kingdom Metazoa; phylum Chordata; class Mammalia; order Peramelemorphia; family Peramelidae; genus Macrotis; species Macrotis lagotis. The sequence continues at coordinate 370,368,904 of NC_133658.1, forward strand.
TGATCATCATGGCAATCCTGTAAAGTTAGCACTATGGATATTATTAAAATATTACACTTCCCCCCCAAAATAATAGAGTATTGTAGGGTCTATAGGCCTACTTTTGTCCCAGCTTAAGCCTTAGCAAGAGGCTTAGGAGCCTCCCTAAGCTCAGTGAAGGTCAGGGACAATATGCGTGTGCTGAGAGTTGGGGTGAGGGAACCAAACCATGTGAGATCTCTAGGCCTTGACTTGAATGAATGAATTTTAAAAAAAAAAAACCATTTTATTAAGCTTTTACTATGTGCTAAGCAGAGCAGATACAAATATATAAAAAACCAAAGGTAGCTTTTTTCCTCAATAGAGGGGTGGTGACCAGGAAGAGTGGATGAGAACTCTAGGGGAACAGATCTATACCCACTTTGTAGGAGCAGTGATAGAGTTGATTTAATAGAGATTACAGAACTTCAAAGAGGTAGGTGGGAAAGAAGAGGCAGACAGGGTATAATACAGACATGATCTTTATGTTTGTGTATGTCTAATTATCCCTTCTCTACAACTGTGAAAACTGAAGTGTGTGTGGGGGGGTAATTTATAATTGTTCATTTTTTTATATTTTAAGGTTTAGCAAAGAATTTTTTCACAACAACCTTGTCAGGTTAGAAGTATAAGTATTATGATTCCGATTTTATTGATGAGGAAATTGAGGCTCAGAGATCTCCCAGAGGAGGAAACCAAAGCAATTTAGCTAGTGCTCTATAACATATGGTCTTGAGAGGCACTCGGGACACAAGAGACTTGTCCAGGGTCATCTGGACAATATGTGTCTTAATTCTAGAATTCCTTGATTACAAAACTGGTTTTCCATCCAATATGCTATGTTTCCTTTTACTGTTAATTTAAATAAAATATGCCAAGTCTAGGTGATTCTAAGCTTCCTCAGCAATCCTAAACTAAAATTTCCTCGGGCTTAGTTGGCTATCCGGAATCTCCCTTAGCTAAGAATCTTCTCTCAGTATGGCTCCAACCCAAATGTCATACTTTCAGGGCGCTCTCAAATTAACACTATCTGGGTTTTCTGGAACATAAACTCATTCAAACCTTAAGCCAGTCCTGGTTACTCTCATTCAGTCAGGAAATTTCCTGATTGGCAAGCTGGCAATAACATTCTCTTCCATTCAACAAGCATTTCCTAAACCTTACTATGATCAAATATTATGCTATATGATGAGATACAAAGACAAGAACAAAACAGTTCCTTTCCCCAAGGAGCTTATATTCTGATGAAAAAGTGTTTGTTTGTTTTTTAAACCCAAACACATAACATCTAATTTATGCCCTTCCAAGGAAGGAACTCACAAGAAAATCAAGTAGATACATAGGAAAGTTCCATATCACTTTAAAATTAGAACATTTTGACTTGACCCAACAAATAATCAATCCTAAAGTTCAGAAAAGATACCTCCATTCCTTAAATCCAATTGAATTACTCAGGTGGGACAGGGGTGAAACAAAGTACAGAAGGAGGAGGCACAAGTTTTCCCACTCTGTAATTTCACCTAACATGGGCACATTTGTACAAAAGCATAGCAGTTCTTTTTGTGATGATAAAGAACTAGAAACTAAAAGTATACTCTCATTAGGGCTTTGCTGAATGAATAATAAATATAATGAAATGACAAAAGGGATAGTTTCAGAGAAATTTGGAAAGATTTGAATGAACTGATACAGAATGATGTGAACAGAACAAAGAACAATTTATGAAATGATAACAGAATTGTAACAATGAGCAACTTTGAAAAATTTAAGAATTGTGATCAACATTGCTTCTCATCATCTGATAGAGAGATATTGAAATCAACATTCAGTTAGACAAGTTTGATGCAGAAATTTGACTTGCTTGACTATGCATATTTGTTTACAAGTATTTTGTTTCTTTTTTTGTTTTTTTAGTGTTGGAGTCAGAAGAGAGATGGAAGGGAAATACAATAAATATCTGTTAATTGAAAAAATTGAATTAAATTTTAATGGCATGACTGGATATCTCCCTGCATGGTCAGGAAGTTCATAATTACACATGTATTTAAAGTGTCTTTGAGGATTAAGGAATGAGGTGTGAAGATAAAACTAGGAGGTTCAATGGTGGTAGAGGGGATGACTTTTTTAATAGCATTATTCCACTCCCATCTTGGTCAGCAGTATCAGAGGCCAAACTGTCACCAGAAGTCAAAGGATTCAATTAACAAAAGGCTTTTGTGTCCTCAGAAAGGATCCTAGTCCAATATGGTTCAAGGAATATAGACTAGGGGAGATTAAATTAGCTGACATTATCCAGATTTAATATATTAGAAGTGGAAAGACCTTTAGAAGCTGTGTAGTCCAAACTCTCCTTTTAAACATGAGGAAACAGGTGTAGGGTGATTTGCCCAGAACACAGGGGTAGAGTCAAGTCTTCTGGCTCTAAATATAGTGTTCTTCCAGTCCTTTACCAAGGTTCTTAAAATCTAGTTCAACCCACTTTTTTATGAATAAGGAAATTGATGCCCAGAGAAGCCAAACAATATTTGGACACATAACTGGATTTCAAAGTCTGATCTTTGGACTCCCAAATTTTGTACTATTTTTTGTATTATAGAGTTGGCTCTTGGGTTTTATTTGAATCAAGTTAGGACACTGGTACTCGCTAAGAAGTCAGTTTCATCAATTATAGTTATCCGTTCCACATTGAGACTTTCATTTTCCTCATTGCAGTTTCAGTATTTTGTGGGCCGGCATAAGAAGTTACAGGGGAATATTTGGGGAATATTATGGAAGCTGCAGACAACATGCAAAGGGCAATAGTTAATTGGGAAAAGTTTAGAAACTCAAAAATGGACCATCAGGCCTCTCTTGCCAACAAAGGCTGGAGCTGCCCATACCAAAATCTAAGTAAATCTTATAACCATTCATAGTAGAGAGGAAGATTTACTCAGATTTTCCAGATTGCTGGGGTAAGTGCCTACTCTGAACCAGAAGCTATCTCAGGCCTGGACATACAGGCAAAATTAAATAGTCCCTAATCTTAAAAAATGTACAATATGTTGGTACACCAAACATTCATTAAAGGTCTATAATGGTCAAATCATTGATAAAAAGGAATGTTGAAGATAAAGTCAAAAGATAACAATAGTAATAGAACAAACACTAGCCCTAGAGTCTGGGAACTGGGTTCAAATTCTACTTCTGATGCTTACCACTTGTGTGACCTTGGACAAATCTCTTCACCTCTCTAGGTTTCTCTTGCTCATCTATAGAATGGGGGGGGGGAGCCAGATGACTGCTGAACTCCCTTCTTACTCTAGTTCTATGATTCTTCCAGCCTACAATATGAAGATAGCACTCCAAAAGTAGGTACTGCATAGTGCAAACTAGATCGTTATAGAAGCAAAGGAAAGATCCAAAGTGCTCTCTTAGTTAAAACCACATCAAATGCTTTTCAGTCTCCTGGGGATCCTTCATTAAGCAAATAGTCTTGGAGCTAGCAAGGCCCATTAAGCCTCTCTTGCCAACAAAGGCCAGAGCTACCCACACCAAAGCTCTGTCTCATATCCTCAGGCTGGACCAGAGTGACCCCTCCAGAGTTTGATCAAGAACTGAGCTATTGAGCCAGGTGGTCCAGCTGTCCAGCCTTGATTGAGCTAGCTAGCATCCTGTTCACTACTCACTCATTGAAGCCATCTGGCCTCTTATCTCAGATTTTTCTTCAGTCAAGAAGGTATTGATAAAGCGACCTTATGGCGATTCCTCTTAAAGAGATTTCATTGCTATTCTATTTTAGTTAAATATGAGTATCAAGTCTATTAATCCTATACCTTTGATGCAGGATTTGTTGGGGATTTTTTTAATTTGTGTTTAACTCAGAAATTCTATTTGATAGCAACACAAATTTAACCTATTATTGGTGTGGCAATGAGGGCTAATTTTACTAGGTTTACTAGGTTTAACATCTTTTGAGCTTGAACACAGAATCCTGAATTTTTTTAGATGGAATTGCTCATAGGGTTCTAGGATACCTATTCATGAATGGCAGTCCCCAGGATTCAAACCCTGGTCTCCTAAGGCAATGCCTTTTCCTCTACTCTCTGTTGTCTTGCATTTAAAGAAATGCTAATAGACTTTGACTATTCTCCCTGTCAGGTTGCTTTCTTCAGAAAGAGTCCAATTTTCTTCTCATTTCTCTCCACTTCTTTACACTTCCTCTGATGTCATCCTACTTTAAGTTCTCATCATGACCTGAATAGATTTATAATAGCCTCTCAACTAGCCTTCCTGTATTTAGTCTTTCCCCTCTAAACTATCCTTCACATAGCCTGCCAAAGAAATCTTTCTAATAATGCCCAGTTCTAATCATGCCTCTCCTCTGATGAATGGCTCTTCATTGCTTAAAATAAAAAGTCTCAAATCATTTTTGGTGGTTTTGAATTGGACTGGTTCAGATGAAAGTGAGGTTCAAGTGATGCTCTGTCCTAGATTGGTTGGTCTCCCTGACCAACCATTCCTTCTTGCTCCAGGTACTCTCTCAAGTCATCTACAGTAAATTCTATAGCTTATTCTAGAATTCTTCCTCTTCCCTTCTCTTACCATCTATACAATGATGCCTGATACCCTGGGATAACTCCACCCCTATGGACCCATAGGAAACCTTATGAACAACTGCAACCTACCTGAGACCATTTCTCAATGATTAATATAATCTGTTATTAATATACCTGCCATTCCCTCCCCATCCCAATGATTCTGAATCCCTTTTATTCCCAAACTCTTCAAGTCAATCCCATCAATGTTCTACTCTAAATAAAGCTACTAAGTCCTTCCAAAGTATTCTCTGTACAATTAGCAAACTAGCTTTTATTTTAAACTTTGTTTTTTTCTTTCTTGTTCCATCCAGCTTCTTATACTCCCTGGAAACTGGTTCCCATGACACAGTCCCCTACTTTTGCTCATACCCTCAATCCACTAGTCCTGTTTGGGGAATTGTAATACTCCTTATTTCCCATTGGCACTTGCAGGCTTTCTCTCTAATATCATCACTCAGTAATCTTTCCTCCTTTGAGGTTTATTCAATCCATATTTATCACCCAATCAAGATTTTGGTTTCCATTGTCTACTGAACTACTCCAGGACACTCTCCTTTGTTTCTAAATGAATTCATAACCAGGTGCACCAACTTACCAATCTTTTCGATGTTTGACCCATATTAGAGAATGTCCATGTGCATATTTATACTCCAAACATCCTAATCTCTGGTTCTCAATTTACTCACTGCCAAAGATCTCTTCTTGCAACCCAATGTCAGCTCAGAACCTTGATGCTACCATTACTCATAAATATACTATTCCCCTGTACATGAACTCTGAAATTTCTATATTTGATCATAATCTAGTGTCATTCCACTTTTCTACCTGCCTTGCAACCCCCAAACTTGTTTATTCTCACCACAACTCTTCCATTCTTCCACCCCTTAGTTTTTTTTTTTTTCCAGGTCATTACTCCTATTCTGGCTACACTTTCTTCCCTTTTCCATCTTGACTCTCTGGTTTGGATCTGGATGACACAAATGCAGGCATGAACCAAAATCTACTGCTGTCCCTGGAGCTTGTTAGCTTGCTAGAAGACTCTGCAGATCCAAAGTAATAGAACTTCAACATTATTCCTGCTCCCTGCTCAGGCTCCATCCCTTCTGGATTTATGATCTTGTGTTCCTTTCTCTGGTTCATAGCTGTAGGTCCCATTCTCAGTCCAGGTTAGATTCACAGTCCCATTTCTAGGTCAGAATTCTATTCCTGTCCCCTTCCCAGGCTACAATGTCTGGCCCATTATCACCATGATGACACTACTCCTTGCCTTGGTACACAACATAGTTTTCAATGCAGTCCATATGCTAGAAGGCTCTAGGTGGGACTTCTTCACTGAATCCTTGTCCCAGGATAGGAAGGACTTTGATGGGTCCCCTCTCCACTGTGATTTCCTCCATGGATTTCTGTGACTATTCAGTTTGATGCTTTTCCTCCATTTTTTTGGTGTAGTTGTGGGAAAGAATTAGACTGTATTACCTCTTATGCTTTATCTTTCTAAAGTCCAAAATTTTTAGCATGACATTCAAGGTCTTCTATAATCTGACTCTAATTTTCCTTTGCAAATTTATCCATGGTATTTCTTCTCCACTTTGCACCTAGAGCCAAGTTGGATGTGTACTTCCCTTTGATCTTGTGCTGTTATTTACCACCTCTAAATCTTTATGCATAATATCCTTCCTATTCAAAACCTCCACCCCTTATGCCTGTAATGTACTGCATTGCTCCATCACCACTTACTGACATTATTTCTTCCTTCCAGGGTCACCTCTTTCATGCAATTTTCCCTGATCATTGCAGCTACATGTGATCCCACTTTCTTTGAACTTCTCAGGTTTCTCTTGTATAATCTCTCTCATAAACATAACTTTATTTGTATATTTATATACAAATTGTATACAAATTTCCTACTAAACTGGAAGCTCCTTGAGAACAAGAATTTTTCATTCCTTGTACTACAACAGTGCTTTGCCCTTAGTAAATATTTATTAACTTCCAGAGTCAATTTAGTTTTTCATCTTTTATTTCAGCTTCTGCACAGAAACGAAATGTTTCTTGGTTGAATTGAATTTAGTATCTCTCTCTCTCTCTTCTGTTATCTCTTGATAACAACTTCTATGCTATTTGCCCTTTTAATCTGACTCTCGGGAAATTAATACCATTTAAAGGAAATTGCACAACATTGAATTGGAAAGAAGAAAAAAAATTCATTTTGCAAAATGCATCTTTCTTTACCAAAACAAGGATAACTGTGCCTCTTTTCTATTGTCTCAGCTACATTCAAGACTCCCACTGACATATGTGGGCGTACAGAGTATAATCTATTTATTTCTATAGAGACAATCACCATGGTATTTAGATGCCTTGATCAGCTATTTTCACTTTAAAAAAAAAAAGACAATAAGTAAGGAATGAACTATTTTTTTTTTTTGCTTTAATAAGGGATGGGAAGGAAATAAGCATTTGTTAAATACTTACTAAGTACCAGGAACTTTACAAATATTACCTCATTTGATCCCCACATAACCCTGGGAGGTAGGTATTATCATTATCGCCATTTTATAGATGAAGAAACTGAAGCACTTCTTTGGAGTAATGGAGACTGAATTTGAAGTCATCTTCTGTACTCTTACTGTACCACCAGGGCTACTGGCAGGGCTACTTGAGGACCTATAATTGCTCAAGAAGACAATCAATTGTATGTTTAGGGAAGCTGGGTGATACAATGGCTAGACTATTGCTCTCTGGAGTCAGGAGGACCTGAGTTCAAACCAGCCTCAAACACTAGCTGTGCAATCTTGAGTCGGTCATTTAACCCTTATTGTCCCAGTTCCTCATCTGTGAAATGGACTGGAGAAGGAAGTAGCAAATTATTCCAGTGTCTTTGACAAGAAAGCCCCAAATGCATCATGAAGAGGCAGAAACAACTGAAATGACTGAAAAACAAACAAAAAAAGGAGACCAAACAGAATAGTATGACATCATCAGATATGGTAATGTCTGAATAAAGAAAAAGGAGATCAAGGAAGGCTTTAGCCCTTCTTTTGCCACTGTGTATTCTCCACAAATCACTTAAGAGGCAACATGGAAAAAAAAAAGAGGCAACCTGTTATAATAGAAAGAGCCCTGACTTTGGAGTCACAGGATTTGAATCATTTTTTTTTTGACCCTCATTATTTATGTGACCATAGATAACTAACTGGGTTTTAGTTTCTGCATCTCTACAATGAGAGTTGTTAGACTGGATGCCCTTTAAGCACCTTTCCAGCTCTAAATCTATGATCCTAATAACTTGGTCTTTCTGGGCCTCAGTTTCCCTATCTATAACACGAATAGGTTAGATTAGCTGATCTTTGAGGTTCCTTCCAAATCTACATTAAACTCATTGTACCTTAGTTGCTTTGACCTTAATCATCCCTGATATCTTTTCCAAGCTTGCTCTTGCCCTTGTCATGTGACCAATTGGTCTTCTATATCTACCACATATTTTCCTGACAACAACTTATACCTCTGCCCTTCAACACTCCTTATTGGCAATATGTTGCAGTCTACTCATACCCACCATGTGCCTTTCTATTTTTCACTGTGTGATATTCATTTGCCATTGTTCCCAGACTATTGTTCCATATCTTGCAATCAGATAAAAAAATCCACACAGTAGAATATCAGTTTTAAAAGGTTCATATCCCCTCAGATTTAAAGCTAGAAGGGACTTCAGAGGTCATTTAATATGTTTTTATCATTTTACAAGTTAAGAATCCTGAAGTGATCCATTCAATTAGATGGATCATGATGGTCAGGAGAAGAATGTGAGTCCAGATCCTCTGATTCTCAAGTCAGCGTCCCAAGGCTGCCTCCCAGAAAGTGAGCCTTCCTTTCTAGAAGAAGTTTGGCTTCATTAATGGAGTTCTTCAATGTCCTGAAGGTGATCCAACCTGTATTCTTCCTTCACACTCCTTGTCTTTACAACATAGTAGAACTTCCTGGAGCTTACACCTAGTTGTCAATGCCTTTGATAATGGGTTCCTCTTTGCATCCCACGATGAAGCATAAGAGTAGAACTTTGCTCAAGGTGAGCAAAAAGGCATAATTTAAACCTTAAAACTTGAGTAGAGGCGGCGCGTCCCCCGGCTCCGCGGCTCCGGCCCGCACTTGGTCACCCGGCGCCAGGAGCGGGCGCACGGCGGGGCCTCGCCGCGAGGACTGGCCTTGGCCGCGGACCCCGCGCCGCCCCGCGCAGCCGGCCTCCGCGCAGCCGAGGCTCCTGGGCCCGGCTCCCCCGGGCGCCCTGGCTGGTGCTGCCGCTGCAGGTGCTGCTCCTCTGGGGAGCCACGCGCGGCCCCGGCCCGGAGGAAAATTCCACCCAGACCACAAGTAAAATTCCAGGAACTAGTGACACAGAAATCCAATCAAACCTTACATCTGTCACCACCAAGCCACCTTCTGCTAACACATCAGCCTCTACCAACAAAACTACCGAAAAACCTCAGGTAACAACCAAAGTCTCAACACTTGTGACGAACAGCACCCTGAAACCTCAGGCATCCACTTCAAAAAGTGTCTCTCAAAGCACAACAGCCCACAGTGCCTCAAAGTCATCAGCTGCCCCAACCAGCAACAGTACAATGATAACCACTGCTACGCCAGCCACAGCCACAGCCAACATCAATGCCCAAATGAACAAAGGATCAAGATTTGATATCGGCAGCTTTGTTGGTGGCATTGTACTGACTCTGGGAGTTTTATCTATCCTTTATATTGGATACAAAACGTATTATTCAAGAGGCATTCGATACAGAACCATTGATGAACACGATGCTATCATTTAAAGAAAATCATCCAAGAACCAAAGCAAAGGAAGATGGCGCAACCCTCATCATTAATTTCAGAAAATGTTTCCCTCTTGAAAAGCATATTAACAGACTATACCCCCCAAGTAAAATATATTCTATGAATGTGTTAAATTTTTCCATGGCCACTAAAGGTAAAAAAAAAAAAAAGGGTTGTTGGATTTGTTTTCATGTTTGTCTGTTTTTTAGATGAAAAGGCTCCACAGTTTCAAGATCACAAATTAACACAGCTTATTTTTCCCTTCTCATAAATACACTTTAAAAATGAGTTTTGACATTGTAAAAGCCATTCATGGTGCTGTGAAATTGTCTCCATAGAGTCAGCAATTGGAAGGGAATCATGTAGAAAGACAGGAAGGGGGGAACCACATAGAAAGACAGGGATAAGTATCTGAGCATGTCAACTGCCTTGGTTGATCATGACTTTGGAAGTGCCCTTACTATGTGAGCACATAACTTCAGTTGCAGGGATACCTTGGAAAGTCGAAGCCTTCTAGTTTGCCAATAGTGTAAATAAAGCAGAAAACACCATGCCATGCCAGCTGGGAGAAATTGGGGGTGCTAAATAGAATCAGTCTTAAAATGTGGCCCTTGTTTCTTCAGGTTCACAATACACAAAATAGAGCAATTTATTCAAATTCTTCTCCAAGCCCTCCCCCCACAATGAAACCCCAACTTTTAAAGTAATCCAGAATTTTTTCTGAGCTGTGTTCCATTAAAGATGCCAACTGAGGAAAAAAAAAAACTTGAGTAGAAATGTGAGTTGCTATTATGTATTAAAATTTGAGAATAGTCTAAGTGGATATGTTCTATTAATTAGTGATATTTCCACACAAAAAAAATCATAGAATATTAGGACTGAGACTGTATAAAAGATATAGTCCAGGAGTTATAGACTTGAAATCTCTGAACTTTCTTTAAAAATATTTTGATAACTGTATTTCAGTAAAATTTCATTTGTAATACTACACACTTGATTTTGTACATTTAAAAACATTACATTAAAAAGGGATCCATAGGTATCATCAAATTGTTAAAGGGATCCATAAAACATAAAAAAGAGTAAGAATACCTGTTCTAGTCCAACCTGAGTATTTTAAATTTAAGCAAATTGAGGGCTAGAGAAGTAGAGGGTTTGTTGAAAGTCATAGATGATTCTCTCCAAAACTTCAAAAACCAGTAATTTTGTCCCTCCTTTATTAATTCAGGACAAAATATTCCATAGATGGTTCCATGGATTTCTTTAAGCAAAACAAAGCCACCACAGAATGGTCAACACTTTGTTAATTAATTTTTCTGAACTGTATATTAAACTATTATTTAATCTATGACCTTATCTGGAAATGTTTGCACCAACAGGTAAAGGCTAGGGAATGCTGACCAGATCTTAAACACCAGACTTAATGCCAAAAGGGATAGGATCCAAGACACAGGCTGTGACACAGAGTCAAGTGTATGTTACATGTATGGGATGGTTTTATCTTGTAACATCTTTAGAATTAACTATTGAGTTGATACTGAACTCTGAGTTCAATATAGTCTCTGAAGACCTAGAAATCTGGATTGACTGACTAACATTGACCTTCACCAATTCCCTGGTGTCTGGAGAGGTAACACATATTAGTATCAATAATCTTCACTATAGAACCTTGGAAGGTAAAGGCCCCAACCAATTTTCACTCAGAAACATCTCTATCTTTGAGGTTCATTCTTTTTACTTAAATCATACCTATAATATGATATTATTGCTCTGCTGTCTAGACTCACAAAGCTAACAGTCTTGGTTTTCAACACCATCTCTATTTCCATGCTTGGGGATTTGATATGAGTGAATGTATGTGTGTGAGTCTATGTATGTATCTGGGGGTGTGTGTTGATATCCTTTCAAACACCCTAACATCCTGATCTTGACTCCCATGTTTTTTTAAGTTTCCCCAATCTCAGCAACTTATAGGGATGGTCAAAACTTAGATCTCTCCATAAACCATAACCATGTTAACTCTGGGATCTTCAAATTCATCTTTCCAACAATTTTCTCCTGTGTTTTCATCCCTCTATTTGCTTCTTCCTAAGTCTATTATCCTCACCACAACTGCCAGTCTTTCCATGCTTTGTTCCCCCCAATCTATTACCCAACCTATAAGCAGCAGTGAGTGAAGTTAAGAAAGTTTGGCTTCAAATCCAATCTCAGAAACTTTCTAGTCGTATGTCCCTTCCTTAACTTCCTTAACATTGTTGTCTTCCTCAGTTTTCTCAATTTCAAATTGGGAATAACTATTATATCTGCCTCTCATGTTGTAAGGATAATATTTGTGTAGCACTTAAGCAGAGTTCCTAGAATGCAGAAAATGTTTAATAAATTCTTGCTCCCCTTCCCCCACCTCCATCCTCTATTCACAATTTTTACCTTTATAGTTAACTAATTAGGGTATAATTTGCCCTTAATTTCATTAAACCCCCATCTTATCACCATTCAGATCTATTAATCATCAGCCCTAGACAACACCCACAATCTGCCTTCTCCTTTCCTACTCTCAAGCTGCTGAAAGAACTCATATAATTATTTTTGATTGGGTCTGCTACAAATTCTGTTTAATCTTAATTAAACATTCATTGTATATATAGTTAAAACGTTTTGTTTAAACCCATGGATTTACTACCTCATTCCCCCAGCAACTGCTACAAACCTTATTTTCTTTCTTCAAGTTCCCATTACCTTCTTTCTCAGGAAATATTTTTACTTCTACATTTTTGGGGAAAGTGGTCATCAGTCATAAGTTCCCTCATCTCCCCTACTCACACCTAAAACCTCTACATTTTTCCCATCTTCTCTTTCTTTACTCTCGTATATGATGAAGTAGCCCTTCTTCCTGACAAGACCAATATTTTTCTTTGTATCCTAGAGCTTATCATCTCTCATCACCTCCAGGAGTTTGCCCCATCGATTATTACCTCCTTCCTTCTCACTGATTTTTCATTTGTCTCTTTTCTTGCTGCCTACTAACATGTTCAAGCCTACTTCCTTCTCTGAACCATTTGATACTTGATGACCAATCTCCTCCTTTTGGATCCTCTATTATTTCTTGGCTTTTATCACTGCTCTCTCTCTCTTAGTTCTCTCTCTTTTTTCCTCACCATTCTCAGTATTTACCAGGTCATCATCTCTTTTCCCCTGAGTATAAATAGTTCCCAGGGCTCTGTGCTACATCCTTTCCTCTTCTCTCTATATACTTCCTCCCAGGGTGATCTCATCTGCTCTCATGGGCTCAATTACATTAAGCTAGTGCAGATGTCTCTCAGATCTATCCATACAACCCTAATCTTTTTCCAGAACTCCCATCACCAATAATCAACGGCCTACTGTATATTCCTTCATGTTTGTCCCACAGGCATCTCAACCTCAATATGCTTGAAATGAAATTCTATTATTTAGTATATCTCTCATCCCCAACCTATTTTTTCTCTGAACTCTATTTCTATTGAGACATCATATTCCTTTCAAGAATATATCCATTCAGGCTTAGACTTTTGGGATTATCTTTGCCTCTTCCTTCTCACTCACTATCAAAATACAATTAACTCTCAAATCTTATTTCTTTTACTTTTATAATATCTCACAAATGTACATTTCTCTCTAATTAAATAGCCATTATCATTGTCTAGGCCTTTTTTTTCTTTTTTACCTATTTTACTGTATGTTAAAGCCACCTAACTGGTATTCATGCTTCCTTTTCTTTCTTTCATTCATCTTTCCTCTTCCTTTTCTTTCCTTCATATAAATGCCAAAATGATCTTTCTTAGGCACATATCCAACCATGTCATTCGTCTGCTCAAAAACCTTCAGTGGATTCCCATTGCCTCTAGTATAAAATACAAAATTGTTAGTTTGACTTTGAAGGCCCTCCACAATCTAACTGCCACCACCTACTTTTCTAGATTTACTTGTATATTATTCCAAACAAATAGGGCAATTAGTTAGAATTGACACTCTATCCCCTTCATGCACTCATACAAGTCATCCCCACCCTGCCATACCCAAGGTCTGGAATGCACTTCCTCATCTCTGCTTCTTTAAATGGCCTTGTCTACATTTATTTGTGCATATTTCAAGTACACTTCTGGTAGTTAAATGTAATGTATTAAAGATAAATTGTATACTTCTCTTCTTATCATAGAGTATCAGGCAGATTGGAAGAGCTCAATAAATGTTTGGTGTTGTGCTCCTGAATGCTCTTCATGGACTCAGATTCTATGTGTGAATAAGACTAGGCCAGCAAGAATTTTGAGAACTTCTCTTCTTACATAACATTCAACCTCCATGGTCATATCTGGGGGAATGGAGGATAAAAGCAATCAATGAACAATAATGGAAAGAAGATTCAGTTAACATTTCCCTTCATAATGATCTCTTTCTTCCTCTTCACCCTGGCTGAGATATCAACAAGTTAAGCATTATATTGGAAAACTTCTTTTCTAAATGAAGAAAGTGAGGCCCAGAGAGGTGACTTTACATAGGTGACAGCCAGGATTCAAAAATCATGTATTACAGCTACAGATTCAGTGCTTTCCCCATTACATAGTGATATATAAAAGACCTTTCTGGCCAGTGGAAATTACAGTAAAGGAAATGTATAAAAGGCATAGATGCTAACAGTAGAAAGAATATGGCAGTCCTTTGGTGCCCATGAATAATTCAGTAGGTTCTACTTCCCTCAACCCCTCCTGGGTTTTTTGAACCTTTCTTGGTTTAGCTAATAAATTACATATATGAAGAATTCAAATATACTTCTGGTCCTGTACATTCTCAGGGTCTTAATTAACCCCAGAGGTTTGTGTTTTTAGCAATGTTGATTTCAATATGCAGTACATTAGTTAGAATGGTTAAAGAAAAGATGAGAAAGGTGAATAAACTATGACTTTATCATAGATTTTAATCAAGTAATCATTATCAAGAATTTATTTATCAAGCACCTACTGTGTGTTGATTACAAAGGTAATGTAGGGGCAAATGCATTTCATCTGGAGGTGGAAAGTCTTTGTTTAAATCAGCTCTGCTTCATACTACCTAAGTGACCTTGACTAAGTCATTTAGCCTTTTGTGTCTTCATTTCCTTCATTCCTAAAAAAACAAAAACAAAACAAGAAAGCTGGATTAGGGAATTCCTAAATTCCTTCCTAACTCAAAAAGAATGTATTCCTCTGGAAGGTCCCACCTCTCCCCAAATGACAACATAATATAGCTATTTTTTTTCTGCTATAGTTTATGGAGAATACTCAAGAAGTACAGTGGATTTGAGAATTAAAGGGGGTTATAGAAAGATGGAGAGAGGAAACCAAAGAGAAAGAGGAGAGTAAGATTAGGGACAGGAAAGTATAGAGAAAGAAATGCAGAGAGATGAAAAATAAAAACAGAAAAGAAAGAGAAAAGGAAATAGAAAAAGAAAGTCAGACACACACACACACACAGAAACAGAGTTTTAAACTGTCATTCTTCCTCACCCTGGGACTTGCCTGCTAGAGGCTCATATTGCTGGCATAGCAGTCCTGGAAGAAGCCTTGTCATCTGGAGATCCGATTACCCTATGATGGAACTCACTGCCTGAGTAAAGTCAGTTTGGGCATTCTCAGAGGTCAAATTTTGGCTTTCTAGACATTCTTGTCTGAAAATATGTGAACTGGCCATAGAAAAATCCAGATGCTTACCCAGTCAAATGACGGCTTTGGTCATCTTACTTGTGGCCACACTGCCCACTTTGAACTCTTGCTGTTTGGGGAAATGTCCATAGGTATAGAAAAACTGAGTTCCCTTGCATATCATCCAAATTGTATGTGTACGTGTGTACATATACATGTGTGTATAAATATATATGTGTGTGTGAAAAATTTATATACATATATTAAATAAATTTATTTAATTATATAATCTGTGAATGATATATACATATAGAACACATATGCATGCATGTATATACATATACACATACAAATTAATGCACATATATCATAAATAAATTTATTTAATTATATATACTATATGAATTACATGCACATATATAGAACACACATATTTATTACGTGTATATCCATACAATAGGACAGCTGGGTGGCACAGTGCTTAGGGCACAGGCCTTGAAGTCAGAAGGACAGGAGTTTGAATCCAGTCTCAGACTCTTGACACTTACTAGCTGAATGACCTTGGGAAAGTCCCTTAATCCTGATTGTCTCACATCCAAGGTCATCTCCAGTTTTCCTGATTCGTATCTGGTCATTGGACCCAGATGGCTCTAGAGGAGAAAACGAGACCGGTGACTTAGTACAGCAACCTCTCTCTCAAATCCAATTCATGTGTTTGTCACAGCATCACCTCCCTGATATTATAATCTTCTTTGAGAATGAAGGACAAACATACACACATATATATCACACACACGCAACCCTCTACATGTATGTATGCATATGTTTGTTTCTTTGACAAGATCCCAGGCAGGTTGGCTTTAAATTCTGAAAGCTTAGTGGATAGTAAAGAAGATTCAATCTATCTGTGCTTGATTCATTTATCTCTCATCATATTATGATATCTCAAATACATATTATGAACATTTATTTCATGCTGAGAAAAAAAATTTCTCAGATGAGCTTTTTCATTCTAATGGCATTTTTTTAAATTAAAGGGGGTGGGGAGGGAGGCTCTGTCCTTGGTCCTAGTCTCTTCTGACTAGATGTGATTTCTCTTGATGAGCTCATCTACTCCCATGGATTCAATAATCACCTTTTTACTCTGTCTGACTCTGTCTGGGATTTTTATCAGCCTCATCCAGTGTAGCACAATGAATGCTTTATGACTCCCACATCTCCATTTCTCACCTCAGTCTCTGCTCAGAACTCCAGTTACCCAAATCTAACTGTTTGCTGAATATAACCTCATGGATGTTCCTTCACCATTTCAGAGATGAAATATCCCACACTGGAATGGTCATTAGCTTCCTGCCCCACCCATCCCCTCTTCCCAGCTCCCTTATTTCTATTGACTTTTCCACTATTATCACATTCTCCTTAGTTATCTCTGACATTTCCTTCTTCCTTAACCCCTATGCATTTCTAATCAGTTGCCAGATCCTCTTAATTTTACCTCTGTAGTAACTCTCATTCTCCTAACATTCTTTTCAAATATACATACACACAGAGATACATAGATATTCAATTCAGTCTCTTGTGATGCTCTCCTAAGTGGCTTCCCTGCCTTCCATCTTCTCTTTTCTCTCTAATCCATCCATCACAGTTATCAAATCAATTTTCTTAATATATAGTTCTGAACATGTGATCAACATCTTACTCTAAGCCTTGTGTTCTTTATTTCTTTTTTAATAGGTTTTTTTTTTTTGCAAGGCAAATGGGGTTAAGTGGCTTGCCCAAGGCCACACAGCTAGGTGACTATTAAGTGTCTGAGGCAGGATTTGAACTCAGGTCCTTCTGACTCCAGGGCCAGTGCTCTATCCACTGCACCACCTAGCCACCCCATTCTTCTTTATTTCTTATAGAATAAAAAGTTAAATCCTTAACTTGATGTATAAAGTCCTCCATAACTTTGCCCCAATTATTTTCCAACCATACTTCTTATCATTCTCCCTTCAAACACTTTGCATTCCAGTCAACTAGATTACTTACTGTTCCTGTATACCAATCTGGAGTCTATGTGCCTTTGAGAATTAATAATAGTTTACATTTACATACTTTGCTCTAAGGCTCGCAAAGCTCTTTACATGCATTAACTTATTTGGTTTCCACAACAACCCTGTGAGGAATTAGAGGTATAATTATCTCCATCTTAGACATGAGGAAATAAACTCAGAGAAGTTACTAGTTTGCTTAGGGTCACATAGCTAGCAAATGTCAGAGACAGATCTTCCTGAGTCCAGGTCTATTATCTTCACCAGCAATGTCTCAGAGACAAAAATATTTAACAAATTCACTATTAGGAAAAGGGTCATGTGGCTATATAAGTATCAGAAGCAGGCTTTGAACCCTAATCTCTCCTGATTCTGAGTTGTATCTTCCTTTCCTTAAACTAATTGCCGTATTCCCATAGGTTTTTTTCCCTCTGCTTGTAATGACCTTTCCTCATTCTTTCAACAAGGTCTAATTCAGATACTATCTCCTTCATCAAGTTTTCCTCCCTTCAAGCATTCTGTATTTACAATGCGGGGGGGGGGGGGGGGGGGAAGGAAATGTCAAATGTAACTGAGGGGACTGTAATGACAGTGATATAGTTAATAGAAATAGGAAAGATGGGAAGCTGGGATCTTCCTCCTATGACTCACAACATTTTGTTTCAGTCTGTCTTTTGTTTTCACTGCTTTCTGTCTTATATAAGATCAGCATTTCCAGGATACTTGAATTCAAATATGTCTTGAGCACATACTACCCACATAGGACATGAAGAACTATAGAGCAAGTCACTTTATCTCTTAAACCCTAATCTCTTCTACAGTAAAAAAAAAAGAGAAAAAATATATACTCATACTGCCAAGTTCATAGAGATGTGAGAAGAGCAATCTGCAAACCATAAAACTCTATTTAAATATGATTATTTATGTTTTGCATTATCTCCACCAGAAAATTGTAAGCCCCATGTGGGTAGGGACTAGGCAATTTTTCATTTTTGTATCATCATCTTGAGGTAAATATGTGAGAAGGAAAAAAAGCACTTTTTTCTGACTATTTTTTCTTCATTAAATTCTCATGATGCTACACTCTCTTATTTGACAACTCAGTCTCCTTTTCTAGATTATAATCCATATACTACTCCATATGTATGAATTTGTCCCCAAGATCCTCTTCTCTATCAATATCCATATTCTTTCTCTGTATGTCTCTGCCTGTCTCTTTCTTTGATTGTATCTGTCCGATTCTGTCTCTCACCCACTGTCTTCCTGTCTGTGTCTCTCTGTTTCTGTCTGTTACTGTCTCTGTCTGTCTCTGTCTCTCTGTCTGTCTCTCTCTCAATCTCTCTCTCTCTCTCTCTCTCTTTCTCTGTGTATATTTCTGTTTGTGTTTCTGAACATTTGTCTGTCTGTCTTTCTCTATATATAACCAGCCCTCATCTTTCTCCTCAACGTGAGTTTTCCCCTTAACTTTTGAACTTGGACTGCTCCACTTGAATGTCCAGGTACTTCAAACTCATGTCTAGAATAGAATTCATTTTCTTCTCCACATGCTACTTCCCAATCCTCCCTGCTCTACCTCTTCCTGATTACCTTATTACTGTCTGAGACATTACCAACCTTCCAATCATCCAAGTTCACAACCTTAAGCATAATCTCCCTCAAATGACATAGTTAACAAGTTGCCAAGTCTTTTCTTCTACATCATATATCTGTTCACACATATTCTCTGTTCACAGAGCTAATACTATACTTCATCATCTTATGTGAAATATTATAATAGCATCTTAATTGGTTTCCTTCCTCCAGTCCCTCCCTTCTCCAATCCATTCACCATCTAGTTGGCAAATTTATATTTCTAATACACTCATCTGATTGTGCTACTTTCCTTACTCAAGAATCTTCTGTGGCTCCTTAATGTCTCTAAAATAAAATATAAGTTTCTCTTTTGGCATTTGAAGCTCTTCACAATTTGACTCCAGATTAATTTCACATTATTTCACCTAATCCAATCAATCAATGAATTAATCAATTAACATTTATTAAGCACACTGTGGTATGTTGTAGATTCAAAAAAAAGGCAAAAGATAGTTCCTTCTCTCTAAAAGGAAACAATCTAAAGGTGGACCTAACATAAAACCAATATATTTAAAACAAACTTTTTTCTGGCAAATAGAAAGCAATAGAGGAAGGGCACCAGAATTAAGAGAGGATGGGAAAGGCCTCTTGAAAAATATGGGGTTTAGGTAAGAATTAAAGGAAGCCAGGGTGATCAGTAGACAGTAGAGGAGAGAGAGGATTCCAGACATGAGAAATAGCTAGAGAATATATTTGGTGCTGAGAGATAGAATGTCTTGTTAGTTGAACAGCAAATGCATGGATCAGGAGAGCAGTAAGAATCTCTCATAAGACATTGGAGGAATTGAGGTGTGTGGAGGGGGTAATCTTTGAAAATAGCTTCAAATAGCTTCAAAAACTTAGGACAATGCATCCTCCACCCTGGAAGCAGAGCCCCAAGTTATCAAGGGGTTAAAAATCAAGTCACAGACTGGGGAAATGAGCAAATAAAAGAAGAAAAAAAATCTGATCATAGACAATTATTTTGATCCTATGAAGGATCAAAATACACACTCAAAAGATAACAAAGTCAAAACTTCTGTATCCAAAGCCTTCAAGAAAAATATGAATTGGTGTCAGGCTATGGAAGCATTCAAAAAAGATTTTGAAAAGCAAGTAAGGGAGGTAGAGGAAAAATTGGGAAGAGAAAGGAGTGCAATGAAGAAAAATCATTAAAAAATCAATTCAGCAGCTTGGTGAAAGAATTACAAAAAAATTACTGAAGAAAATAATATCTTAAAAACGAGTTTGGGAGTTTCTGGCCAAGATGGCAGAGAGAAGACAGGCACAGTTCTAAATTCTCCTGATCTCTTCCCCATCTATCACATGAAACAAACCTCTTAAAAGTAAGCCGAACCAGGAAACCCAGAAAGAAAAGCCAGGAGAGGAAGATCTACCTCAGAATTTGTCTCCCGCAGCAGCATTGCCTGAGTACCAGCAGGTGAGTCTGGTCCCCAAGGGAGACGCAGCCTGGGATCAGCCAGATTAACAGCTGAATTGGAACCGGGAGTCTGAGGGCCCGAGAACTGGACCTACTGGATCAGTGGTGGGGCTGGACAAAAGGAGCTTGGGTCCACGGGGAAGCAGAGGCACTGGTGTTGGTGCTGTCCCCCTGGAGCTCGGGGACCAGGCTGGGGGAAGAGTTCTGGTGCAGGAGAATGGAAGACACCATCCCTAGGCTTCTCGGGTCTGAGAAACTCTGAGGGCATGCCTCCACTGCACAGAGGCTTCTCCTCAAACAAAGGCAAACTACTTCTGCCTCAGGCCCAGGTGTGTGAGCAGAAGAAGTAGGCCAGCTGAGGAATCACCTCAGGCCAGGGTAAAGCCCACCATTGATTGAAGGCAAAAAAATTCAATAGTTCCAACTCCTGCCTTCAGGCAAAGGGAGAAGGCCTCTCAACTAAGGTCACAGACACCCCAGAGAGGGCAACCAGCACCTCCTACTGGCAAGCCAGAGAAACTGCACTCAGTAAAGCCTTCAGCGATCTCAAGCCCAGGTGAGCCAGCCCCACCCCCCCAAGGTCTTAGCATAATGAAGAAGGGTCAGCGGAAAGGTGGATCCATAGAAAAATTCCTGGAAGGGAAAGACCCCAACTCAGAGACACCTGGAACCTCTGAGGAGAATACAATCTGGTCTCCAGCACAGAAAGACTTCCTTGAAGAAATAAGGAAGGAGTTTAAAAATTTGGGAGAGACAATTAATACCTTAGAAAGTACAATTGGACAAACACAAAAGGAGAATAAATCTCTCAGATCATCAATTGGACAACTACAGAAAGAGAATAATTCTCTCATATCTTCAAATGAGCAAATGCAAAAAGAAATTAATTCTCTCAAAACCTCAATTGGTCAAATGGAAAGCTCTTTCAAAAGTAGAATTGACCAATTGGAAAAGGAGTTGCAAAAGGTTAATGAAGAAAACTTCTCCCCACAAAAAATAATGGAGTCTACAGAAACTAATGACTCCATGAGACAGCAAGAGTCAGTTAAACAAAATCAAAAAACAGAAAAAATAGAAACAAATGTAAAATACCTCATCAACAAAACTACTGACATCGAGAATAGATTGAGGAGGGGCAACCTGAAAATTATAGGACTTCCTGAAAACATTGAAGAGAAAAAAAGCCTGGACTTAATATTACAGGATCTAGTGATGGAAAACTGCCCTGATATCATGGAGTCAGAGGGCAAAGTAGTTATTGAAAGGGTACATCGATCTCCACCAGAAAAAGATCCTAAAAGGAAAACACCAAGGAATATTGTGGCCAAACTCCAGAACTATCAGATAAAAGAGAAAATCCTGTAAGCAGCCAGAAAGAAACAATTTAAATATCAAGGAGTCACAGTAAGAATCACGCAGGACCTGGCTGCATCAACTTTAAGGGATTGAAGGGCCTGGAACGAGATATTTCGAAGAGCATGGGAGCTTGGAATGCAGCCAAGAATCTACTTTTCTGCAAAGCTGAGCCTTCTCTTCCAGGGAAAAAGATGGACATTTAACGAAATGGAAGAATTCCAAAAATTTCTGATGAAAAGACCAGAGCTAAACAGAAAATTTGGACATCAAACAGGAGGTTCAAGAGACACATGAAAAGGTAAAAAAAAGGGGGGGGCGGTAAAAGGAAAAAAATGCAATCCAGTAAGTTGAAACTGGCTATATCCCAGCATGGGGGGGGGGGAGACTCTCATAAATCGTGAGAAATGTAACTTTAACAGAGAGAATATACCTATCCAGAAATGATGGACATCCATGACCTATCCATGAGACTGCTATCTAATGGGATATAACTGGCTTTAACCCCACTTGGGAGAAAGACTCTAATAACTCTCAGGAATTTTGACTCTATTCAATAGAATATACTGAACTAGAAGTGACAGACACTCAGAATTTTCTATGACCTAGAGAGAATGATCTAAAAAAATACACTACCTCCCTAAAAAGGGGGACAGGAAAGAGATGGGAGGAGGGAGGGGATTGAATGGGACAAATCTCATTACACTAAGAGGTACAAAAAAACCTATGGTAATAGAGGGGAAGAAGGGAGCAGAGGAGAAACACCTGAATCTTCTTCTCATCAGACTTAGCTAAAAGTCAACCTACACATACTCAGTTAACTTACAAAACATCTAACCTTTCAAGTATTAAAAGGGGAAAAGGGGAGAAAGGGAAGGGAAGTGGGGGAAATAAGGGGAAATAACAAAAGTAAGGGAAGGGAAAAGGGAAAAAGGGAAAGAAAGGGGAGGGTGTGGTATAGGAGGGCAAACACACTGAAGGGGGTGGTATTCAAAAACAAAATACTGGGGAATATGGATAAAAGGGGGGGAAAGGGGGAAAATACAAACAGAGGGAAGATAGCACAGAGGGCAATAAAGAATTAGTAATCATAACCTTGAATGTGAATGGGATGAACTCTCCCTTAAAATGTAAGCAAATAGCAGAGTGGATGAAAAACCAGAATCCTACAATATGCTGCTTACAAGAAACTCATTTGAAGCAGAGAGATACATATAGAGTAAAGGTAAAAGGTTGGAGCAAAATATATTTTGCCTCAGCTGAAGTAAAAAAAGCAGGGGTAGCAATCCTTATCTCAGACAAAGCAGCAGCAAAAATAGATAGCGTTAAAAGAGATAAGGAAGGAAACTTTATCCTCCTAAAAGGTACCATAGACAATAAAGTCATTTCAATATTGAATATATATGCACCCAGTGGGACAGCACCCAAATTCATAGAGGAGAAGATGAAAGAATTACATGAAGACATAGACAGCAAAACTCTACTAGTGGGAGACCTCAACCTCCGGCTATCAGATCTAGATAAATCAAATCATAAAATAAACAAGAAAGAAATTAGGGAGGTAAATAGATTGTTAGAAAACCTAGACATGATAGACTTATGGAGGAAATTGAATAGGGATAGAAAGGAATATACCTTTTTCTCTGCATGGCACAAAAATTGGCCATGTACTAGGGCATAAAAACCTAATAATAAATTACAGAAAGGCAGAAATAGTGAATACATCTTTCTCAGATCACAATGCAATAAAGTCATATGCAATACTGGGCCAAGGAGATATAGACCCAGCACAAATTGGAAACTGAATAACCTCATTTTAAAAAATGAGTGGACCAAAAAACAAATTATAGAAAGAATTAACCATTTTATCCTAGATAATTATAATGATGAAACAACATACCAAAACCTATGGGATTCATTCAAAGCAACTCTCAGGGGATATATTATAGCTCTAAATGCTTATATAAATAAATTGGAGAAAGAGGAAATCAATGAACTAAACATGCAACTAAAAAAATTAGAGAAAGAACAAATCAAAAATCCCCAATGAAATACCAAATTAGAAATTCTAAAAATTAAAGGAGAAATTAATAAAAGCAAAAGCAAAAAAACTATTGAATTAATAAATAAAACCAAAAGTTGGTATTAATGAAAAAACCAATAAAATCGATAAACCTCTGGTCAATTTGATTAAAAAAAGAAAGAAGAAAACCAAATTTCTAGTATCATAAATGAAAAAGGTGAACGCACCACCAATGAGGAGGAAATTAAAGTAATAATTTGAAATTATTTTGCCCAACTCTATGCCAATAAATTTGATAATCTAAGTGAAATGGATGAATATTTACAAAAATATAACTTGCCCAGGTTAAATGAAGGAGAGATTAAATACCTAAACAACCCTATCACAGAAAAAGAAATTCAACAAGCCATTACTGAACTCTCTAAAAAAAATCTCCAGGGCCAGATGGATTCACAAGTGAATTCTACCAAACATTTAAGGAACAATTGGTTCCAATCCTATATAAACTCTTTGGAAAAATAGGGAAAGATGGAACTCTGCCTAACTTGTTCTATGAGACCAACATGGTACTGTTACCTAAACCAGAAGAGTTAAAACAGAGAAAGAAAATTATAGACCTATTTCCCTGATGAATATAAATGCAAAAATCCTGAATAAAATCTTAGCAAAATGACTACAACAAGTCATCACAAGGATAATACATTATGATCAAGTAGGATTTATTCCAGGAATGCAGGGATGGTTCAATATTAGGAAAACTGTTAGTATACTCAATTATATCAACAGCAAACCTATCAGAAATCATATGATCATATCAATAGATACTGAAAAAGCTTTTGACAAAATACAGCATCCATTCCTATTAAAAACACTAGAGAGTGTAGGAATAAATGGACTGTTCCTTAAAATAATTAGCAGTATCTATCTGAAACCATCAACAAGCATTATATTCAATGGGGAGAGGCTAGAGGCATTCCCAGTAAGATCAGGGGTCAAACAAAGGTGCCCATTATCACCACTACTATTCAATATTGTATTAGAAATGTTAGCATCAGCAATTAGAGAAGAAAAAGAAACTGAAGGAATTAGAATTGGGAAGGAAGAGACAAAACTCTCACTCTTCACAGATGACATGATGGTCTACCTAGAGAATCCCAAGAAATCATCTAAAAAAACTACTGGAAACAATTAGCAATTTTAGCAAAGTTGCAGGTTATAGAATAAACCCTCATAAATCCTCAACTTTCCTATATATGTTTAGCAAGAAACAGCAGGAAGAGCTAGAAAGAGAAATCCCATTCAAAGTAACCTCAGACAGTGTAAAATATTTGGGAGTCTATTTGCCAAGACAAACTCAGAATCTTTTTGAAAACTATTATAAAACACTTATCACACAAATTAAATCAGATTTAAATAACTGGGCACATATCAACTGCTCATGGATAGGGAGAGCTAATATAATAGAAATGACAATTCTACCAAAACTAAACTATCTGTTTAGTGCCCTACCAATCAAAATTTCAAAAAATTATTTAATGAGTTAGAAAAATTGTAAGTAAATTCATATGGAGAAATAAAAAGTCAAGAATTGCCAGGAGCTTAATGAAAAAAAAATTATATTATAAAGCATCAGTCATCAAAACTGTTTGGTATTGGCTAAGAAATAGAGTGGTGGACCAGTGGAATAGACTAGGTGTAAAAGCAGGAGAGGATTATAGTAATCTGCTGTTTGATAAACCCAAAGAGTCCAGCCATTGGGATAAAAACTCCCTCTTGGATAAAAACTGCTGGGATAATTGGAAGTTAGTATGGAAGAAACTTAGATTAGACCAACACCTCACACCCTTTACCAAGATAAGATCCAAATGGTTACAGGACATAGACATAAAAAAATACTATAAGCAAATTAGAAGGTCAAGGACTAGTCTACCTGTCAGATCTATGGAAAGAGGAACAGTTTATGACTAGTGAAGAGTTGGAGAACATCACTAAAAACCAATTAGATGATTTTGATTACATTGAATTAAAAAGCTTTTGCACAGATAAAACCAATGTAATCAAGATCAAAAGAAAAGTAGTAAATTGGGAAACAATCTTTACAACTAATGATTCTGACAAAGGACTCATTTCTAAAATATATAGAGAACTGAGTCATATTTTTAAAAACAAAAAGCCATTCCCCAATTGGCAAATGGTCAAAGGATATGCAAAGGCAATTTACAGATGAGGAGATCAAAGTAATCCATAGCCATATGAAAAAATGCTCTAAATCATTAATTATTAGAGAAATGTAAATTAAAGCTTCTCTGAGGTACCACCTCACACCTCTCAGATTGGCCAGTATGACCAGGAAGGATAATGATCATTGTTGGAAGGGATGTGGGAAATCTGGGACACTGTTACACTGTTGGCGGAGCTGTGAACTCATCCAACCCTTCTGGAGAGCTATTTGGAACTATGCCCAAAGGGTAACAAAAATGCACATACCCTTTGACCCAGTAATACCACTACTGGGTCTATATCCTGAAGAGATGAGGAAAAAGGGTAAAAATGTTACTTGTACAAAAATATTTATAGCAGCCCTGTTTGTGGTGGCAAAGAATTGGAAATCCAGTAAATGTCCTTCAATTGGGGAATGGCTTAGCAAACTGTGGTATATGTATGTCATGGAACACTATTGTTCTATTAGAAACCAGGAGGGACGGGATTTCAGGGAAGCCTGGAGGGATTTGTATGAACTGATGCTGAGTGAGATGAGCAGAACCAGAAAAACACTGTACACCCTAACAGCAACATAGGAATGATGTTCAACCTTGAAGGACTTGCTCATTCCATCAGTGCAACAATTGGGAACAATTTTGGGCTGTCTGCAAAGGAGAGTACCATCTGTATCCAGATAAGGAGCTGTGGAGTTTGAACAAAGTACAAGGACTATTCCCTTTAATTTGGAATAAAACAGATTTCTTATTGTCTGATCGTGTTACCCCTGAGAATTCTATCTCTTTAAGGATATGATTTCTCTCTCATCACACCCAAATTGGATCAAGGTAAAACATGGAAACAAAGTAAAGACTGATGGAGTGCTATCTGTGGGGTGGGGGTGGGGGGTGCAAGCAAGATTGGGGGAAAATTGTAAAACTCAAATAATATCTGAAAGAAAGAAAGAAAGAAAGAAAGAAAGAAAGAAAGAAAGAAAGAAAGAAAGAAAGAAAGAAAGAAAGAAAGGAAGAAAGAAAGAAAGAAAGAAAGAAAGAAAGAAAGAAAGAAAGAAAGAAAGGAAGAAAGAAAGAAAGAAAGAAAGAAAGAAAGAAAGAAAGAAAGAAAGAAAGAAAGAAAGAAAGAAAGAAAGAACTAGTTTGGGTCAAATGGAAAAAAACAGCCCAAAAGGCCAATGAGGAGAAAAATGTCTTAAAAAGCAAAATTGGTCAGATGGAAAAGGAGATACAAAAACTCTCTGGGGAAAATAATTCCTTCAAATGCAGAATGGAGCTAAGGGAAGCTGATGACTTTATAAGAAATCAAGAAACAATAAAACAGAATCAAAAGAATGAAAAACTTGAAGAAAATGTGAAATATCTCATTGGGAAAACAACTGACCTAGAAAAACAAATCCAGTTGAGATAATTTCAAAATTATTGGACTACCCGAAAATCATGACCAGAATAAACGTCTAGACTTCATTTTTCAAGAAATAATCCAGGAAATCTGCCCTGATATCTTAGAAGAAGACAGAAAAAAAAGAAATTCAAAGAATTCACCAATCATCTCTTGAAAAAGATACCAAAGTGAAAACTGCCAGAAATATTTGGCCAAATTTTAAAACTCCCAAGTCAAGGAGAAAATATTATAAGCAGCCAGAAAGAAACAATTCAAATATCAAGGAACTATAGGTAGGATAAGACAAGATTTAGCAGCTTCTACATTAAGGGCTCATAGGACTTGAAATATGATATTCCATAAGGCAAAAGAGCTTGGATTATAGCCAAGAATCAGTTAGTCAGCAAAACTAAACATATTCTTTCAGGGGGAATAATGGATATTCAATGAAATGGAGACCTTCAAACTTTCCTGATGAAATGACCAGAGTTGAACAGAAAGTTTGATCTTCAAGCACAGGACTCAGATAAAGCATATAGAGGGTAGATGGAAAGGGCAAATTATGAAGGACTTAATGATGTTCAAGAGGAGAGGCAGAATGGGGAAAGTTATTTCATATGAAAGAGGCAAGAAAAAGCTTTTGAAATGGAGTAGAAGGGGGGAAGTTGAGAGGGAGCCTTTACTCTCATAGGAAGTGGCTCAGAGAAGAAATAGGATGCACACTCAAATGAATATAGAAATCTATCTTAGTCTAGAGGAAAATAGAAGAGGAAAGGGATGAGAGAAAGAGGACAGAAAGAGGGAATGAACAGTATAGGTGATAGAAGAAAGGGAAGATAATGGGAGAGGGTTATCACATACAACAGTTTTGAGGGTGAAAGGAGAGAGAGAGAGAATAGAATAAATGGGGATGGGAGAAACTAGGATGGAGGAAATATAGCTAGCAATAGCAACTGTGGGAAAAATATTGAAGCAATTTCTCTCATGGATTTATGATAAAGAATGTTATCCACCCCAAAGAAAGAGCTGATGGTGAGGGAATACAGACACTCTTCTTTTTTTCTATTTTATTTTTCTTGAGGTTTCTCTTTCTGTGTGTGTGTGTGTGTGTGTGTGTGTGTGTGTGTGTGTGTGTAGTTATGTTTACTTTAACAACATCACTCTTATAGAAATGCATTTTGTGGCTACATATTTTTAACCTACACTAAGAAACTAACTTGTTCAGTAGGGGGAGGGGGGTGGGAGGAAAGGAGAGAATTTGAAACTCAAGGTTTTGGAAGTAAATATTGAGACTTGCTTTTGTCTGCAGCTGTGTTAAAAATGCAAAAAAGGAACAAAAGGAAAACAAATTGATCAGCAGTGTCAGAGACTATAGATATGTCAAAGAAAATGAAGATTGCAAAAGTCCATTGAATCATTAGTAACTTTGGAGAAAGTAACTTCAGTGGAATGATAAGGTCAGAGGTTGTATTATAAGGGGTTAAGAAGAGAGTGAGAGGAGGGAAAGAGGAGGAAACATTTTAGATGACCTTTTTTGAGAAGTTTATCTACAAAGAGTAGAAGATATATGGAATCATAGTAGGGATGGAATGATCAAATAAGGATATTTACTTTTTTCAGAATGGGAGAGACATGGGATGTTTGTAGGTGGTAGGGAAGAGGGATGAGTTTGAAAATAAGTGAAAGAGTTGGAATGACAGAGAGGACAGTCCATTGAAAGGGATGGGATGGAGTACAATCACTTGAACAAGTCGAGGGTTTAACATTGGTAAGGAGCGGCACCACTTTGCCCTGCTCTGGTTCTTGCTTCAACAGTGTTTGGACCGAACAGATTGGGGGTCCCCAAGCTCCCTTGCCTCCCCACAGCCTGCCAGCTCCTGAGACCAGCTGCCCCCTGCCTCTGGGACCAGCTGCCTCTTCCCACCGCCATGAGTTCTACCTCCCAGATCCACCAAAACTTCTTGGCTGAGGCCGAGGCCACTGTCAACTGCCTGGCCAACCTCTACCTGCAGGCTTCCTACTCCTACCTGTCCCTGAGTTTCTACTTCGACAGAAATGACATCGCCCTGCCCTGGGTGTCACATTTTTTCTGGGAGCTCACAAAGGACAAACATGAGGGTGCCAAAGGCCTCATGCAGCTCCAGAACCAGCGTGGGGGCTGGGTCCTCCTCCAGGAGGTGCAGAAGCCTGCCCATGATGAGTGGAGCCGCAGCCTGGAGGCCATGGAGGCTGCCCTGGACCTGGAGAAGGGCCTGAACTAGGCCCTCCTGAAGCTACACGCCCTGGTCTCTGACCAAGGGGGCCCACAGCCCTGTGACTTTCTGGAGAGTTACTACCTGGGCGAGGAGGTGAAGCTGTTCAAGCACCTGGGCAATCACCTGACCACCCTGCGCCATGTGCAGGCAAACCCCCAGGCCAGGCTGGGTGAGTATCTGTTGGAGAGGCTGAGCCTGAAGCACGACTGAAGGAGTGACCCCCAGCCCCAAGGGAAGGGGTGCTGGGCACCCTAATAAAGATTGCTCATTTTGTCAAAAAAACAAAAACAAAAAACAAACATTGGTAAGGAGTAAGACTAGGGTAAACGAGAGTAGAGGGCAAAAGACATCTGAATGGTGGGAGATGAGAAAGAGTGGAGAAGAGGGAATTCATGGTTGAATTGCTTGGCTTTTCCTGTAAAATATGGGGCAAGATTTTCAGCTGAGAGAGTAGAGGGAAGGGAAGCCATAGGCGGATTAAGAAGGGATCAAAGAATTTAAAGGAACTTCTGTGGAGAGTGGGATAGTGAGAGGCATAGTAAGATTGACTAGCAGGTTATGAGAACCCATTTGATGTTTTCTACCATAAATCTATTGTGGATCTAGTCAGAATAGCTATGTGATTTTGTCCAGGTTTGTTTAGTTGCCTGA
Source organism: Macrotis lagotis (assembly GCF_037893015.1). Classification (NCBI taxonomy): domain Eukaryota; kingdom Metazoa; phylum Chordata; class Mammalia; order Peramelemorphia; family Peramelidae; genus Macrotis; species Macrotis lagotis. The sequence goes on from NC_133658.1 coordinate 370,398,944, forward strand.
ATGGGTAGATCCAAAGCTGAAGCTTGACTGGGAATAATTGGAGATATGATAAAGGGGCTAGAATTCAAAGAAATAGTAAAGAACTAAATCTGTTGACCAAGGGATCAAAATGAGAAAAGAGGAGAGTGTCTAATGTAAAGAATAGAACTGAGAATGACCTAGGAGAGAACTGATAGGTCAAGGGATTGGAAATCAATAGAGAGGAAGAGTAGGATTTTGTAAGGGAAGGCAGAGAGGTGAAAGGCCAATAGATTAATATTAGATAAGGGGATTTCAGAATTCTGGAACATGGAGAGGGTGCATTTATAGGTGATGCTATGAGATAAGTGACTGAGGTGGTATAAAAGAATATTTCACTGAAAAATAAGAAAGTTGATGAACTAAGTGGTTATGGTATTTGTCAGAGAGTCAATTATGTTGAAATCTTCTAGTATGAGGTGGGAGTTCTGGAATAGAAAAAAAGCATGTTATTCATGCATTATATGTATTTTTTATATATTTATATATGTATAGATTGTCTCACCAAATACCAAATGCATTAAGGAAGGACAGGAAGAGATCTGGGGCAGGTCTGTAGGAAATAGCAACCAGTATTTTTATAGGGTAGTAGATATGAATAGCATAAGCCTCAAAGAAAAAGAGGCTGCTGAGTATTTGAGGTAGGGGAG